>NW_027252090.1:675000-1012500 GCF_044704955.1 Pristiophorus japonicus | reverse complement strand
CTCAGGGAGATATCTTTAAACAGACTGGTCTCTCTGTTCCTTTCACTCAGGGACATATCTGTACACTGACTGGTGTCTCTCAGTCCCTCCCCATCAGGAAGATATCTGTACACTCACTGGTGTCTCTCAGTCCCTCTCCCTCCGGCAATTGTCTGTACACTGACTGGTGTCTCTCAGTGCACTCTCCCTCAGGGAGATATCTGTTCACTGACTGGTGTCTCTCAGTTCCTCTCCGTCCGGAAGATATCTGTACACTGACGATATCTCTCAGTCTCTATGTTTCTCAGGGAGATATCTGTACACTGGCTGGTCTCGCAGTGCCTATCCCTCAGGGACATATCTGTACACTGATTGGCGCCTCTCAGACCCTCTCCCTCAGGGACATATCTGTAACTGACTGTTGTATCTCAGTCCCGCTCCCTCAGGACACATCTGTACACTGAATGGTGTCTCTCAGTGCCTCCCCCTCAGGCAGATATCTGTACATATACTGGTGTCCCTCAGTCCCTCTCTCCCAGGACATATCTGTACACCGACTGGTGTCTCACAGTCCCTCTCTCAAAGAGACATATCTGTACACTGACTGATGTTTCTCAGTACCTCTCTCTCAGGGAGATATCTGTTCACTGACTGGTCTCACTCAGTCCACTCTCACTCAGGTCGATATCTGTAAACTGACTGATGCCTCTTCGTCCCTCTCCCTCAGGGAGATATCTGTACTCTGACTGATGACTCCCGTCTCCCTGTCTCTCAGGGAGTTATCTTTACACTGACTGGTCGCACTGTCAACTCTCCCTCAGCGACATATCTGTACACTGACAGGTGCGTCACGATCCGTCTCCCTCACGGAGATGTCTGAACTCTGACTGGTGTCTCTCAGTACCTCTTTCTCAGTGTGATATCTGTACACTGACTGGGGTCTCTCAGTACCTCTCCCCCAGGGAGATATCTGTACACTGACTGGCGTCTCTCAGTCCCTCCCTCTCAGGGAGATATCTTTCCACTGACTTGTGTCTTTCAGCCCCTCTCCCTCATTGGAGTTATCTGAACACAGATATGTGTCCCTCAGTGCCTCTCTCTCAGGGAGATATATGTACACTGACTGGAATCACTCAGTCCCTCTCTCTCAGGACATATCTGTACACAGACTGGTGTCTCTCAGTCCCTCTCTCCAAATGACAAATCTGTACACTGACTGGTGTCTCTCAGTCGCTCCCTCTCAGTTTGATATTTGTACACACTGACTGGTGTCTCTCAGTACCTCCGTCTCAGGGTGATATCTGTACACTGACTGGTGTCTCTCAGTCCCTCTCCCTCAGGGAGCTATCTGTACACAGACCGGTGTCATTCAGTACCCTCTCCCGCAGCGATATATCTGTATACTGACTGATGTCTGCAAGTCCCCATTCTCTGAGGAAGATATCTCTACACTGACTGGTGTATCTCAGTCAACTCTCACTCCGGGAGCTATCTGTACACTGACTGGTCGCACTGTCCCTCTCCCTCAGCGACATATCTCTGCACTGACTGGTGCGTTTCTATCCGTCTCCCTCACGGAGATGTCTGAACTCTGACTG
Organism: Pristiophorus japonicus; assembly: GCF_044704955.1. Lineage (NCBI taxonomy): Eukaryota > Metazoa > Chordata > Chondrichthyes > Pristiophoridae > Pristiophorus > Pristiophorus japonicus. The sequence goes on along the minus strand of NW_027252090.1, from coordinate 1,010,923 downwards.
GTGTCTCTCAGTACCTCCTTCTCAGTGTGATATTTGTACACTGACTGGGGTCTCTCAGTACCTCTCCCTCAGGGAGATATCTGTACACTGACTGGTGTCTCTCAGTCCCTCTCCCTCAGCGAGATATCTGTACAATGATTGGCGTCGCTCAGTACCTCCCTCTCAGCGAGATATCTGTACACTGATTGGTGTCTCTCAGTACCTCCCTCTCAGGGTGATATCTGTACACTGACTGCTGTCTCTCAGTCCATCTCCCTCAGGGAGATACCTGTATACTGGACTGATGACACTCAGTCTCTCTGACTCTCAGGGAGATATCTTTAAACAGACTGGTCTCTCTGTTCCTTTCACTCAGGGACATATCTGTACACTGACTGGTGTCTCTCAGTCCCTCCCCATCAGGAAGATATCTGTACACTCACTGGTGTCTCTCAGTCCCTCTCCCTCCGGCAATTGTCTGTACACTGACTGGTGTCTCTCAGTGCACTCTCCCTCAGGGAGATATCTGTTCACTGACTGGTGTCTCTCAGTTCCTCTCCGTCCGGAAGATATCTGTACACTGACGATATCTCTCAGTCTCTATGTTTCTCAGGGAGATATCTGTACACTGGCTGGTCTCGCAGTGCCTATCCCTCAGGGACATATCTGTACACTGATTGGCGCCTCTCAGACCCTCTCCCTCAGGGACATATCTGTAACTGACTGTTGTATCTCAGTCCCGCTCCCTCAGGACACATCTGTACACTGAATGGTGTCTCTCAGTGCCTCCCCCTCAGGCAGATATCTGTACATATACTGGTGTCCCTCAGTCCCTCTCTCCCAGGACATATCTGTACACCGACTGGTGTCTCACAGTCCCTCTCTCAAAGAGACATATCTGTACACTGACTGATGTTTCTCAGTACCTCTCTCTCAGGGAGATATCTGTTCACTGACTGGTCTCACTCAGTCCACTCTCACTCAGGTCGATATCTGTAAACTGACTGATGCCTCTTCGTCCCTCTCCCTCAGGGAGATATCTGTACTCTGACTGATGACTCCCGTCTCCCTGTCTCTCAGGGAGTTATCTTTACACTGACTGGTCGCACTGTCAACTCTCCCTCAGCGACATATCTGTACACTGACAGGTGCGTCACGATCCGTCTCCCTCACGGAGATGTCTGAACTCTGACTGGTGTCTCTCAGTACCTCTTTCTCAGTGTGATATCTGTACACTGACTGGGGTCTCTCAGTACCTCTCCCCCAGGGAGATATCTGTACACTGACTGGCGTCTCTCAGTCCCTCCCTCTCAGGGAGATATCTTTCCACTGACTTGTGTCTTTCAGCCCCTCTCCCTCATTGGAGTTATCTGAACACAGATATGTGTCCCTCAGTGCCTCTCTCTCAGGGAGATATATGTACACTGACTGGAATCACTCAGTCCCTCTCTCTCAGGACATATCTGTACACAGACTGGTGTCTCTCAGTCCCTCTCTCCAAATGACAAATCTGTACACTGACTGGTGTCTCTCAGTCGCTCCCTCTCAGTTTGATATTTGTACACACTGACTGGTGTCTCTCAGTACCTCCGTCTCAGGGTGATATCTGTACACTGACTGGTGTCTCTCAGTCCCTCTCCCTCAGGGAGCTATCTGTACACAGACCGGTGTCATTCAGTACCCTCTCCCGCAGCGATATATCTGTATACTGACTGATGTCTGCAAGTCCCCATTCTCTGAGGAAGATATCTCTACACTGACTGGTGTATCTCAGTCAACTCTCACTCCGGGAGCTATCTGTACACTGACTGGTCGCACTGTCCCTCTCCCTCAGCGACATATCTCTGCACTGACTGGTGCGTTTCTATCCGTCTCCCTCACGGAGATGTCTGAACTCTGACTGGTGTCTCTCAGTACCTCCTTCTCAGTGTGATATTTGTACACTGACTGGGGTCTCTCAGTACCTCTCCCTCAGGGAGATATCTGTACACTGACTGGTGTCTCTCAGTCCCTCTCCCTCAGCGAGATATCTGTACAATGATTGGCGTCGCTCAGTACCTCCCTCTCAGCGAGATATCTGTACACTGATTGGTGTCTCTCAGTACCTCCCTCTCAGGGTGATATCTGTACACTGACTGCTGTCTCTCAGTCCATCTCCCTCAGGGAGATACCTGTATACTGGACTGATGACACTCAGTCTCTCTGACTCTCAGGGAGATATCTTTAAACAGACTGGTCTCTCTGTTCCTTTCACTCAGGGACATATCTGTACACTGACTGGTGTCTCTCAGTCCCTCCCCATCAGGAAGATATCTGTACACTCACTGGTGTCTCTCAGTCCCTCTCCCTCCGGCAATTATCTGTACACTGACTGGTGTCTCTCAGTGCACTCTCCCTCAGGGAGATATCTGTTCACTGACTGGTGTCTCTCAGTTCCTCTCCGTCCGGAAGATATCTGTACACTGACGATATCTCTCAGTCTCTATGTTTCTCAGGGAGATATCTGTACACTGGCTGGTCTCGCAGTGCCTATCCCTCAGGGACATATCTGTACACTGATTGGCGCCTCTCAGACCCTCTCCCTCAGGGACATATCTGTAACTGACTGTTGTATCTCAGTCCCGCTCCCTCAGGACACATCTGTACACTGAATGGTGTCTCTCAGTGCCTCCCCCTCAGGCAGATATCTGTACATATACTGGTGTCCCTCAGTCCCTCTCTCCCAGGACATATCTGTACACCGACTGGTGTCTCACAGTCCCTCTCTCAAAGAGACATATCTGTACACTGACTGATGTTTCTCAGTACCTCTCTCTCAGGGAGATATCTGTTCACTGACTGGTCTCACTCAGTCCACTCTCACTCAGGTCGATATCTGTAAACTGACTGATGCCTCTTCGTCCCTCTCCCTCAGGGAGATATCTGTACTCTGACTGATGACTCCCGTCTCCCTGTCTCTCAGGGAGTTATCTTTACACTGACTGGTCGCACTGTCAACTCTCCCTCAGCGACATATCTGTACACTGACAGGTGCGTCACGATCCGTCTCCCTCACGGAGATGTCTGAACTCTGACTGGTGTCTCTCAGTACCTCTTTCTCAGTGTGATATCTGTACACTGACTGGGGTCTCTCAGTACCTCTCCCCCAGGGAGATATCTGTACACTGACTGGCGTCTCTCAGTCCCTCCCTCTCAGGGAGATATCTTTCCACTGACTTGTGTCTTTCAGCCCCTCTCCCTCATTGGAGTTATCTGAACACAGATATGTGTCCCTCAGTGCCTCTCTCTCAGGGAGATATATGTACACTGACTGGAATCACTCAGTCCCTCTCTCTCAGGACATATCTGTACACAGACTGGTGTCTCTCAGTCCCTCTCTCCAAATGACAAATCTGTACACTGACTGGTGTCTCTCAGTCGCTCCCTCTCAGTTTGATATTTGTACACACTGACTGGTGTCTCTCAGTACCTCCGTCTCAGGGTGATATCTGTACACTGACTGGTGTCTCTCAGTCCCTCTCCCTCAGCGAGATTCTGTAAACTGATTGGCGTCGCTCAGTACCTCCCACTCAGCGAGATATCTGTACACTGACTGGTGTCTCTCAGTACCTCCCTCTCAGGGTGATATCTTTAAACTGACTGCTGTCTCTCAGTCCATCTGCCTCAGGGAGATACCTGTATACTGGACTGATGACACTCAGTCTCTTTGACTCTCAGGGAGATATCTTTAAACAGACTGGTCTCTCTGTCCCTCTCACTCAGGGACATATCTGTACACTGACTGGTGTCTCTCAGTCCCTGCCCATCAGGAAGATATCTGAACACTCACTGGTGTCTCTCAGTCCCTCTCCGTCCGGCAATTTTCTGTACACTGACTGGTGACTCTCAGTGCACTCTCCCTCAGGGAGATATCTGTTCACTGATTGGTGTCTCTCAGTTCCTCTCCCTCCGGAAGATATCTGTACACTGACGATATCTCTCAGTCTCTATGTTTCTCAGGGAGATATCTGTACACTGGCTGGTCTCGCAGTGCCTATCCCTCAGGGACATATCTGGACACTGATTGGCGCCTCTAAGACCCTCTCCCTCAGGGACATATCTGTAACTGACTGTTGTATCTCAGTCCCTCTCCCTCAGGACACATCTGTACACTGAATGGTGTCTCTCAGTGCCTCCCCCTCAGGCAGATATTTGTACATATACTGGTGTCCCTCAGTCCCTCTCTCCCAGGACATATCTGTACACCGACTGATGTCTCACAGTCCCTCTCTCAAAGAGACATATCTGTACACTGACTGATGTTTCTCAGTACCTCCCTCTCAGGGAGATATCTGTTCTCTGACTGGTGTCTCTCAGTCCACTCTCACTCAGGTAGATATCTGTACACTGACTGATGTCTCTTCGTCCCTCTCCCTCAGGGAGATATCTGTACTCTGACTGATGACTCCCGTCTCCCTGTCTCTCAGGGAGATATCTGTACACTGACTGGTCGCACTGTCCATATCCCTCAGCGACATATCTGTGCACTGACTGGTGCGTCACTATCCGTCTCCCTCACGGAGATATCTGAACTCTGACTGGTGTCTCTCAGTACCGCTTTCTCAGTGTGATATCTGTACACTGACTGGGGTCCCTCAGTACCTCTCCCTCAGGGAGATATCTGTACACTGACTGGCGTCTCTCAGTCCCTGCCTCTCAGGGAGATATCTTTTCACTGACTTGTGTCTTTCAGTCCCTCTCCCTCATGGAGTTATCTGAACACTGATATGTGTCTCTCAGTGCCTCTCTCTCAGGGAGATATATGTACACTGACTGGAATCACTCAGTCCCTCCCTCTCAGGGAGATATCTTTTCACTTACTTGTGTCTCTCAGTCCCTCTCCCTCATGGAGTTATCTGAACACTGATATGTGTCTCTCAGTGCCTCTCTCTCAGGGAGATATCTGTACACTGACTGGAGTCCCTCAGTCCCTCCCTCTCAGGGAGATATCTTTTCACTTACTTGTGTCTCTCAGTCCCTCTCCCTCATGGAGTTATCTGAACACTGATATGTGTCTCTCAGTGCCTCTCTCTCAGGGAGATATATGTACACTGACTGGAGTCCCTCAGTCCCTCTCTCTCAGGACATATCTGTACACAGACTGGTGTCTCTCAGTCCCACTCTCCTTGCGACAAATCTGTACACTGACTGGTGTCTCTCAGGCGCTCCCTCTCAGTTTGATATCTGTACACACTGACTGGTGTCTCTCAGTACCTCCCTCTCAGGGTGATATCTGTACACTGACTGTTGTCTCTCAGTCCCTCTCCGTCAGCGAGATATCTGTTCACTGACTGTTGTCTCTCAGTCGCTCCCTCTCAGTTTGATATCTGTACACACTGACTGGTGTCTCTCAGTACCTCCCTCTCAGGGTGATATCTGTACACTGACTGCCGTCTCTCAGTACCTCCCTCTCAGGTTGATACCTGTATACTGGACTGATAACTCTCAGTCTCTCTGACTCTCAGGGAGATATCTTTAAACAGACTGGTCTCTCTGTCTCTCTCACACAGGGACATATCTGTACACTGACTGGTGTCTCTCAGTCCCACTACATCAGAGAGGTAGCTGTACACTGACTGGTGTCTCTCTGTCCCTCCCTTTCAGGAAGATATCTGTACACTTACTGGTTGCGCTCATTCCCTCTTCCTCAGGGAGATATCTGTGCACTGACTGGTGTCTCAATCCCTAACCCTCATGTAGATAATTGTTCACAGAACGGTGTCATTCAGTCCTTCTAACTCAGGATGATATCAGTAAACTGACTGTTGTCTCTCAGTCACTCTCCCTCAGGAAGATATCTGTACACTGACTGATATCTCTCAGTCTCTATGTTTCTCAGGGAGATATCTGTACACTGGCTGGTCTCGCAGTGCCTGTCCCTAGGGACATATCTGTACACTGACTGTTGTCTCTCAGTCCCTCTCCACCAGAGACATATCTGTACACTGACTGGTGCTTCTTTGTACCTCCCTGCAGGGTGATATCTGTACACTGACTGGTGCCTCTCAGTCCTTCCCTCTCAGGGAGATATCTGTTTACTGACTGGTGCCTCTCAACCACTCTCACTCAGGAATATATCTATACACTGACTGATGTCTCTTCGTCCATCTCCATCAGGGAGATATCTGCACACTGAATGGTGTCTCTCAGTCCCTCTCACTCAGGGAAACATCTGTACACTGAATCGAGTCTCTCATATGCTCCCTCTCCGGGAGATATCTGTGCACTGACTGGTGTCTGTCAGTCCCTCTCCCTCTGGGAGGTATCTGTACACTGACTGATGTCTCTTCTTCCATCTCCAGCAAGGAGATATCTGTACACTGAATGGTGCTTCTCAGTCCCACTCCCTTAGGGAGATATCTGTACACTCACTGGTGTCTCTCAGTCCCTCCCTCTCACGGATATATCTGTGCACTGACTGGTGCCTCTCAGACCCTCTCTTTCAGCGAGATATATGTACACTGACTTGTATATCTCAGTCCCTCCATCTCAGGGAGATATCTGTACTATGACTTGTATCTCTCAGTCTCTCCCTCTCGGGAAGATATATGTACACTCATTGATGTCTTGCAGTCCCTCTCCTTCAGCGAGAGAGCTGTACACTGATTGCTGTCTCTCATTCCCTCTCTCTCAGAGATATATCTGTATACGGACTGGTGTCTCGAAGTATCTAATCTCTCAGGATGATATCTGTACACTGATTCGTGTCTCACAGTCCACTCTCCCTCAGGGAGATATCTGTACACCGACTGGTGTCTCTCAGTTCCTCTGCCTCAGGGAGATATCTGCACTCTGACTGATGTCTCTCAGTATCTATATTTCTCACGGTGATATCTGTACAATGATTGGTGTCTCTCAGTCCCTCTCCCTCAGGCAATTTTCTGTACACTGACTGGTGTCTCTCAGTGCACTCTCCCTCAGGAAGATATCTGTTCACTGACTGGTGTCTCTCAGTTCCTCTCCCTCAGGAAGATATCTGTACACTGACGATATCTCTCAGTCTCTATGTTTCTCAGGGAGATATCTGTACACTGGCTGGTCTCGCAGTGCCTATCCATCAGGGACATATCTGTTCACTGATTGGCGCCTCTCAGACCCTCTCCCTCAAGGACATATCAGTAACTGACTGTTGTATCTCAGTCCCTCTCTCTCAGGACATATCTGTACACAGACTGGTGTCTCTCAGTCCCTCTCTCCTAGCGACAAATCTGTACACTGTCTGGTGTCTCTCAGTCGCTCCCTCTCAGTTTGATATCTGTACACACTGACTGGTGTCTCTCAGTACCTCCCTCTCAGGGTGATATCTGCACACTGACTGTTGTCTCTCAGTCCCTCTCCCTCAGCGAGATATCTGTACACTGACTGTTGTCTCTCAGTCGCTCCCTCTCAGTTTGATATCTGTACACACTGACTGGTGTCTCTCAGTACCTCCCTCTCAGGTTGATACCTGTATACTGGACTGATAACTCTCAGTTTCTCTGACTCTCAGGGAGATATCTTTAAACAGACTGGTCTCTCTGTCCCTCTCACTCAGGGACATATCTGTACACTGACTGGTGTCTCTCAGTCCCACTACATTAGAGAGGTAGCTGTACACTGACTGGTGTCTCTCTGTCCCTCCCTTTCAGGAAGATATCTGTACACTTACTGGTTGCTCTCATTCCCTCTTCCTCAGGGAGATATCTGTGCACTGACTGGTGTCTCAATCCCTAACCCTCATGTAGATAATTGTTCACAGAACGGTGTCATTCAGTCCTTCTAACTCAGGATGATATCAGTTAACTGACTGTTGTCTCTCAGTCACTCTCCCTCAGGAAGACATCTGTACACTGACTGATATCTCTCAGTCTCTATGTTTCTCAGGGAGATATCTGTACACTGGCTGGTCTCGTAGTGCCTGTCCCTCAGGGAATATCTATACACTGACTGTTGTCTCTCAGTCCCTCTCCACCAGAGACATATCTGTACACTGACTGGTGCTTCTTTGTAACTCCCTGCAGGGTGATATCTGTACACTGACTGGTGTCTCTCAGTCCTTCCCTCTCAGGGAGATATCTGTTTACTGACTGGTGTCTCTCAGTCCTCTCTCACTCAGGAATATATCTGTACACTGACTGATGTCTCTTCGTCCATCTCCATCAGGGAGATATCTGCACACTGAATAGTGTCTCTCAGTCGCTCTCACTCAGGGAAACATCTGTACACTGAATCGAGTCTCTCATATGCTCCCTCTCCGGGAGATATCTGTGCCCTGACTGGTGTCTGTCAGTCCCTCTCCCTCTGGGAGGTATCTGTACACTGACTGATGTCTCTTCGTCCATCTCCAGCAGGGAGGTATCTGTACACTGACTGATGTCTCTTCGTCCATCTCCAGCAGGGAGATATCTGTACACTGAATGGTACTTCTCAGTCCCACTCCCTCAGGGAGATATCTGTCCACTCACTGGTGTCTCTCAGTCCCTCCCTCTCACGGATATATCTGTGCACTGACTGGTGCCTCTCAGACCCTCTCTTTCAGGGAGATATATGTAGACTGACTTGTATATCTCAGTCCCTCCCTCTCAGGGAGATATCTGTACACTGACTTGTATCTCTCAGTCCCTCCCTCTCGGGAAGATATCTGTACACTCACTGATGTCTTGCAGTCCCTCTCCTTCATGGAGAGAGCTGCACACTGACTGCTGTCTCTCATTCCCTCTCTCTCAGAGATATATCTGTATGCGGACTGGTGGCTCGAAGTATCTAATCTCTCAGGACGATATCTGTACACTGACTCGTGTCTCACAGTCCACTCTCCCTCAGGGAGATATCTGTACACCGACTGGTGTCTCTCAGTTCCTCTCCCTCAGGGAGATATCTGCACTCTGACTGATGTCTCTCAGTATCTATATTTCTCACGGTGATATCTGTACAATGACTGGTGTCTCTCAGTCCCTCTCCCTCAGGGAGATATCTGTTCACTGACTGGTGTCTCTCAGTTCCTCTCCCTCAGGAAGATATCTGTACACTGACGATATATCTCAGTCTCTATGTTTCTCAGGGAGATATCTGTACACTGGCTGGTCTCGCAGTGCCTATCCCTCAGGGACATATATGTACACTGATTGGTGCCTCTCAGACCCTCTCCCTCAGGGACATATCTGTAACTGACTGTTGTATCTCAGTCCCTCTCCCTCAGGACACACCTGTACACTGACTGGTGTCTTTCAGTGCCTCGCCCTCAAAGATATATGTACATATACAGGTCTCCCTCAGTCCCTCTCTCCCAGGACATATCTGTACACCGACTGGTGTCTCACAGTCCCTCTCTCAAAGAGACATATCTGTACACTGACTGATGTTTCTCAGTACCTCCCTCTCAGGGAGATATCTGTACACTGACTGATGTCTCTTCGTCCCTCTCCCTCAGCGACATATCTGCACACTGACTGGTGCATCACTATCCGTCTCCCTCACGGAGATGTCTGAACTCTGACTGGTGTCTCTGATTACCTCTTTCTCAGTGTGATATCTGTACACTGACTGGGGTCTCTCAGTACCTCTCCCTCATGGAGATATCTGTACACTGACTGGTCTCTCTCAGTCCACTCTCACTCAGGGAGATATCTGTACCCTGACTGATGTCTCTTCGTCCCTCTCCCTCAGGGAGATATCTACACACTGACTGGTCTCTCCCAGTACCTCCCTCTCTGGGTGATATCTGTACACTGACTGGTGTCTCTCAGTCCCTCTCCCTCAGCGAGTTATCTGTACACTGATTGGCGTCGCTCAGTACCTCCCTCTCAGCGAGATATCTGTACACTGACTGGTGTCTCTCAGTATCTCCCTCTCAGGGTGATATCTGTACACTGACTGCTGTCTCTCAGTCCATCTCCCTCAGGGAGATACCTGTATACTGGACTGATGACACTCAGTCTCTCTGACTCTCAGGGAGATATCTTTAAACAGACTGGTCTCTCTGTCCCTCTCACTCAGGGACATATCTGTACACTGACTGGTGTCTCTCAGTCCCTCCCCATCAGGAAGATATCTGTACACTCACTGGTGTCTCTCAGTGCACTCTCCCTCCGGCAATTTTCTTTACACTGACTGGTGACTCTCAGTGCACTCTCCCTCAGGGAGATATATGTGCACTGACTGGTGTCTCTCAGTTCCTCTCCCTCCGGAAGATATCTGTACACTGACGATAGCTCTCAGTCTCTATGTTTCTCAGGGAGATATCTGTACACTGGCTGGTCTCGCAGTGCCTATCCCTCAGGGACATATCTGTAACTGACTGTTGTATCTCAGCCCCTCTCCCTCAGGACACATCTGTACACTGAATGGTGTCTCTCAGTGCCTCCCCCTCAGACAGATATCTGTACATATACTGGTGTCTCACAGTCCCTCTCTCAAAGCGACATATCTGTACACTGACTGATGTTTCTCAGTACCTCCCTCTCAGGGAGATATCTGTTCACTGACTGGTGTCTCTCAGTCCACTCTCACTCAGGAATATATCTGTACACTGACTGATGTCTCTTCGTCCATCTCCATCAGTGAGATATCTGCACACTGACTGGTGTCTCTCAGTCCCTCCCCATCAGGAAGATATCTGTACACTCACTGGTGTCTCTCAGTGCACTCTCCCTCCGGCAATTTTCTTTACACTGACTGGTGACTCTCAGTGCACTCTCCCTCAGGGAGATATATGTGCACTGACTGGTGTCTCTCAGTTCCTCTCCCTCCGGAAGATATCTGTACACTGACGATAGCTCTCAGTCTCTATGTTTCTCAGGGAGATATCTGTACACTGGCTGGTCTCGCAGTGCCTATCCCTCAGGGACATATCTGTAACTGACTGTTGTATCTCAGTCCCTCTCCCTCAGGACACATCTGTACACTGACTGGTGTCTTTCAGTGCCTCGCCCTCAAAGATATATGTACATATACTGGTCTCCCTCAGTCCCTCTCTCCCAGGACATATCTGTACACTGACTGGTATCTCACAGTCCCTCTCTCAAAGAGACATATCTGTACACTGACTGATGTTTCTCAGTACCTCCCTCTCAGGGAGATATCTGTACACTGACTGATGTCTCTTCGTCCCTCTCCCTCTGCGACATATCTGCACACTGACTGGTGCGTCACTATCCGTCTCCCTCACGGAGATGTCTGAACTCTGACTGGTGTCTCTCAGTACCTCTTTCTCAGTGTGATATCTGTACACTGACTGGGGTCTCTCAGTACCTCTCCCTCAGGGAGATATCTGTACACTGACTGGTCTCACTCAGTCCACTCTCACTCAGGGAGACATCTGTACACTGACTGATGTCTCTTCGTCCCTCTCCCTCAGGGAGATATCTACACACTGTCTGGTGTCTCTCAGTACCTCCCTCTCTGGGTGATATCTGTACACTGACTGTTGTCTCTCAGTCCCTCTCCCTCAGCGAGATATCTGTACACTGACTGGTGTCTCTCAGTCGCTCCCTCTCAGTTTCATATCTGTACACACTGACTGGTGTCTCTCAGTACCTCCCTCTCAGGGTGATACCTGTATACTGGACTGATAACTCTCAGTCTCTCTGACTCTCAGGGAGATATCTTTAAACAGACTGGTCTCTCTGTCCCTCTCACTCAGGGACATATCTGAACACTGACTGGTGTCTCTCAGTCCCACTACATCAGAGAGGTAGCTGTACACTGACTGGTGTCTCTCTGTCCCTCCCTTTCAGGAAGATATCTGTACACTTACTGGTGTCCCTCAGTCACTCTTCCTCAGGGAGATATCTGTGCACTGACTGGTGTCTTAATCCCTAACCCTCATGCAGATAATTGTTCACAGACCGATGTCATTCAGTCCTTCTAACTCAGGGTGATATCAGTAAACTGACTGTTGTCTCTCAGTCACTCTCCCTCAGGAAGATATCTGCACACTGACTGATATCTCTCAGTCTCTATGTTTCTCAGGGAGATATCTGTACACTGGCTGGTCTCGCAGTGCCTGTCCCTCAGGGACATATCTGTGCACTGACTGTTGTCTCTCAGTCCCTCTCCACCAGAGACATATCTGTGCTTCTTTGTACCTCCCTGCAGGGTGATATCTGTACACTGACTGGTGTCTCTCAGTCCTTCCCTCTCAGGGAGATATCTGTTTACTGACTGGTGTCTCTCAGTCCACTCTCACTCAGGGATATATCTGTACACTGACTGATGTCTCTTCGTCCATCTCCATCAGGGAGATATCTGCACACTGAATGGTGTCTCTCAGTCCCTCTCACTCAGGGAAACATATGTACACTGAATCGAGTCTCTCATATGCTCCCTCTCCGGGAGATATCTGTGCACTGACTGGTGTCTGTCAGTCCCTCTCCCTCTGGGAGGTATCTGTACACTGACTGATGTCTCTTCGTCCATCTCCAGCAGGGAGATATCTGTACACTGAATGGTGCTTCTCAGTCCCACTCCCTTAGGGAGATATCTGTACACTCACTGGTGTCTCTCAGTCCCTCCCTCTCACGGATATATCTGTGCACTGACTGGTGCCTCTCAGACCCTCTCTTTCAGGGAGATATATGTACACTGACTTGTATATCTCAGTCCCTCCATCTCAGGGAGATATCTGTACACTGACTTGTATCTCTCAGTCCCTCCCTCTCGGGAAGATATCTGTACACTCACTGATGTCTTGCAGTCCCTCTCCTTCAGCGAGAGAGCTGTACACTGATTGCTGTCTCTCATTCCCTCTCTCTCAGAGATATATCTGTATATGGACTGGTGTCTCGAAGTATCTAATCTCTCAGGACGATATCTGTACACTGATTCGTGTCTCACAGTCCACTCTCCCTCAGGGAGATATCTGTACACCGACTGGTGTCTCTCAGTTCCTCTCCCTCAGGGAGATATCTGCACTCTGACTGATGTCTCTCAGTATCTATATTTCTCACGGTGATATCTGTACAATGACTGGTGTCTCTCAGTCCCTCTCCCTCAGGCAATTTTCTGTACACTGACTGGTGTCTCTCAGTGCACTCTCCCTCAGGGAGATATCTGTTCACTGACTGGTGTCTCTCAGTACCTCTCCCTCAGGAAGATATCTGTACACTGACGATATCTCTCAGTCTCTATGTTTCTCAGGGAGATATCTGTGCACTGGCTGGTCTCGCAGTGCCTATCCATCAGGGACATATCTGTACACTGATTGGCGCCTCTCAGACCCTCTCCCTCAGGGACATATCTGTAACTGACTGTTGTATCTCAGTCCCTCTCCCTCAGGACACATCTGTACACTGATGGTGTCTCTCAGTGCCTCCCCCTCAAAGATATATGTACATATACTGGTCTCCCTCAATCCCTCTCTCCCAGGAAATATCTGTACACCGACTGGTATCTCACAGTCCCTCTCTCAAGGAGACATATCTGTACACTGACTGATGTTTCTCAGTACCTCCCTCTCAGGGAGATATCTGTACACTGACTGATGTCTCTTCGTCCCTCTCCCTCTGCGACATATCTGCACACTGACTGGTGCGTCACTATCCGTCTCCCTCACGGAGATGTCTGAACTCTGACTGGTGTCTCTCAGTACCTCTTTCTCAGTGTGATATCTGTACACTGACTGGGGTCTCAGTACCTCTCCCTCAGGGAGATATCTGTACACTGACTGGTCTCACTGAGTCCACTCTCACTCAGGGAGATATCTGTACACTGACTGATGTCTCTTCGTCCCTCTCCCTCAGGGAGATATCTACACACTGACTGGTCTCTCTCAGTACCTCCCTCTCTGGGTGATATCTGTACACTGACTGTTGTCTCTCAGTCCCTCGCCCTCAGGACACATTTCTACACTGAATGTTGTCTCTCAGACCCTCTCCCCCAGAGAGATATCTGTACACTGATCGGTGTCTCTCAGACCCTCTCTCTCAGGGACATATCTGTACACTGACTGGTGTCTCTCAGCCCTCGCTCTCAGAATTATATCTGCACACTAACTGGTGTCCCTCAGTCCCTGTCCCTCAGAGAGATATCTGTACAGTGACTGGTGTCTCTCAATACCTCCTTCTCAGGGTGATGTAAGTACACTGACTGGTGTCTCTCAGTCCCTCTCCCTCAGGCAGATATCTGTACACTGACTAGCGTCTCTCAGTCCCTCCCTCTCAGGGAGGTATCTTTTCACTAACTGGTGTCTCTCAGTCCACTCTCCCTCAGGGAGATATCTGTACACCGACTGGTGTCTCTCAGTTCCTTTCCCCCAGCGACATGTCTGTACACTGACTGATGTCTCTCATTCTCTCTATTTTTCACGGTGATATCTGTACACTGACTGGTGTCTCTCAGTCTCTCTCCCTCAGGAAGATATCTGTACACTGACTGATATCTCTCAGGGAGATATCGGTACACTGGTTGGTCTCGCAGTGCCTATCCCTCAGGGAGATATCTGTTCACTGACTGCTGTCTCTCAGTCCCTCTCCCTCAGGGAGATATCTGTCACTGACTGGTCTCTCATTCCCAGTCTCGCAGGGACATATCTGTACACTGACTGATGCCTCTCAGTACCTCCCTCTCAAGGAGATATCAGTAAACTGACTGGTGTCTCTCAGTTGCTCTCCCTCATGGACATATCTGTACATTGACGGATATCTCTCAGTCCATTTCCATCAGGGATATATCTGTACATTGACTTGTGTCTCTCAGTTCCTCTCCCTCAGGTAGATATCTGTACACTGACTGTTTTCTCTCAGTCCCTCGCCCTCAGGACACATCTGTGCACTGAATGCTGTCGCTCAGTCCCTCTCCCTCAGGGAGATATCTGTCCTCTGACTGATGTCTCTCAGTCTCTCTGTCTCTCAGGGAGTTATCTTTATACTGACTGGTTTCTCACAGTCCCTCCCTCTCAGCGTGATATCTGTACACTGACTGGAGTCTCTCAGTCCCTCTCCCTCAAGTTGGTATCTGTACACTGACTGGTATCTCTCAGTCCCTCTCCCTCAGGAGGATATCTGTTCACTGACTGATATCTCACTCTCTGTCTCTCAGGCAGTTATCTCTTCACTGACTGGTGTCTCTCAGTCCCTCTCCCTCAGGGATATATCTGTGTACTGACTGGCGCCTCTCAGTCCCTCTCCCTCAGGGAGATATCTGTACACTGTCTGGTGTCGCTCAGTCCCTCACCCACAGGGACATAGCTGTACACTGACTGGTGTCTCTCAGTCCATCCCTCTCAGAGAGATATCAGTAAACTGACCGGTATCTCTCAGTCACTCCCTCTCAGGGAGATATCTGTACGCTGACTGTTGTCCCTCAGTCCCTCGCCCTCAGGACACATTTGTACACTGAATGTTGTCTCTCAGACTCTCTCCTCCAGGGGGATATCTGTACACTGACCGGTGTCTCTCAGACCCTCTCTCTCAGGGACATATCTGTACACTGACTGGTATATCTCTGTCACTCAACCCCAGCGACATATCTGTACACTGACTGGTGTCTCTCAGCCCTCGCTCTCAGAGTGATATCTGTACACTGACTGGTGTCCCTCAGTCGTTGTCCCTCAGCGAGATATCTGTACACTGACTGGTATCTCTCAGTACTTCCCTCTCAGGGTGATGTCTGTACACTGACTGGTGTCTCTCAGTCCCTCTCCCTCAGGCAGATATATGTACACCCACTGGCGTCTCTCAGTCCCTCTCTTTCAGGGAGGTATCTGTTCACTAACTGGTGTCTCTCAGTCCACTCTCCCTCAGTGAGATATCTGTCCTCTGACTGATGTCTCTCAGTCTCTCTGTCTCTCAGGCAGATATCTGTACACTGACTGGTCAGTCAGTCCCTCTTCCCCAGGGAAATATCTGTGCACTGAACGGTGTCTCTCAGTGCATCTCTCTCAGGGACATATCTGTACACTGACTGGTGTCTCTCAGTCCCTTTCCCCCAGCGACATATCTGTACACTGACTGGTGCCTCTCAGTATTTCCCTCTCAGGGTGATGTCTGTACACTGACTGCTCTCTCTCAGGTCCTCTCCCTCAGGCAGATATCTGTACACTGACTGGCGTCTCTCAGTCCCTCCCTCTCAGGGAGATAGCTGTACACTGGCTGGTATCGCAGTGCCTGTCCCTCAGGGACATATTTGTACACTGAATGGTGTCTCTCAGTCCCTCCCTCTCAGGGAGATATCAGTAAACTGACTGGTGTCTCTCGGTCGCTCACCCTCATGGTCATATCTGTACATTGACTGGTGTCTCTCAGTCCCTCTCTTTCACGGACACATATGTACACTGACTGGCATCTATCAGTCCCCCTCCCTCAAGGACATATCTGTATACTGACTTGTTTCTCTCAGTCGCTCACTCTCAGAGTGATATCTGTACACTAACTTTTGTCTCTCAGTACCTCTCCTTCAGGGAGATAGCTGTAAACTGACTGTTGTCAACAGTCCCTCTCCCTCAGGGATATATCTGTACACTGACTGGTGTCTCTAAGTCCCCAATCTCTCAGGGAGATATCTATACAGGGAACGGTTTCCCTCAGTCCCTCCCTCTCAAGGTGATATCTGTACACTGACTGCTGTCTGTCAGTCCCTCTCCCTCAGGGAGACATCTGCACACTGACTGGCGTCTCTCAGTTGCCACCCTCTCAGGGAGATATCTGTGCACTGACTGGTGTCTCTCAATCCCTCTTCCGAAGAGAGATATCTGTACACTGACTTGTGCTTCTCAGTCCCACTCCCTCAGGGACACAGAAACATAGAACATTGGTGCAGGAGTAGGCTATTCTGACCTTCTAGCCTGCACTGCCATTCAATGAGTTCATTGCTGAAAATGTAACTTCAGTACCCCAATCCTGCTTTCTCGCCATAACCCTTGATTCCCTCTCGTAGTAATGATTACATCTAACTCCTTTTTGAATAAATTTAGTGAATTGGCCTTCTCAACTTTCTGTGGTAGAGAATTCCACAGGTTCACCATTCTCTGAGTGAAGAATTTTCTCCTCATCTCGGTCCTAAATGGCTTACCCATTATCCTTAGACTGTGACCACTGATTCTGGACTTCCCCAACATTGGGAACATTCTTCCTGCATCTAACCTGTCTAAACCCATCAGAATTGTAATCGTTTCTATGAGGTCCCCTCTCATTCTTCTGAACTCCAGCGAATACAAGCCCAGTTGATCCAGTCTTTGTTGATAGTTCAGTCCCGCCATCCTGGGAATCAGTCTGGTGAACCTTCGCTGCACTCCCTCAATAGCAAGAATGTCCTTCCTCAAGTTAGGAGACCAAAACTGTACACAACACTCCAGATGTGGCCTCACCAAGGCCCTGTACAACTGTAGCAACACATCCCTGCCCCTGTACTCAAATCCCCTCGCTATGAAGGCCAACATGCCATTTGCTTTCTTAACTGCCTGCTGGACCTGCATGCCAACTTTCAATGACTGATGTACCATGACACCCAGGTTGCACCTCCCCTTTTCCTAATCTGTCACCATTCAGATAATAGTCTGTCTCTCTGTTGTTACCACCAAAGTGGATAACTTCACACTTATCCACATTATACTTCATCTGCCATGCATTTGCCCACTCACCTAACCTATCTTAGTCGCTCTGCAGCCTCATAGCATCCTCCTCGCAGCTCACACTGCCACCCAACTTAGTGTCATCCGCAAATTTGGAGATACTACATTTAATCCCCTCGTCTAAATCATTAACGTACAGTGTAAACAGCTGGGGCCCCAGCACAGAACCATGCGGTACCCCACGAGTCACCGCCTGCCATTCTGAAAAGTCCCCATTTACTCCTACACTTTGCTTCCTGTCAGACAACCAGTTCTCAAACCATGTCAGCACACTACCCCCAATCCCATGTGTATTAACGTTGCACATTAATCTCTTGTGTGGGACCTTGTCGAAAGCCTTCTGAAAGTACAAATATACCACATCAATGGTTCTCCCTTGTCCACTCTACTGAAAACATCCTCAAATAATTCCAGAAGATTTGTTAAGCATGATTTCCCTATCACAAATCCATGCTGACTTGGACCTATCATTTCATCTATTTCCAAATGCGCTGCTATGACATCCTTAATAATTGATTCCATCATCTTATCCACTACCCATGTCAGGCTGACTTGTCTATAATTCCCTGTTTTCTCTCTCCCTCCTTTTGTAAAAAGTGGGGTTACATTGGCGACCCTCCACTCGATAGGAACTGATCCAGAGTCAATGGAATGTTGGAAAATTACTGTCAATGCATCCGCTATTTCCAAGGCTACCTCCTTAAGTACTCTGGGATGCAGTCCATCAGGCCCTGGGGATTTATCGGCCTTCAATCCCATCAATTTCCCCAACACAATTTCCTGACAAATAACGATTCCCTCAGTTCCTCCTCCTTACTAGACCCTCTGACCCCTTTTATATCTGGAAGGTTGTTGGTGTCCTCCTTTGTGAATACCGAACCAAATTGGTCCGCCATTTCTTTGTTCCCCGATATTACTTCCCCTGTTTCTGACTGCAGAGTACCTACGTTTGTCTTTACTAACCTTTTTCCCTTTACATAGCTATAGAAACTTGTGCAATCCGTCTTAATGTTCGCTGCAAGCTTCTTCTCGTACTCCATTTTTCCTGCCCTTTGTCTTCCTCTGCTGAGTTCTAAATTTCTCTCACTCCCCCGGTTCGCTGCTATTTCTGGCCAATTTGTATGCCACTTCCTTGGCTTTAATACTATCCCTGATTTCCCTTGATAGCCACGGTTGAGCCACCTTCCCTTTCTTATTTTTACGTCAGACAGGAATGTACAATTGTTGTAGTTCATCCATGCGGTCTCTAAATGTCTGCCATTGCCCATCCACAGTCAACCCCTTAAGTTTCATTCGCCAATCTATCCTTGCCAATTCATACCTCATTCCTTCAAAGTCACCCTTCTTTAAGTTCTGGACCATGGTCTCTGAATTAACTGTTTCGTTCTCCATCCTAATGCAGAATTCCACCATATTATGGTCACTCTTCCCCAAGTGGCCTCGCACAACGAGATTGCTAATTAATCCTCTCTCATTGCACAACACCCAGTCTCAGATGGCCTCCGCCCTAGTTGGTTCCTCGACATATTGGTCCAGAAAACCATCCCTTATGCACTCCAGGAAATCAATCTGCACCGTATTGCTTCCAGTTTGGTTAGCCCAATCTTTATGCATATTAAAGTCACCCATTATAACTGTTGCACCGTTATTGCATGCACCCCTAATTTCCTGTTTGATGCCCTTCCGAACATCACTACTACTGTTTGGAGGTCTGTACACAACTCCCACTAACGTTTTTTGCCCTTTGGTGTTCTGCAGCTCTACCATATAGATTCCACATCATCCAAGCTAATGTCCTTCCTAACTATTGCATTAATCTCCCCTTTAACCAGCAATGCTAAACCACCTCTTTTTCCTTTTATTCTATCCTTCCTGAATGTTGAATACCCCTGGATGTTGAGTTCCCAGCCCTGATCATCCTGTAGCCACGTCTCCGTAATCGCAATCACATCATATTTGTTAACATCTATTTGCACAGTTAATTCATCCACCTTATTACGGATACTCCTTGCATTATGACACAAAGCCTTCAGGCTTTTTTTGTTAACAACCTTTGTCCTTTTAGAATTTTGCTGTAGAGTGGCCCTTTTAGTTCTTTGCCTTGCGTTTCTCTGTCCTCCACTTTTCCTCATCTCCTTTCTGTCTTTTGCTTTTGTCTCCTTTTTGTTTCCCTTTGTCTCCCTGCATTGGTTCCCATCCCCCTGCCCTATTAGTTTAACTCCTCCCCAACAGCACAAGCAAACACTCCCCCGTGGACTTTGGTTCCGGTCCTACCCAGTTGCAGACCGTCTGGTTTGTACTGGTCCCACTGCCGCAGAACTGTACACTGCCTGGTGCTTCTCAGTCCAACTCCCTCAGGGTGATATCGGGACACTGACTGGTATCTCTCAGTCCCTCTCTTTCAGGCACATATCTGTACACTGACTGGTGTCTCTCCGTCCCTCTCCCTCAGGGACATATCAGTACACTGACTTGTATCTCTCAGTCCCTCTATCTCAGAGTGATATATGTACACTGACTGGTGTCTCGCAGTCCCTCCCTCTCGGGAATAAATCTGTACACTCACTGATGTCTTCCAGTCCCTCTCCTTCAGGGAGATAGCTGTACACTGACTGCTGTCTCTCAGTCCCTCTCCCTCAGGGAGATATCTGTACACTGACACGTGTCATTCTGTCCTCTCTCCCTCACGGATGTATCTGTATACTGAATGGTGTCTCGAAGTCCCCAATCTCTCACGTAGATATCTGTACACTGACTGGTGTCTTTCAGTCCAATCTCCATCAGGGAGATATTTGTACTCCGACTGGTGTATCTCAGTCCCTCTCCCTCAGGGAGATATCTGCACTCTGGCGGATGTCTCTCAGTCTCTCTGTTCCTCAGGGAGATATCTGTACAATGAATGGTGTCTCTCGGTCCTTCCCCTCAGGGAGATATCTGTTCATTGACTGGTGTCTCAAAGTCCCTCTCACTCTCACGGATATATCTGTACACGGACTTGTATCTCTCAGTCCCTCTCCCTCAGCGACATATCGGTACACTGTTTGGTGTGCTTCAGTCCCTCCCTCTCAGGGTGATATCTGTACATTGACTGGTGTCTCTCAGTCCCTCTCTCTCAGGGAGATATCTGTACACTGACTGGTGCCTCTCAGTAACTCCCGCTCAGGGAGATATCTGCCCACTGACTGGTGCCTCTCAGTAACTCCCTCTCAGGGAGATAACTTTACACTGGCTGGTGTCTCTCAGGCCCTCCCTCCCTTGGAGACATCGGTACAATGACTGTTGCCTCTCAGTTCCTCTCCCCCTGGCAGATATCTGTTCACTGATTGGTGTCTCTCAATTCCTCTCCCTAACGGACATATATGTACATTGACTGGTATCTCTCAGTACCACCCTCTCAGTGTGATATCTGTACACTGACTGCTGTCTGTCAGTTCCTCTCCCTCAGGGAGACATCAGTACGCTGACTTGCGTCTCCCAGTTACTCACTCTCAGGGAGATATCTGTACACTAACTGGTGTCTCTCAGTCTCTCTCCCTCAGGGAGATATCTGTACACTGACTGGTGTCTCTCAGTCCCTCCCTCTCAGGGAGATATCAGTAAACTGACTGGTGTCTCTCAGTCGCTCTCTCTTATGGACATGTCTATACATTGACTGATGTCTCTCAGTTCCTCTCCCTCAGGGATATATATGTACACTGACGGGTATCTCTCAGTCCATCTCCATCAGGGAGATATCGGTACACTGTTAGGTGTGCCTCAGTCCCTCCCTCTCAGGGAGATATCTGTACACTGACTGGTATCTCTCAGTCCCTCTCCCTCAGGGAGATATATGTACGCTGAATGGTGTCTCTCAGTCCCTCTAACTCAGGGAGATATCTGTACACTGACTGGTGTCTCTCAGGCCCTCGTTCCCTGGGAGATATCGGTACACTGACTGTTGCCTGTCAGTCCCTCTCCCTCTGGCAGATATCTGTTCACTGATTAGTTCCTCTCAGTTCCTTTTACTAACGGACATATATGTACACTGACGGGTATCTCTCAGTCCCTCTCCATCAATGAGATATCTGTTCACGAACTGGACTCTCTCATTCTCTGCCTCACAGGGAGATATCTTTGCGCTGACTGGTGTCTCTCAGTCCCTCTCACACAGGGAGATATCTATATACTGACTGGTGTCTCTTAGTACCTCCCTCTCAGGAAGATATCTGTCCTCAGGCTGATGTCTCTCAGTCCCCTCTCCCTCCGTGAGATATCTGTACACTGGCTGGTGTCTCTCATTCCCTCTCCCTCATGGAGATATCTATACAATGACTGGTGTCTCTCAGTACCACCCTCTCTGGGTGATATCTGTACACTGACTGCTGTCTCTCAGTCCCTCTCCCTCAGGATGATATCTGTACACTGATTGGTGTCTCTCAGTCTCCCTCCCTCATGATCATATCTGTACACTGACTGGTGTCTCTCAGTCCCTCCCTTTCAGGGAGAAATCTGTACACTGACTGGTGTCTCTCAGTTGCTCCCTCTCAGGGAGATATCTGTATACTGACTGGTGTCTCTCAATCCGTCTCCCTAAAGGAGATATCGGTACACTGACTGAAGTCTCTCAGTCTCTCTGTCTCTCAGCGATATATCTGTGCACTGACTGGTGTCTCGCAGTCCATCTCCCTCTGGGATATATCTTTAAACTGAGAAGTCTCTCAGTGCCTCTCCCTCAGGAAGATATCTGTACACTGACTGGTGCTTCTCGGTCCCACTCCCTCCGGGAGATATCTGTGCACTGACTGGTGTCTCTCAGTCCCTCTCCCTCAAGGAGATATCTGTGATCTGATTGATGTCTCTCAGTCTCTCTGTCTCTCAGCGAGATATCTGTACACTGTCTGGTGTCTCTCAGTCCCTCTCCCTCAGGGAGATATCTATATACTGACTGGTCTAGCTCAGTACATCCAAATCAGGGAGATATCTGTACACTGGCTGGTTTCTCTCAGTCCCTTGCTCCCTGGGAGATATCGGAACACTTCTGGTGCCCCTCAGTCCCTATCCCTCTGGCATATATCTGTTCACTGATTGGTGTCTCTCAGTTCTTCTCTTTAACGGATATAAATGTACACTGACGGGTTCTTTCAGTCCCTCTCCATCAATGAGATATCTGTACACGGACTGGTTTCTCTCATTCTCTGCCTCACAGGGAGATATAGTTGCGGTGACTGGTCTCTCTCAGTCTCTCTCCGTCAGGTGATATCTATACACTGACTGGTGTCTCTCAGTACCTCCCTCTCAGGGTGATATCTGTACACTGACTGGTGTCTCTCAGACCCTCTCCCTCAGGGAGATATCTGTACACTGACTGGGATCTGTCACTCCCTCCCTCTCAGGGAGATATCTGATCACTGATTGGTGTCTCTCAGTTCACTGTTCCTCAGGGACACTTCTGTACACTGACTTCTGTATCTCAGTCCCTCTCCCTCATGGAGATATCTCTTTTCACACTGATGTCTCTCAGTCCCCTCTCCCTCAGGGAGATATCTGTACACTGACTGGTGTCTCTCATTCCCTCTCCCTCAGGGAGATATCTATACACTGACTGGTATCTCTCAGTCCCTCTCCCTCAGGGAGATATCTGTACACTGACTGGTGTCTCATATTCCCTCTCCCTCAGGGAGATATCTGTACACTGACTGGTCTCCTTCAGTACCACTCTCTCAGGGTGATATCTGTACACTGACTGCTGTCTGTCAGTTCTTCTCCCTCAGGGAGACATCTGTACACTGACTGGCGTCTCCCAGTTGCTCCCTCTTCGGGAGTTATCTGTAAACTGACTGGTGTCTCTCAGTCCTTCTCTCTCAGGATGACATCTGCACACTGATTGGTGTCTCTCAGTCCCTCTCCCTCAGGGAGATATCATTAAACTGACTGCTGTCTCTCAGTTTCTCTCCCTTATGGACATGTCTGTACATTGACTGTTGTCTGTCAATTGCTCTCCCTCAGCGATATATATGTACACTGAAGGGTAGATCTCAATGAATCTCCATCATTGCGATATCTGTACACTGACTGCTGACTCTAATTCCCTGCCTCTAAGGGTGATATCTGTACAATAACTGGTTTATCTCAATCCCTCACTCTCATGGAGATATCTGTACATTGACTTTTGCCTCTCAGTGACTCTCCCTCAGGGAGATATCTGCACACTGACTGGTGTTTGAAAATCCATCTCTCTCACGGACACATCTGTACACGGACTGGGGACTCTTAATCCCTTCTCCTCTGGGACATATCCGTACACTGACTTGTATCTTTCAGTTCCTCCCTCTCAGGTGATATATGTTCACTGACTGGTGTCTGGAATTCCCCAATTTCTCAGTGAGATATCTGTACACTGACTGGTGTCTCTCAGTCCTTCCCTCTCAGGGTGATATCGGTACACTGACTGGTGTCTCTCAGTACCTCCCTCTCAGGGTGATATCTGTACACTGACTGGCGTCTCTCAGTTGCTCCCTCGTAGGGAGATATCAGTACACTGACTGTTGTCTCTCAGTCCCCCTCCCTCAGGGTGATATCTGTACACTGACTGGTGTCTCTCAATCCCTCTCACTAAGGGAGATATCGGTACACTGACTGATCTCTCTCAGTCTCTCTGTCTCTCAGGGATATATCTGTGCACTGACTGGTCTCTCAGTCCATTTCCCACAGGGAAATAACTGTACACTGACTGGTGTCTCTCAGTCCTTCTCCCTCTGGGAGATAGCTTTAAACTGAGTGGTCTCTCAGACCCTCTCCCTCAGGAAGATATCTGTACACTGACTGATGTCTCTCAGTCTCTCTTTCTCTCAGGGAGATATCTGTACACTGCCTGGTGTATCTCAGTCCCTCTCCCTCAGGGAGATATCTATATACTGACTGGTCTCGCTCAGTACCTTCAACTCAGGGAGATATCTGTACACTGACTGGTGCCTCTCAGTAACTCCCTCTCAGGGAGATATCTGCCCACTGTCTGGTTTCCCTCAGTCCCTCCCTCCCTGGGAGCTATCAGAACACTTCTGGTGCCTCTCAGTCCCTCTCCCTCTGGCAGATATCTGTTCACGGATTGGTGTCTCTCAGTTCTTCTCCCTAACGGATATATATGTACACTGATGGAAATCTCTCAGTCCCTCTCCATCAATGAGATATCTGTACACAGACTGGTGTCTCTCATTCTCTGCCTCACAGGGAGATATCTTTGCGGTGACTGGTCTCTCTCAGTCTCTCTCCGTCAGGTGATATCTATACACTGACTGGTGTCTCTCAGTACCTCCCTCTCAGGGTGATATCTGTACACTGACTGGTGTCTCTCAGACCCTTTCCCTCCGGGAGATATCTGTACACCGACTGGTGTCTCTCAGTCCCTCCCTCTCAGGGAGATATCAGTAAACTGACTGATGCCTCTCAGTCCCTCTCCCTCTGGAGGATATCTGTTCACTGATTGGTGTCTCTCAGTTCCTCTCCCTACCAAAGATTTATATACACTGACGGGTATCTCTCAGTCTCTCTCCATCAATTAGATATCTGTTCACGGACTGGTGTCTCTCATTCTCTGCTTCTGAGGGTAATATCTGTAAATTGACTTGTGCCTCTCAGTGCCTCTCCCTCAGGGACATATCTGCGCACTGACTGGTGTCTCAAAGTCCCTTTCTCTTACGGAATCATCTGTACACGGACTGGGACTCTTAGTCCCTTCCCCTCAGCGTCATATCTGTACACTGACTTGTATCTCTCAGTTTCTCCCTCTCAGGGTGATATCTGTACGCTGACTGGAGTCTCTCAGTACCTCCCTCTCAGGGTGATATCTGCACACTGACTGGAGTCTCTCAGTTGCTCGCTCTCAGGGAGATATCAGTACACTGACTGTTGTATCTCAGTCCCTCTCCCTCAGGGTGATATCTGTCCACTGACTGGTGTCTCTCAATCCCTCTACCTAAGGGAGATATCGGTACACTGACTGATCTCTCTCAGTCTCTCTCTCTCTCAGGGATATATCTGTGCACTAACTGGTCTCTCAGTCCATTTCCCTCAGGGAAATATCTGTACACTGACTGGTGCTTCTCAGTCCCACTCACTCCGGGAGATATCTGTGCACTGACTGGTGTCTCTCAGTCCCTCTCCCTCAAGGAGATATCTGTCCTCTGACTGATGTCTCTCAGTCTCTCTGTCTCTCAGGGAGATATCTGTACACTCCCTGGTGTCTCTCAGTCCCTCTCCCTCACGGAGATATCTATACACTGACTGTTCTCTCTTAGTACCTCCAAATCAGGGAGATATCTGTACACTGACTGGTCCCTCTCAGTAACTCCCTCTCAAGGAGATATCGGTAAACTGACTGGTGCCTCTCAGACCCTCTCCCTCTGGAAGATATCTGTTCACTGATTGGTGTCTCTCAGTTCCTATTCCTAACGGAGATATATATGTACACTGACGGGTATCTCTCAGTCCCTCTCCGTCAATTATATATCTGTACATGGACTTGTGTCTCTCATTCTCTGCCTCACATGGTGATATCTTTGCGCTGACTGGTGTCTCTCAGTCCCACTCCCTCAGGGATATATGTATACACTGACTGGTGTCTCTCAGTACCTTCCTCTCAGGGTGATATCAGTACACTGACTGGTGTCTCTGAGTCTCTCTTCATCAGGATGATATCTTTACACTGACTGGTATCTCTCAGTCCCTCTCCCTCAGGGATATATCTGTACAATGACTGGTCTCTCTCAGTGCGACTCTCTCAGGGTGATATCTGTACACTGACTGCTATCTGTCAATTCCTCTCCCTCAGGGAGACATCTGTACACTGACTGGCGTCACCCAGTTGCTGCCTCTTAGGGAAATATCTGTAAACTGACTGATGTCTCTCAGTCCCTCTCCCTCAGGATGACATCTGTACACTGACTGGTGTCTCTCAGTCCCTCTGTTTGAGGGACATATCTGTACACTGACTGTATCTCTCAGTCCCTCTCCCTCAGGGAGATATCAGTACACTGACTTGTATCTCTCAGTCCCTCCCTCTCAGAGTGATATCTGTATACTGACTGGTGTCTCTCAGTCCCTCTACCTCAGAGAGATATCTGTACACTGATTGGTGTCTCTCAGTCCCTCTCCTTCTCGGAGATATCCGTACACTGACCAGTGTCATTCTGTGCCCTCTCCCTCAGTGAGATATCTGTACACTGACTTGTGTCTCTCAGTTTTTCTCTTTCAGGGACATATCTGAAAACTGACTGGTATCTCTCAGTCCCTCTTCCTCAGGTAGATATCTGCACTCTCACTGGTATTTCTCAGTTCCTCTCCCTCAGGGGGATATCTGTTCACTGACTGTTGTCTTTCAGTCCCGCTCCCTCATGTTGATATCAGTACACTGACTGGTGTCTCTCAGTCACTCTCCCTCAGGAAGATATTTGTATACTGATATCTCTCAGTCTCTCTGTCTCTCAGGGAGATATCGGTACACTGGCTGGTCTCGCAGTTCCTGTGCGTCAGGGACATTTCTGTTCCCTGATTGGTGTCTCTCAGTCCCTTTCCCCCATGGACATATCTGTACACGGACTGGTGTCTCTCAGTCCCTCACACTCAGGAAGATATCTGTACACTCACTGATGTCTTGTAGTCCCTCTCCTTCAGGGAGATAGCTCTATACTGACTGCTGTCTCTCAATCCCTCTCCGTCAGGGATATATATGTATACTGACTGGTGTCTCTAAGTCTCCAATCTCTCAGGGAGATATCGGTACACTGACTGGTGACTCTCAGTCCACTATCTGTCAGGGAGATATCTGCATTCTGACTGATGTCTCTCAGTCTCTCTGTCTCTCAGGGAGATATCTGTACACTGACTGCTGTCTCTCAGTCCCTCTCCCTCAGGGAGATATCTGACGGGTATCTCTCATTCCCTGCCTCTGAGGGTGATATCTGTACTCTGACTGGTGTCTCTCAATCCCTCAATCTCATGGCGATATCTGTACACTTACTTATTTCTCTCAGTCCCTCTCCCTCAGGGAGATATCTGTACACTGATTGTTGTCTCTCAGTCGCTCGGCGTCAGGACACATCTGTACACTGAATGATGTCTCCCAGTTCCTCTCCCTCAGGGAGATATCTGCACACTCACCGGTGTCTCTCAGTCCCTCTCTCTCAGGGACATATCTGTACACTGACTGGTATAACTCAGTCCCTCTACCACAGCGACATATCTGTACACTGACTGGTGTCCCGCAGCTTTCCCTCTCAGGGAGATATCTGTACACTGACTGGTGTCTCTCTGTACCTCCCTCTCAGGGTGATGTCTGTACACTGACTGGTGTCTCTCAGTCCCTCACCCTCAGGCAGATATCTATACACTGACTGATTTCTCTCATTCGCTCCCTCTCAGGGAGATATCTGTTCACTGCCTGGTGTCTGTTAATCCCTCTCCATCAGGGAGATATCTGTATACTGACTGGTGTCTTGAAGTCCCCAAGCTCTCAGGGAGATATCTGTACACTGACTGGTGAGTCTCAGTCCACTCTCCGTCCTGGAGAAATCTGCATTCTGATTGATGACTCTCAGTTTGTCTCTCCCTCACGGTGATATCTGAACACTGACTGCTGTTTGTCAGTCCTTCTCCCTCAGGGAGATATCTGTGCACTCACTGGTCTCTTAGTCCATTTCCCTCAGGGACATATCTTACACTGACTGGTGTCTCTCATTCCTTCTCCCTCAGGGAGATATCTGTATACTGACTGCTCTCTCAGTCCCTCTCCCTCAGGGACATATCAGGACACTGAGTTGCATCTCTCAGTCCCTCCCTCTCAGAGTGACATCTGTACACTGACTGATGCGTCTCAGTCCAACTACCTGAGGCAGATATCTGTACACTGAGGGGTGCCTCTCAGTCCCTCCCTCTCACAGAGATATCTGTACACTGACTGGTGTCTCTCAATCCCTCTGTTTGAGGGACATATCTGTACACTGACTGCATCTCTCAGTCCCTCTCCCTCAGGGAGATATCAGTACACTGAATTGTATCTCAGAGTCCGTCCCTCTCAGAGTGATATCTGCACACAGACTGGTGTCTCTCAGTCCCTCTCCCTCAGGGAGATATCTGTACACTGATTGGTGTCTCTCAGTCCCTCTCCTTCCCGGAGATATCTGCACACTGACCAGTGTCATTCTGTGCCCTCTCCCTCAGTGAGATATCTGTACACTGACTTGTGTCTCTCTGTCTTTCTCTTTCAGGGACATATCTGAAAACTGACGGGTATATCTCAGTCCCTCTACCACAGCGACATATCTGTACACTGACTGGTGTCCCGCAGCTTTCCCTCTCAGGGAGATAGCTGCAGTGACTAGTATCTTATTCGCTCTCCATCATGAACATATCTAAACATTGACTGGTGTCTCTCAGTTCCTCTCGCCCAGGGATAGATATGTACTATGACAGGTATCTCTCAGTCCATCTCCCTCATGGAGATATCTGTACACTGACTTGTGTCTCTCATTCCCTGCCTCTGAGGGTGATATCTGCACACTGAATGGTGTCCCTCAATCCTTCACTCTCATGGAGATATCTGTACACTGACTTGAGTCTCTCAGTCCCTCTCATTCAGGGAGACATCTGTACACTGACTGGCGTCTCTCAGTTGCTCCCTCTCAGGGAGATATCTGTGAAGTGACTTGTGTCTCTCAGTCCCTCTCCCTCCGGGTTATATCTGTTCACTGACTGGTGTCTCCCTATCCCTTTCCTTGAGAGAGATATCTGTACAGTGACTGAATTCTATCAGTCACTCAGTCTCTCAGGGAGATATCTGTGCACTGACTCGCCTCAGTCCATTTCCCTCAGGGATATATCTGTACACTGACTGGTGCCTCTCAGTCCTTCTCCCTCTGGGAGATATCTGTATACTGACTGGTGTCTCAGTCCCACACCCTCAGGGACATATCAGGACACTGAGTTGCATCTCTCAGTCACTCTCTCTCAGAGTGATATCTGTACACTGAATGGTGTCTCTCAGTCCATCTGCCGAAGTGAGATATCTGCATACTGCCTGTTTTTCTCAGTCCCTCTCCCTCAGGGAGATATCTGTACACTGACTGGTGTCTCTCAGTCCACCTCCCTCACGGAGATATCAGTACACTGACCAGTGTCATTCTGTGCCCTCTCCTCAGTGAGATATCTGTACACTGACTTGTGTCTCTCAGTTTTTCTCTTTCAGGGACATATCTGAAAACTGACTCGTATCTCTCAGTCCCTCTACCTCAGGTAGATATCTGCACTCTCACTGGTATCTCTCAGTCCCTCTCCCTCAGGGAGATATCTGTTCACTGACTGTTGTCTTTCAGTCCCGCTCCCTCATGGTGATATCAGTGCACTGACTGGTGTCTCTCAGTCACTCTCCCTCAGGAAGATATTTGTATACTGATATCTCTCAGTCTCTCTGTCTCTCAGGGAGATATCGGTACACTGGCTCGTCTCGCAGTTCCTGTGCCTCAGGGACATTTCTGTTCCCTGATTGGTGTCTCTCAGTTCCTTTCCCCCATGGACATATCTGTACACGGACTGGTGTCTCTCAGTCGCTCTCCTCAGCGAGATATCTGCAGTGACTGGCATCTAATTCGCTCTCCATCATGAACATATCTATACATTGACTGGTGTCTCTCAGTTCCTCTCGCGCAGGGATAGATATGTATTATGACGAGTATCTCTCAGTTCATCTCCCTCAGGGAGATATCTGTACACTGACTGGTCTCTCTCATTCCCTGCCTCTGAGGGTGATATCTGTACACTGAATGGTGTCCCTCAATCCTTCACTCTCATGGAGATATCTGTATACTGACTTGAGTCTCTCAGTCCCTCTCCCTCAGGGAGACATCTGTACACTGACTGGCGTCTCTCAGTTGCTCCCTCTCAGGGAGATATGTGTGAACTGACTTGTGTCTCTCAGTCCCTCTCCCTCAGGGTGATTTCTGTACACTGACTGGTGTCTCTCAATCCCTTTCCTTGAGAGAGATATCTGTACAGTGACTGATGTCTATCAGTCACTCAGTCTCTCAGGGAGATATCTGTGCTCTGACTCGCCTCTCAGTCCATTTCACTCAGGGACATACCTGTACACTGACTGGTGCCTCTCAGTCCTTCTCCCTCTGGGAGATATCTGTATACTGACTGGTCTCTCAGTCCCACACCCTCAGGGACATATCAGGACACTGAGATGTATCTCTCAGTCACTCCCTCTCAGAGTGATATCTGTACACTGAATGGTGCCTCTCACTCCATCTCCCTTCGTGAGATATCTGTACACTGACTGTTTTTCTCAATCCCTCTCCCTCAGGGAGATATCTGTACACTGACTGGTGTCTCTTAGTCCATCTCCCTCATGGAGATATCTCTACACTGAGCAGTGTCATTCTGTCCCCTCTCCCTTTGGGAGATATCTGTATACTGACTGGTGTCTCGAAGTCCCAAATCTGTCACGCAGATATCTGTACACTGACAGGTGTCTCTCAGTCCCTCTCTTTCAGGGACATATCTGAACACTGACTGGCATCTCTCAGTCCCTCTCCCTCAGGGAGATATCTGTACTCTGACTGATGTCTCTCAGTTTCTCTCACTCAGGGAGTTATCTGTAAACTGAATGGTGTCTCTCAGTCTCTCTCCCTCATGGACATTTCTGTACACTGACTGGTGTCTCCAAGCCGCTCTCCCTCATGGACATATCTGTATATTGACTGGTGACTCACGGTTCCGCTTGCTCAGGGATAGATATGTACACTGACGTGGTATCTCTCAGTCCATCTCCCTCAGGGAGATATCTGTACACTGACTGGTGTCTCTCATTCCCTGCCTCTGAGGGTGATATCTGTACACTGACTGGTGTCCGTCAATCCTTCACTCTCATGGAGATATCTGTACACTGACTGGTGTCTCTCAGTCCCTCTCTCTCAGGGACTTATCTGTACACTGACTGGTATCTCTCAGTCCCTCTCCCTCAACGACATATCTGTACACTGACTGGTGTCTCTGAGTCCCTCCCTCTGAGGTAGTAATTTGTACACTGGCTGGCGTCTCTCAGTTGCCCCTCTCAGGGAGATGTCTGTGCACTGACTGGTGTCTCTAAGTCCCTCTCCCTCAGGGTGATATCTGTACACTGACTGGTGTCACTCAATCTTTCCCCTCAGGGACATATCTATACACGGAATGGTGTCTCTCAGTCCTTCCCTCTCAGAGGGATATCTGTACACTGACTGGTGTCATTCTGCCCCCTCTCCCTCAGGGACATATCTGAACAGTGACTGGAATCTCTCAGTCCCTCTCCCTCAGGGTGATATCTGTGCACTGAATGGTGTCTCTCAGTACTACTTCTCAGTGTGATATCTGAACACTAACTGGTGTCTCTCAGTCCCTCTCCTTCAGAGAGATATCTGTACACTAACTGGCTTCTCAATCCCTCTCCCTCATGGAGATATTTGTACACAGACCGGTGTCATTCTGTCCCCTCGCCCTCAGCGCGATATCTGTACACTGGTTGGTGGCACGAAGTCCCCAATCTCTTAGGAAGGTGTCTGTACACTGACTGGTGTATCTCAGTCCACTCACACTCAGGGAGATATCTGTACACTCACTGGTATCTTGCGGTCCCTCTCCCTCAGGGAAATATCTGTACTCTGACTGATGTCTCCCGTCTCTCTGTCACTCAGGGAGATATCTGGACACTGTCTCTTCACAAAGTCCCTCTCCCTCAGGGACATATCTGTACACTGAATGGTGCCTCTTTCTCCCTCTCCCTCAGGGAGATATCTGTACACTGAATGGTGTATCTCAGTACCTCCTTCTCAGTGTTATATCTGAACACTGACTGGTGTCTCTCAGTCCCTCTCCCTTAGGGAAATATCTGTACACTGACTGGCGTCTCTCAGTCCCTCCCTTTCAGGGAGATAGCTTTTCACTGACGGTTGTCTCTAAGTCCCTCTCCCTCAGGACGCATATGCACACTGACTGTGTATCTCAGTGCCGCTCCCTCAGGCAGATATCTATAGACTGACTGGTGTTTCTTCGTACCTCCCTCTCAGGCTAATATCTGTAAACTGACTCGTGTCTCTCAGTCCCTCACTCTCAGGAAGATATCTGTACACTCACTGATGTCTTGTAGTCCCTCTCCTTCAGGGAGATTGCTCTATACTGACTGCTGTCTCTCAATCCCTCTCCGTCAGGGATATATCTGTATACTGACTGGTGTCTCTAAGTCTCCAATCTCTCAGGGAGATATCTGTACACTGACTGGTGACTCTCAGTCCACTATCTGTCAGGGAGATATCTGTACACTGACTGGTGTCTCTCAGTCCCTCTCCCTCAGGGAGATATCTGTACACTGACTGGTGTCTCTCAGTCCCTCTCCCTCAGGGAGATATCTGTACACTGACTGGTATCTCTCAGTCCGTCCCTCTCAGAGTGATATCTGTACACTGACTGGTGTCTCTCAGTCCCTCTCCCTCAGGGAGATATCTGTACACTGATTGGTGTCTCTCAGTCCCTCTCCTTCTCGGAGATATCTGTACACTGACCAGTGTCATTCTGTGTCCTCTCCCTCAGTGAGATATCTGTACACTGACTTGTGTCTCTCAGTCTTTCTCTTTCAGGGGCATATCTGAAAACTGACTGGTATCTCTCAGTCCCTCTACCTCAGGTAGATATCAGCACTCTCACTGGTATCTCTCAGTCTCTCTCTCTCAGGGAGATGTCTGTTCACTGACTGTTGTCTCTCAGTCTCGCTCCCTCATGGTGATATCTGTACACTGACTGGTGTCTCTCAGTCCCTCTCCCTCAGGAAGATATTTGAACACTGATATCTCTCAGTCTCTCTGTCTCTCAGGGAGATATCGGTACACTGGCTGGTCTCGCAGTTCCTGTGCCTCAGGGACATTTCTGTTCACTGACTGGTGTCTCTCAGTCCCTTTCCCCCATGGACATATCTGTACACGGACTGGTGTCTCTCAGTCGCTCTCCTCAGGGAGATATCTGCAGTGACTGGTATCTAAGTCGCTCTCCATCATGAACATATCTAGACATTGACTGGTGTCTCTCAGTTCCTCTCGCCCAGGGATAGATATGTACTATGACGTGTATCTCTCAGTCCATCTCCCTCATGGAGATATCTGTACACTGTCTTGTGTCTCTCATTCCCTGCCTCTGAGGGTGATATCTGTAAACTGAATGGTGTCCCTCAATCCTTCACTCTCATGGAGATATCTGTACACTGACTTGAGTCTCTCAGTCCCTCTCCCTCCGGGTGATATCTGTTCACTGACTGGTGTCTCCCTATCCCTTTCCTTGAGAGGGATATCTGTACAGTGACTGATGTGTATCAGTCACTCAGTCTCTCAGGGAGATATCTGTGCACTGACTCGCCTCTCAGTCCATTTCCCTCCGGGATATATCTGTACACTGACTGGTGCCTCTCAGTCCTTCTCCCCCTGGGAGATATCTGTATACTGACTGGTGTCTCAGTCCCACACCCTCAGGGACATATCAGGACACTGAGTTGCATCTCTCAGTCACTCTCTCTTAGAGTGATATCTGTACACTGAATGGTGTCTCTCAGTCCATCTCCCGAAGTGAGATATCTGTACATTGACTGGTGTCTCTCATTCCCTCTCACTCAGGGAGATATCTGTACACTGACTGATGTCTCTCAGTCCATCTCCCTCACGGAGATATCTCTACACTGAGCAGTGTCATATTGTCCCCTCTCCCTTCGGGAGATATCTGTACACTGACAGGTGTCTCTCAGTCCCTCTCTTTCAGGGACATATCTGAACACTGACTGGTATCTCTCAGTCCCTCTCACTCAGGGAGATATCTGTAAACTGAATGGTGTCTCTCAGTCCTTCCCCTCATGGAGATATCTGTGCACTGACTGGAGTCTCTCAGTCGCGGTCCCGCAGGTTGATATCTGTACACTGACTGGTGTCTCTCAGTTTCTCTCCCTCATGGACATATCTGTACACTGTCTGGTGTCTCCAAGTCGCTCTCCTTCATGGACATATCTGTACATTGAGTGGTGTCTCTCGGTTCCTCTTTCTCAGGGATAGATATGTACACTTACGGGGTATCTCTCAGTCCATCTCCCTCAGGGAGATATCTGTACACTGACTGGTGTCTCTCAATCCTTCACTCTCATGGAGATATCTGTACACTGACTGGTGTCTCTCAGTCCTTCTCTCTCAGGGACTCATCTGTACACTGACTGGTATCTCTCAGTCCCTCTCCCCCAACGACATATCTGTACACTGAATGCTGTCTCTCAGTCCTTCCCCTCAGGGAGATATCTGTTCACTGACTGTTGTCTCTCAGTCCCTCTCCCTCAGGAAGATATTTGAACACTGATATCTCTCAGTCTCTCTGTGTCTCAGGGAGATATCGGTGCACTGGCTGGTCTCGCAGTGCCTGTGCCTCAGGGACATTTCTATTTACTGACTGGTGTCTCTCAGTCCCTTTCCCCCATGGACATTTCTGTACACGGACTGGTGCCTATCAGTCGCTCTCCTCAGGGAGATATCTGCAGTGACTGGTCTCTAAGTCGGTCTCCCTCATGAACATATCTGCACGTTAACTGGTGTCTCTCAGTTCCTCTCGCCCAGAGATAGATATGTACACTGACGGGTATCTCTCAGTCCATCTCCCTCAGGGAGATATCTGCACACTGACTGGTGTCTCTCATTCCCTGCCTCTGAGGGTGATATCTGTACACTGACTGGTGTCCCTCAATCCTTCACTCTCATGTAGATATCTGGACACTGACTTGAGTCTCTCAGTCCCTCTTCCTCAGGGTGATATCTGTACACTGACGGGTGTCTCTCAGTCTCTCTCCCTCAGGGTGATATCTGTACACTGACTGGTGTCTCTCAATCCCTTTCCTTGACAGAGATATCTGTACACTGACTGATGACTATCAGTCACTCAGTCTCTCAGGGAGATATCTGTGCACTAACTCGTCTCTCAGTCCATTTCCCTCAGGGATATATCTGTACACAGACTGGTGCCTCTCAGTCCTTCTCCCTCTGGGAGATATCTGTATACTGACTGGTCTCTCAGTCCCACACACTCAGGGACATATCAGGACACTGAGTTGTATCTCAGACCCTCCCTCTCAGAGTGATATCTGTACACTGACTGGTGTCTCTCAGTCCCTCTCCCGAAGGGAAATATTTGTACACTGAATGCTGTCCATCAGTCCTTCCCCTCAGGGAGATATCTGTTCACTGAATGTTGTCTCTCAGTCCCGCTCCCTCAGGATGATATCTATACACTGACTGGTGTCTCTCAGTCCCTCTCCCTCAGGAAGATATTTCTACACTGATATCTCTCAGTCTTTCTGTCTCTCAGGGAGATATCGGTACACTGACTGGTGTCTCTCAGTCCCTCTCGCTCACGGAGATATCTGTACACTGAGCAGTGTCATTCTGTCCCCACTCCCTTCGGGAGATATCTGTATATTGACTGCTGTCTCGAAGTCCCCAATCTCTCACGCAGATATCCGAACACTGACGGGTGTCTCTCAGTCACTCTCTTTCAGGAATATATCTGAACACTGACTGGTATCTCTCAGCCCCTTTTCCTCAGGGAGATATCTGCACTCTGACTGATTTCTCTCAGTCCCTCTCCCTCAGGGAGATATCTGTAAAATGAATGGTGTCTCTCAGTCCTTCCCCTCATGGAGATATCTGTTCACTGACTGGAGTCTCTCAGTCCCGCTCCCGCAGGGTGATATCGGTACACTGACTGGTGTCTCTCAGTCTCTGTCCCTCATGGACATATCAGTACACTGACTGGTGTCTCCCAAGTCGCTCTCCCTCATGGACATATCTGTACATTGACTGGTGTCTCTCGGTTCGTCTTGCTCAGGGATAGATATGTACACTGACGGGTTATTTCTCAGTCCATCTCCCTCAGGGAGATATCTGTGCACTGACTGGTGTCTCTCAATCCCTCACTCTAATGGAGATATCTGTACACTGACTGGTGTATCTCAGTCCCTCTCTCTCAGGGACTTATCTGTACACTGACTGGTATCGCTCAGTCCCTCTCCTCCAACGACATATCTGTACACTGACTGGTGTCTCTGAGTCCCTCCCTCTCAGGGAGATATCTGTACACTGACTGTTGTCTCTCTGCGAGATATATGTACACTGAATAGCATCTCTCAGTTGCTCCCTCTCAGGGAAATATATCTATACACTGACTGGTGCCTCTCAATCCCTCTCCCTCAGGGTGATATCTGTGCACTGACTGGTGTCTCTCAGTCACTCCCTCTCACAGAGATATCTGTACAGTGACTGGTGTCTCTCAGTCCCTCCCTCTCAGGGAGAAAACTGTTCACTGAATGTTTTCTCTCATTCCACTCTCCCTCAGGGAGATATCTGTAAACTGACTGATGTCTCTTAGTCCCTCTCCCTCAGGGAGATTTCTACACACTGACTGGTGTCTCTCAGTACCTCCCTCTCAGGGAGACATCTGTACACTGATTGGCGCCTCTCATTTGCTCCGTCTCAGGGAGATATCAGTAAACTGACTGGTGTCGCTCAGTCCCTCACCCTCACGGAGATTTCTTTACACAGACCGGTGTCATTCAGTACCCTCTCCCTCAGGGAGATATCTGTATACTGACTGGTGTCTCGAAGTCCCCAATCTCTCAGGAAGATATCTGTACACTGACTGGTTTCTCTCAGTCCACTCTTCCTCAGGTAGATACCTATACTCCGACTTGGTGTATAATCAGTCCCCCAACCTCAGTGAGAATTCTGTACACTGACTCGTCTCTCAGTCCATTTCCCTCAGGGACATATCTGTACACTGACTGGTGTCTCTTAATCCTTCTCCCTCTGGGAGGCATCTGTATACTGACTGTCACTCAGACCCACTCACTCAGCGACATATCTGTACACTGAATGGTGCTTCTCAGTCCCACTCCCTCAGGGACATATCTGTATACTGACTGGTAACTCTCATTCCCTCTCCTTCAGGGAGATTGCTGTATACTGACTGCTGTCTCTCAGTCCCTCTCCCTCAGGGATATATCTGTATACTGAATTTTGTCTAGAAGTCTCCAATCTCTCAGGGAGATAGCTGTACATTATCTGGTGTCTCTCAGTCCACTCTCCGTCAGGGAGATATCTGTTCCCTGACTGGTGTCTCTCAGTCCTTCTCCCTCTGGGAGATATCTGTATACTGACTGGCCGCTCAATCCCTTTCCCTCAGGGACAGATATGCACACTGACTGGTGCTTCTCAGTCCAACTCCCTGAGATAGATATCTCTACACTGAGGGGTGTCTCTCAGTCCCTCTCTCTCACAGATATATCTGTACACTAACTGGTGTCTCTCAGACACTCTCCCTCTCACTGAGGTACCTGTACACTGACTGGTATCTCTCAGTCCCTCTGTTTCAGGGACATATCTGTACACTGACTGCATCTCTCAGTCCCTTTCCCTTCGGGAGATATCAGTGCACTAACTTGTATCTCTCGGTCCCTCCCTATCAGAGTGATATCTGTAAACTGACTGGTGTCTCTCACTCCCTCTCCCTCAGGGAGATATCTGCACACTGATTGGTGTCTCTCAGTCCCTCTCCTTCTCGGAGATTTCTGTACACTGACCAGTGTCATTCTGTGCCCTCTCCCTCAGGGAGATATCTGTGCACTGATTTGTGTCTCTCAGTCTTTCTCTTTCAGGGACATATCTGAAAACTGACTGGTATCTCTCAGTCCTCTATCTCAGGGAGATATCGGCTCTCTCACTGGTATCTCTCAGTCCCTCTCCCTCAGAGAGATATCTGCACTCTGACTGATGACTCTCAGTTTCTATGTTTCTCAGGGTGATATCTGTGCAATGACTGGTCACTCAGTCCCTCTCCCCCAGGGAAATATTTGTACACTGAATGCTTTCTCTCAGTCCTTCCCCTCAGGGAGATATCTGTTCACTGACTGTTGTCTCTCAGTCCCTCTCCCTCAGGAAGATATTTGTACACTGATATCACTCAGTCTCTCTGTGTCTCAGGGAGATATCGGTGCACTGGCTGGTCTCGCAGTGCCTGTGCCTCAGGGACATTTCTATTCACTGACTGGTGTCTCTCAGTCCCTTTCCCCCATGGACATTTCTGTACACGGACTGGTACCTATCAGTCGCTCTCCTCAGGGAGCTTTCTGCAGTGACTGGTCTCTAAGTCTCTCTCCCTCATGAACATATCTGTACATTGACTGGTGTCTCTCAGTTCCTCTCGCCCAGAGATAGATATGTACTATGACGGGTATCTCTCAGTCCATCTCCCTCAGGGAAATATCTGGACACTGACTTGAGTCTCTCAGTCCCTCTTCCTCAGGGTGATATCTGTACACTGACGGGTGTCCCTCAATCCTTCACTCTCATGTAGATATCTGGACACTGACTTGAGTCTCTCAGTCCCTCTTCCTCAGGGTGATATCTGTACACTGACGGGTGTCTCTCAGTCTCTCTCCCTCAGGGTGATATCTGTACACTGACTGGTGTCTCTCAATCCCTTTCCTTGACAGAGATATCTGAACACTGACTGATGACTATCAGTCACTCAGTCTCTCAGGGAGATATCTGTGCACTAACTCGTCTCTCAGTCCATTTCTCTCAGGGATATATCTGTACACAGACTGGTGCCTCTCAGTCCTTCTCCCTCTTGGAGATATCTGTATACTGACTGGTCACTCAGTCCCACACCCTCAGGGACATATCAGGACACTGAGTTGTATCTCAGTCCCTTCCTCTCAGAGTGATATCTGTACACTGACTGGTGTCTCTCAGTCCCTCTCCCGAAGGGAAATATTTGTACACTGAATGCTGTCCCTCAGTCCTTCCCCTCAGGGAGATATCTGTTCACTGAATGTTGTCTCTCAGTCCCGCTCCCTCAGGATGATATCTATACACTGACTGGTGTCTCTCAGTCCCTCTCCCTCAGGAAGATATTTCTACACTGATATATCTCAGTCTCTCTGTCTCTCAGGGAGATATCGGTACACTGACTGTTGTCTCTCAGTCCCTCTCCCTCAGGGAGATATCTGTACACTGACTGGTGTCTCTCAGTCCCTCTCGCTCACGGAGATATCTGTACACTGAGCAGTGTCTTTCTGTCCCCACTCCCTTAGGGAGATATCTGTAAACTGACTGCTGTCTCGAAGTCCCCAATCTCTCACGCAGATATCCGAACACTGACAGGTGTCTCTCAGTCCCTCTCGTTCAGGGATATATCTGAACACTGACTTGTATCTCTCAGCCCCTTTTCCTCAGGGAGATATCTGCACTCTGACTGATTTCTCTCAGTCCCTCTCCCTCAGGGAGATATCTGTAAAATGAATGGTGTCTCTCAGTCCTTCCCCTCATGGAGATATCTGTTCACTGACTGGAGTCTCTCAGTCCCGCTCCCGCAGGGTGATATCTGTACACTGACTGGTGTCTCTCAGTCTCTGTCCCTCATGGACATATCAGTACACTGACTGGTGTCTCCAAGTCGCTCTCCCTCATGGACATATCTGTACATTGACTGGTGTCTCTCGGTTCGTCTTGCTCAGGGATAGATATGTACACTGACGGGTCATTTCTCAGTCCATCTCCCTCAGGGAGATATCTGTGCACTGACTGGTGTCTCTCAATCCCTCACTCTAATGGAGATATCTGTACACTGACTGGTGTCTCTCAGTCCCTCTCTCTCAGGGACTTATCTGTACACTGACTGGTATCGCTCAGTCCCTCTATTCCAACGACATATCTGTACACTGACTGGTGTCCCTGAGTCCCTCCCTCTCAGGGAGATATCTGTACACTGACTGTTGTCTCTCTGCGAGATATATGTACACTGAATAGCATCTCTCAGTTGCTCCCTCTCAGGGAAATATATCTATACACTGACTGGTGCCTCTCAGTCCCTCTCCCTCAGGGACATATCAGTACACTGAGCTGTATCTCGCAGTCCCCCTTCCCCAGCGACATATCTATACACGGACTGGTGTCTCTGAGTCCCTCCCTCTCAGGTAGTTTTCTGTACAATCACTGAAGTCTTGCAGTCCCTCTCCCTCAGGGAGATATCTGTACACTGACTGGTGTCTCTCAGTCCCTCTCCCTCACGGAGATATCTATACACTGACCAGTGTCATTCTGTCCCCTCTCCCTCAGGGAGATATCTGTATACTGACTGGTGTCTCGAAGTCCCCAATCTCTCACGGAGATATCTGTACACTGACTGGTGTCTCTCAGTCCCTCTCTTTCAGGGAGATATCTGTATACTGACTGGTGTCTCTCAGTCCCTCTCCCTCAGGGAGATATCTGCACTCTGACTGATCTCTCTCAGTCTCTCTGTTTCTCAGGGTGATATCTGTACAATGACTTGTCACTCAGTCCCTCTCCCTGAGGGAAATGTCT
Source organism: Pristiophorus japonicus (assembly GCF_044704955.1). Lineage (NCBI taxonomy): Eukaryota > Metazoa > Chordata > Chondrichthyes > Pristiophoridae > Pristiophorus > Pristiophorus japonicus. Next base: position 969,922 of record NW_027252090.1, on the reverse strand, counting down.
GTAGACTGAATGGTATCTATCTGTCCCTCTCCATCAGGGACATATCAGTACACTGAGCTGTATCTCTCAGTCCCTCCCTCTCAGAGTGATATCTGTACACTGAATGGTGTATCTGAGTCCCTCCCTCTGAGGTAGTTTTCTGTACAATCACTGATGTCTTGCAGTCCTTCTCCCTCAGGGAGATATCTGTACACTGACTGGTGTCTCTCAGTCCCTCTCCCTCACGGAGATATCTATACACTGACCAGTGTATTTCTGTCCCCTCTCCCTCTGGTAGATATCTCTATACTGACTGGTGTCTCGAAGTCCCCAATCTCTCACGGAGATATCTGTACACTGACTGGTGTCTCTCAGTCCCTCTCCCCCAGCGACCTATCAGTACACTGACTGGTGTCTCTCAGTCCCTCCCTCACAGGGGTTTTCTGAACACTGACTGGCGTCTCTCAGTCCCTCTCCCTCAGTGAGATATCCGTACACTGACTGGTGTCGCTCAGTACGTCTCTCTCAGTGTGATGTTTGTACACTGACTGGAGTCTCTCAATCCCTCCCTCTCAGGGCGATATCTTTTCACTGATTGTTGTCTCTGAGTCCCTCTCTCTAAGGGAGATATCTATAAACTGATTGTTTTTTTCTCAGTACCTCCCTCTCAGGGTAATATCTATGCACTGACTGCTGTCTGTCAGTCCCTCTCCCTCAGGGAGATATCTGTACACTGACTGGTATCTCTCAGTACCTCCCACTCAGGGTGATGTCTGTACACTGACTGGTGTCTTTTAGATTCTCTCCCTGAGGGAGATATCTATACACTGACTGTTTCTTCTCAGTACCTCCCTCTCAGGGTAATATCTGTACACGGACTGCTGTCTGTAAGTCCCTCTCCCTCAGGGAATAATCTGTTCACTGGCTGGCGTACTCAGTTGCTCCCTCTCTGGGAGATATCTGTGCACTGACTGGTGTCTCTATGTCCCTCTCCCTCAGGGTGATATCTGTACACTGACTGGTGTGTCTCAATTCCTCCCCGAAGAGAGATATATGTACACTGACTGATGTATCTTAGTCTCTCAGTCTCTCAGGGAGATAACATTGCACTGGCATGTCTCTCAGTCCCTCTCCCTCAGGGACGTATCTGTACACTGCCTTGTGTCTCTCAGTCCCTCTCCCTCTTGGAGATATCTTTACATTGAATAGCATCTCTCAGTTGCTCCCTTTCAGGGACATATCTATACACTGACTGGTGCCTCTCAGTCCCTCTCCCTCAGGGTGATATCTGTGCACTGACTCGTGTCTCTCACTCCCTCCCTCTCACAGAGATATCTGTACACTGACTGGTGTCTCTCAGTCCCTCTCTTTCAGGGACATATCTGTACACTGACTGGTATATCTCAGTTCCTCTCCCTCAGGGACATATCAGCACACTGAGCTGTATCTCTCAGTCCCCCTTCCCCAGCGACATATCTGTACACTGAATGGTGTCTCTCAGTCCCTCCCTCTCAGGGAGATATCAGTACACTGATTGATGTCCCTCATTCCCTGCCTCTGAGAGTGAGATCTGTACACTGACTGGTTTCTCTCAATCCCTCACTCTCATGGAGATATCTGTACACTGACTTGTGTCTCTCAGTCCCTCTCTCTCATGGACTTATCTGTACACTGACTGGTATCTCTCATTCCCCCTCCCCCAGCGACATATCTGTACACTGACTGGTGTCTCTCAGTCCCTCCCTCTCAGGGGTTTTCTGAACACTGACTGGCGTCTCTTAGTCCCTCTCCCTCAGCGAGATGTCTGTACACTGACTGGTGTCTCTCAGTACCTCTCTCTCAGTGTGATGTTTGTACACTTACTGGTGTCTCTCAGTCCCTCCCTCTTCGGGCGATATCTTTTCACTGACTGGTGTCTCTAAGTCTCTCTCCCTAAGGGAGATATCTATACACTGACTGTTTTTTCTCAGTACCTCCCTCTCAGGGTAAGATCTGTACACTGACTCCTGTCTGTCATTCCCTCTCCATCAGGGAGTCATCTGTACACTGGCTGGCGTCTCTCAGTTGCTCCCTCTCAGGGAGATATCTGTGCACTGACGGATATCTCTAAGTTCGTCTCCCTCAGGGTGATATCTGTACACTGACTGGTGTCTCTCAATCCCTCTCCCTCAGATAGATATCTGTACACTGACTGATGTCTCTCAGTCTCTCTGTCTCTCAGGGAGATATCTTTGCACTGGCTGGTCTCTCAGTCCCTCTTCCTCAGGGACATATCTGTAATCTGCCTGGTGTCTCAGTCCCTCTCCATCTGGGAGATATCGGTGCACTGACGGGTGTCTCTCAGTACCTCCCTCTCACGGAGATATCAGTAGACTGACTGGTATCTCTCAGTCCCTCTCCCTCAGGGACATATCAGTACACTGACTTGTATCTCACAGTCCTTCTCCCTCTGGGAGATATCTGTGCACTGAATGGTGTCTCTCAGTCCCTCCTTCTCAGGAAGATATATGTACATTCACTGATGTCTTGCAGTCCCACTCCCTCGGGGAGATCTCTGTACACAGACTGCTGTCTCTCAGTCCCTCTCCCTCAGGGAAATATCTGTACACTGACCAGTGTCATTCAGTCCCCTCACCCTCAGGGAGATAGCTGTACACAGACTGATGACTCTCAGTCCCTCTCTCTCAGGCAGATATCTGTACACTGACTGGTGTCTCTCAGTACCTCTCCCTCATGGACATATCTGTACACTGACTGGTGTCTCTCAGTTCCTCTCCCTCACGATCATAGATGTACACTGACGGGTATCTCTCAGTCCCTCTCCATTAATGAGATATATGTACACGGACTGGTGTCTGTCATTCCCTCTCCCTCAGGGAGATATCTGTTCACTGTCTGGTGTCTCTCAGTCCGTCTCCCTCAGGGAGATATCTGTACACTGGTGTCTCTCAGTACCTCCCTCTCATGGTCAAATGTGGAAACTGACTTGTGTCTCTCAGTCCCTCTCCCTCAAGGAGATAGAAACATAGAAACATAGAAAATAAGTGCAGGAATAGGCCATTCGGCCCTTCGAGCCTGCACCGCCATTCAATGTGTTCATGGCTCAACATGCAACTTCAGTTACCCTTTCCTGCTTTCTCGCCATACCCCTTGATCCCCGCTAGTAGTAAGGACGAACTCTAACTCCTTTTTGAATATATTTAGTGAATTGGCCGAAGCAACTTTCTGTGGCAGAGAATTCCACAGGTTCACCACTCTCTGGGTGAAGAAGTTTCTCCTCATCTCGGTCCTAAATGGCTTACCCCTTATCCTTAGACGGTGTCCCCTGGTTCTGGACTTCCTCAACATTCGGATCATTTTTCCTGCATCTAACCTGTCTGAACCCGTCAGAATTTTAAACGTTTCTATGAGATCCTCACTCATTCTTCTGAACTCCAGTGAATACAAGCCCAATTGATCCAATCTTTCTTGATATGTCAATCCCGCCATCCCGGGAATCAGTCTGGTGAATCTTTGCTGCAATCCCTCAATAGCAAGAATGTCCTTCCTCAGGTTAGGAGACCAAAACTGTAGGCAATACTCCAGGTGTGGCCTCACCAATGCCCTGTACAACTGTAGCAACACATCCCTGATCTATACTCAAATCCACTCGCTATGAAGGCTAACATGCCATTTGCTTTCTTATACCTGCTCTACCTGCATGCCAACCTTCAATGACTGATGCACCATGACACCCAGGTCTCGTTGCACTGCCCCTATTCCGAATCTGTCACCATTCAGATAATAGTCTGTCTCTCTGTTTTTACCACCAAAGTGGATAACCTCACGTTTATCCACATTATACTTCATCTGCCATGCATTTGGCCACTCGCCTAACCTATCGAAATCACTCTGCAGCCTCATAGCATCTCGCTCCCTCTCTTTCAGGGACATATCTTTACACTGACCAGTCTCTCAGTCCATTTCCCTCAGGGACATATCTGTACACTGACTGGTGTTTCCCAGTCCTTCTCCCTCTGGGACATATCTGTATACTGACTGGTCTCTCAGGCCCTCTCCCTCAGGGTGTTATCTGTACACTGACTGGTATCTCTCAATCCCTCTCCCTCAAGGAGATATCTGTACACTGACTAGTGTCTCAAATCCCTCTACCTCACGGATATATCTGTACAATTACCGGTGTCATTCAGTCCCCTCTCCCTCACGGAGGTATCTGTATACTGACTGGTGCCTCGAAGTCCAGAATCTCTCAGGGAGATATCTGTACAATGACTGGTGTCCCTCAGTCCTATCTACCTCAGGGAGATATCTGCACTGCGACTGGTGTCTCTCAGTCCCTCTCCCTCAGGGACATATTTGTATACTGACTGATGACTCTCAGTCCCTTTCCCTCAGGGAGACATCTGTACCCTGACTGGTGTCTCTCAGTCCCTCTCCCTCAGGGAGATATCTGCACACTGATTGGTGTCTCGCAGTCTCTCTGTCTCTCAGGGAGATATATGTACACTGACTGCTGTCTCTCAGTCCCGCTCCCTTAGGGAGATATATGTACACCGACTGGTGTCTCTCAGTCTCTCTGTCTCTTAGGTAGATATCTGTACACTGACTGATGACTCTCAATCTCTCTGCCTCTCAGGGAGATAGCTTTAATCTGGCTGGTCCCTCAGTCCTTGTCGCTCAGGAACATATCTGTACACTAAAAGGTGTCTCTTAGACCCTCGCACTCAGGGACATATCTGTACACTGGCGTGTATCTCTCAGTCCCTCACTCCAAGTGTGATAACTGTACCCTCACTGGTGTCTCTCAGTCACTCTCCCTCAGGGAGATATCTGTACACTGACTGTTGCTCTTAGGACCTCTCCCTCACGGAGATCTCTGTACACAGACCGGTGTCATTCAGTCCCCTCTCCCTCAGCGAGATATCTGTATACTGACTGCTGTCTCGAAGTCCCCAATCTCTCAGATAGTTATCTGTACACTGACTGCTGTATCTCAGTCCACTCTCTGTCAGAAAGATATCTGCACACAGGCTGGTGTCTCTCAGTCTCTCTCCTCAGGGAGATATCTGTACATTGACTGGTCTCTCAGTCCTGGCCCTCAGGCACATATCTGTACACTGACTGGTGTATCTCAGTCCATCCCTCTCAGGGAGATATCAGTAAACTGACTGGTGTCTCTCAGTCGCTCTCCCCGATGGACATATCTGTACATTGATTGGTGTCTATCAGTCCCTCTCCCTCAGAGATATATATGTGCACTGATGGGTATCTCTCAGTCCCTCTCCCTCAGGGAGAGGTCTGTACACTAACTGATGTCTCTCAATCTCTGCCCTGAGGGTGATATCTGTACACTGACTGGTGTCTCTCAGTCCCTCTCCCTCACGGAAATATCTGTACACTGACTGGCGTCTCTCAGTTGCTCGCTCTCAGGAAGATATCTGTACACTGGCTGGTGTCTCTCAATCCATCTCCCTCATGTTGATAACTTTACATTGACTGGTGTCTCTCAGTCCCTCTCCCTCAGGGAGATATCTATACACTGACTGATGACTCTCAGTCGCTCTGACTCTCAGAGAGATATCATTAAACTGGCTGGTCTTTCAGTCCCTCTCTCTCAGGGACATATCTGCACACTGACTGGTGTCTCTCTGTCCCCCTCCGTCAGGGACATACATGTAAACTGATTGCTGTCTCTCAGTCCCTCTCCCTCAGGGACATATCTATACACTGACTGGTGCCTCTCAGTCCCACTACCACAGGGACATATCTGTAAACTGACTTGTATCTCTCAGTCGCTCACTCTCAGGGTGAAATCTGTACACTGACTTGTTTTTCTCAATCCCTCCCTTTCAGGAAGATATCTGTACACTGACTGAAGTCGCTCAGTCAATCTGTCTCTCAGGGAGATATCTGTACATTGACTGATGTCTCTGAGTCCCTCTCCCTCATGGAGATAGCTGTACACTGACTGGTGTCTCTCAGTCCCTCCCTCTCAGGGAGATATCTGTTCACTGACTGTGTCGCTCAGTCCACTCTCCCTCAGGGAGATAGCTGTACACTGACTGGAGTCTCTCAGTCCCTCTCCCTCAGTGAGATATCTGTCTCCCTGCCTCTCAGCGTGATATCTTTACACTGACTGGTGTCTCCCAGTTGCTCCCTCTCAGGGATATATCTGCACACTGACTGGTGTCTCTCAGTCTCTCAGGAAGATATCTGTGCACTGCCTGGTCCCACAGTCCCTCTCCCTCAGGGATATATCTGTACACTGACTGGTGTTCTCGGACCCACTACCTCAGGGAAATATTTGTACACTGACTGGTCTCTCTCAGTCCCTCCCTCTCACGGAGATATCTTTACAATGACTGGTGTCTCTCATTCCCTCTCTTTCAGGGGCATATCTGTACACTGACTGATATCTCTCAGTTGCAATCCTCAGGGAGATACATGTACACTGACTGGTGTCCCTCAGTCTCTACATCTCATAGTGATATCTGTACACTGACTGGTGTCTCTCAGTCCCTCTCCCTCAGAAGAATATCTGTACACTGACTGGTGTCTCTCAGACGCACTCCAAAGGAGATATCTGTACACAAACAGTTGTCTCTCAGTCCCTCTCCGCCAGCGACATATCTGTACAATGACTGGTGCCCCTCAGTCTCTACCTCACAGGGTGATATCTGTACACTGACTGGTGTCTCTCAGTCCCTCTCCGTCACGGAGATATCTGTACACTGACTGGTGTCTCTAAGTACCTCCATCTCAGGGAGATGGCTGTACACTGGCTGCTGTCTCTCAGTCCATCTCCCTCACGGATATATCTGTACACCGACCGGTGTCATTCAGTCCCCTCTCCCACAGGGAGATATCTGTAAACTGACTGTTGTCTCGAATCCCCAATCTCTCAGTGAGATATCTGTACACTGACTGGTCACTCTCAGTCCCTTCCTCTCACGGAGATATCTATACACTGACTGGTGTCTCTCAGTCCCTGTCTTTCAGGTAGATATCTGTACACTGACTGGTGTCTCTCAGTCCCTGCCTCTGAGGGTGATATCTGTACACTGGTGTCTCTGAATCCCTCACTCTAATGGAGATATCTGTACACTGAATGGTGTATCTCAGTCGATCACCCTCAGTGAGATATCTGTACTCTGACTGGTTTCTCTCAGTTCCTCCCTCTCGGTGAGATGGATGTACTCTGACTGCTGTCTCTCAGTACCTCTCCCTCAGTGAGATATCTGTACACTGACTGGTGTCTCTCACTCCCTGCCTCTGAGGGTGATATCTGTACACTGGTGTCTCTGAATCCCTCACTCTCATGCAGATATCTGTACACTGAATGGTGTATCTCAGTCCCTCTTCCTCAGGGAGATATCTGCACTCTGACTGGTGTTTCTCAGTCCCTCTCTCTCAGGGACATATCTGAACACTGACAGGTATCTCACAGTCCCTCTCCCCCAGCAACATATCTGTACACTGACTGGTGTCTCTCAGTCCCTTCACTCCTAGGGTGATATCTGCACACTGACTGGTCTCTCTCAGTACCTCCTTCTCAGGGTGCTTTCTGGATGCTGACTGGTGTCTCTCAGTCCCTCTCCCTCAGGGAGACATCTGTACACTGACAGGCGTCTCTCAGTCCCTCCCTCTCAGGGAGATATCTGTTCACTGATTGTGTCGCTCAGTCCACTCTCCCTCAGGGAGATATCTGTACATTGACTGGTGTCTCTCAGTCCCTCTCCCTCAGTGAGATATCTGTCCTCTGATTGATGTCTATCTGCCTCTCTACCTCTCAGGGATATATCTGTACACTGACTGGTGTCTCTTAATCCCTTTCCCTCAGGGAGACATCTGTACACTGACTGGCGTCTCTCAGATGCTCCCTCTCAGGAACATATCTGTGCACTGACTGGTGTCTCTGAGTCCCTCTCCCTCAGGGTGATATCTGTACGTTGACTGATGTATCTCAGTCTTTCTTTCTCTTAGGGTGATATCTGTACACTGAATTGTGTCTCTAAGTAGCCTCCCTCTCAGGGAGATAGCTGTACACAGACAGATGTATCTCAGTCCCTTTCTCTGAGGCAGATATCTGTCCACTGACTGGTGTCTCTCAGCCACTGCTTCTCAGGGAGCTATCAGTAAACTGACTGGAGTCTCTCAGTTCCTCTTCATCACGTTCATAGATGTACACTGACGGGTATCTCTCAGTCTCTATCCATTAATGAGATATCTGTAACGGACTGGTGTCTGTCAATCCCTCTCCCTCAGGGAGATATCAGTACACTGGTGTCTCTCAGTACCTCCCTCTCAGAGTGATATGTAGACACTGACTGGTGTATCTCAGTCCCTCTCCCTCAGGGAGATATAAACATATAACATTGGAAAATAGATGCAGGTGTAGGCCATTCGGCCCTTAGAGCCTGCACTTCCATTAAATGTGTCCATGGCTGAACATGCAACCTCAGCTCCCCATTCCTGCTTTCTCGCCAATACCCCTTGATCCCCCGAGTAGTAAGCACTACATCTAACTGCTTTTTGACTATATTTAGTGAACTGGCCTGAATAACTTTCTGTGGTAGAGAATTCCACAGGTTCACCACTCTCTGGGTGAAGAAGCTTCACCTCATCTCGGTCCTAAATGTCTTACCCCTTATCCTTAGACTGTGACCCCTGGTTCTGGACTCCCTCAACATTGGAAAAATTTTTCCTGCATCTAACCTGTCGAAACCCTTCAGAATTTTAAACGTTTCTATGAGATCCTCTCTCCTTCTTCTGAACTCAAGTGAATACAAGCCCGGTTGATCCAGATTTCTTGATATGTCAGTCCCGCCATCCGGGGAATCAGTCTGGTGAACCTTCGCTGCACTCCCTCAATAGCAAGAATGTCCTTCCTCAAGTTATGAGATCAAAACTTTCCGCAATACTCCAGGTGTGGCCTCACCAAGGCCCTGTACAACTGTATCAACACCTCTCTGCCCCTGTACTCAAATCCCCTCGCTATGAAGGCCAACATGCCATTTGCATTCTTAACCACCTGCTGTACCTGCATGCCAACCTTTAATGACTGATGTACCATGACACCCAGGTCTCGTTGCACCTACCCTATTCCAAATCTGTCACCATTCAGCTATTAATCTGTCTCTCTGTTTTTACCCATCTAAGTGGATAACCTCACATTTATCGACGTTATACTTCATCTACCATGCATTTGCCCACTCACCTAACCTATCCAATTCACTCTGCCGCCTCATAGCATCTCAGTCCCTCTCTTTCAGGGACATATCTGTACACTGACTGGTGTCTCTCAGTCCATTTCCCTCAGGGACATATCTGTACACTGACTGGTGTCACCCAGTCCTTCTCCCTCTGCGACATATCTGTATACTGACTGATCTCTCAGTCCCTCTCCCTCAGGGCGTTATCTGTACACTGACTGGTGGCTCTCAATCCCTCTCCCTCAGGGAGATAGCAGCACAATGACTGCTGTCTCTCAGTCCCTCTCCCTCACGGAGATGTCTGTAAACTGACCGGTGTCATTCAGTCCCCTCTCACTCACGGAGATATATGTATACTGGCTGTTGTCTCGAAGTACCGAATCTCTCAGGGAGATATCTGTACACGGACTGGTGTCCCTCAGTCCTATCTACCTTAAGGAGATATCTGTACACAGACTGGTCCCTCTCCCTCAGGGAGATATCAGTAAACTGACTGGTGTCTCTCAGTCGCTCTCCCCGATGGACATATCTGTACATTGATTGGTGTGTCTCAGTTCCTCTCCCTCAGGGATATATATATGTACACTGACGGTTATCTCTCAGTCCCTCTCCCTCAGGGAGAGGTCTGTACACTGACTGATGTCTCTCATTCCCTTCCTCTGAGGGTGATATCTGCACTCTGACTGGTGTCTGTCAATCCTCACTCTGATGGAGATATCTGTACACTGACTTGTGTCTCTCAGTGCCTCTCCCTCAGGGAGAGATCTGTACACTGACTGGTGTCTCTCAGTCCATCTCCCTCAGTACACAACTGTACACTGACTGGTATCTCTCATTCCCTCTTCACCAGAGACATGTTTGTACACTGTCTGTTGTCTCACAGTCCCTCGCTCTCAGGGTGACATCTATCACTGACTGTCGTCTCGCTGTCCCTCCCTCTCAGGGAGATATCTGTTCAATGACTGGTGTTGCTCAATCCACTTTCCCTCAGCGAGATATCTGTACACTGACTGGTGTCTCTCAGTCTCTCTCACTCAGGGAGATATCTGTCCTCTGACTGGTGCCTCTCATTCCCTGCCTCTGAGGGTCATATCTGCATACTGACTGGTGTCTCTAAATCCCGCTCCCTCAAAGAGATATCTGTACACTGACTGTTGTCTCTCAGTCCCTCTCCCTCAGGACACATCTGTGGACTGACTGGTGTTTCTCAGTGCCTCTCCCTCAGGGAGTTATCTGTACACTGACTGGTGTCGCTCAGACCCCTCTCTCAGGACATATCTGTACACTGACTGGTCTCTCTCAGTACCTCCATCTCAGGGTGATATCTCGACACTGACTGGTGTCTCTCAGTCCCTCTCGCTCAGGGAGACATCTGTACATTGACCTGTCTCTCTCAGTACCTCCAACTCAGGGAGATATCTGTTCACTGACTGTGTCGCTCAGTGCACTCTCCCTCAGGGAGATATCTGTACATTGACTGGTGTCTCTCAGTCCCTCTTCCTCATTGAGATATCTGTCCTCTGCCTGAAGTCTATCAGTCTCCCTGCCTCACAGGGTGATATCTGTACACTGACTGGTGTCTCTCAGTTGGTCCCTCTCAGGAAGATATCTGTACACTGACTGGTGTCTCTCAGTCATTCCCCCTCAGCGACATATCTGTACACTGACTGGTGTTCTCAGTCGCACTCCTCAAGGAGATATCTGTACACTTACTGGTATCTCTCAGTCCCTCTCCCCTAGCGATATATCTGTACACTGGCTGGTGTCTCTCAGTTCCTCACCCTCAGGGAGATATCTGTACACTGACTGCAGTCTCTCAGTACCTCCCTCTCAGTGAGATAGCTGTACACTGACTGGTGTCTCTCAGTCCCACTCCCTCACGGAGGTATCTGTACACCAAGCGATGTAATTCATTCCCCTCTCCCTCAGGGAGATATCTATATACTGACTGACGTCTCGAAAGCGCCAATCTCTCAGGAGATATCTGTACACTGACTGGTGTCTCTCATTCAATACTTCCTCAGGTAGATATCTATACTCCGACTGTTGTCTCTCAGTCCCTTTCCTTCAGGACACATCTTTGCACTGACTGGTGTCTCTCAGTGCCTCTCCCTCAGGGAGATATCTGTACACTGACTGGTGTCTCTCAGTCCCTCTCTCTCAGGACATATCTGTACACTGACTGGTATCTCTCAGTCCCTCTCCCTTAGGGAGATATCTGTCCTCCAACTGATGTCTGTCAATCTCTCTGTCTCTCAGGGAGATATCTGTACCCTGATTGGTATCTGTCAGTCCCTCTCCCCAAGCGACATATCTGTGCACTGACTGGTGTCTTTCAGTACCTCCCTCTCAGGGAGATATCTGTACACTGACTGATGTTTCTCAGTCTCTCTCTCTCTCAGGGAGATATCTGTGCACTGACTGGTCTCTCAGTCCATTTCCCTCTGGGAGATATCTGTACACTGACTGGTGTCTCTCAATCCCTCCCTATCACTGAGTTATTTGTACACTGACTTGCGTCTCTCAGTCCCTCCATCTCAGGGTGATATCTGTACACTGACTGATGACTCGCAGTCCCTCTCCCTCAGGACACATCTGTACACTGACTGGTATTACTATGTCCCTCTCCCCCAGCGACATATCTGTACACTGACTGGTGTCTCTCATTCCCTATACCTCAGGGAGAAATCTCTATATTGTCTGGTGTCTCTCAGTACCTCACTCTCAAGGGTGAAATCTGTACACTGACTGGTGTCTCTCAGTCCCTATCCCTCAGGGAGATACCTGTAAACTGACTGGTGTCTCTCAGTACCTCACTCTCAAGGGTGATATCTCTACCCTGACTGGTGTCTCTCAGTCCCTCTCCCTCAGGGAGATATCTGTACACTGACTGGCGTCGCTCAGTCGCTCCCTCTCAGGGAGATATCTGTTCACTGACTGGTGTCTCTCAGTCCACACTCCCTCAGGAAGATATCTGTACATTCAATAATTTCTCTTAATCCCTCTCCATCAGGGAGATATCTATACACTGACTGATGTATCCCAGTACCTCCCTCTCAGGGTGATATCTGTGCACTGACTGGTGTCTGTCAATCCCTCTCCCTCAGGGAAACATCTATACACTGACTGGCGTCTCTCAGTTGCTCCCACTCAGGGAGATCTCTATACACTGACTGGTGTCTCTCAGTCCCTCTCCCTTAGTGAGATCTCTGAACAATGACTGGTGTCTCTCAGTACCTCACTCTCAAGGGTGATATCTGTACCCTGACTGGTGTCTCTCGTTCCCTCTCCCTCAGGGAGATATCTGTACACTGACTGGTGTCTCTCTGTCCCTCTCCCTCACGGAGATATGTGTATACTGACTGGTGTCTCGAAGTCCCCAATCTCTCAGGCAGATATCTGTACACTGACTGGTGTCTCTCGTTCTACTCTCCCTCAGGGAGATATCTGTTCTCTGACTGATATCTCTCAGTCACTCTCTCTCTCAGGGACATATCTATACACTGACTGGTGTCTCTCAGTCGCACTCCTCAGGGACTTATCTGTACACGGACTGCTGTCTCTCAGTCCCTCTACCTCAGTGAGATATCTGTCCTATCACTGATGTCTACCAGTCTCCCTGCCTCTCAGGGTGATACCTGTACACTGACTGGTGTCTCTCAGTCCCTCTCCCTCAGAGGACAATCTGTACACTGACTGGTGTCTCTCAGTCGCACTCCTCAAGGAGATATCTGTACACTGACTGGCGTCCCTCAGGCTCTACCTCTCAGGATGATATCTGTACACAGACTGTTGTCTCTCGGTACCTACCTCTAAGGGAGATTGCTGTACACTGACTGTTGTCTCTCAGTCCCTTTACTTCAGGGAGATATCTGTACACTGACTGGTGTCTCTCGGTACCTACCTCTAAGGGAGATTGCTGTACACTGACTGCTATTTCTCAGTCCCTCTCCCTCAGGGAGATATCTGTATACTGACTGGTGTCTCGAAGTCCCCAATCTCTCAGTCCCTCTCCCTCAGGAAGATATCTGTACACTGACTGGTGTCCCTCAGTCCACTCTTCCTGACATAGATAACTATACTCCGAGTGGTGTATCTCAGTCCCTCACCCTCAGGGAGATATCTGTAAACTGACTGGTCTCTCTCAGTCCCTCCCTCTCACGGAGATATCTGTACACTGACTGGTGACTCTCAGTCCTTCTCCTTCAGGGAGATAGCTGCACACTGACAGCTGTCTCTCAGTCCCTCTCCCTCACGGAGATATGTGGATACTGACTGGTGTCTCGAAGTCCCCAATCTCTCAGGCAGATATCTGTACACTGACTGGTGTCTCTCGTTCTACTCTCCTTCAAGGCGATATCTATATTCCGGCTGGTGTCTCTCAGTCACTCTCCCTCAGGGACCTATCTGTACACGGACTGCTGTCTCTCAGTCCCTCTACCTCAGTGAGATATCTGTCCTATCACTGATGTCTACCAGTCTCCCTGCCTCTCAGGGTGATATCTGTACACTGACTGGTGTTTCTCAGTCCCTCTCCCTTAGTGAGATCTCTGAACAATGACTGGTGTCTCTCAGTACCTCACTCTCAAGGGTGATATCTGTACCCTGACTGGTGTCTCTCGTTCCCTCTCCCTCAGGGAGATATCTGTACACTGACTGGTGTCTCTCTGTCCCTCTCCCTCACGGAGATATGTGTATACTGACTGGTGTCTCGAAGTCCCCAATCTCTCAGGCAGATATCTGTACACTGACTGGTGTCTCTCGTTCTACTCTCCCTCAGGGAGATATCTGTTCTCTGACTGATATCCCTCAGTCACTCTCTCTCTCAGGGACATATCTATACACTGACTGGTGTCTCTCAGTCGCACTCCTCAGGGACTTATCTGTACACGGACTGCTGTCTCTCAGTCCCTCTACCTCAGTGAGATATCTGTCCTATCACTGATGTCTACCAGTCTCCCTGCCTCTCAGGGTGATACCTGTACACTGACTGGTGTCTCTCAGTCCCTCTCCCTCAGAGGACAATCTGTACACTGACTGGTGTCTCTCAGTCGCACTCCTCAAGGAGATATCTGTACACTGACTGGCGTCCCTCAGGCTCTACCTCTCAGGATGATATCTGTACACTGACTGTTGTCTCTCGGTACCTACCTCTAAGGGAGATTGCTGTACACTGACTGTTGTCTCTCAGTCCCTTTACTTCAGGGAGATATCTGTACACTGACTGGTGTCTCTCGGTACCTACCTCTAAGGGAGATTGCTGTACACTGACTGCTATTTCTCAGTCCCTCTCCCTCAGGGAGATATCTGTATACTGACTGGTGTCTCGAAGTCCCCAATCTCTCAGTCCCTCTCCCTCAGGAAGATATCTGTACACTGACTGGTGTCCCTCAGTCCACTCTTCCTGACATAGATAACTATACTCCGAGTGGTGTATCTCAGTCCCTCACCCTCAGGGAGATATCTGTAAACTGACTGGGCTCTCTCAGTCCCTCCCTCTCACGGAGATATCTGTACACTGACTGGTGACTCTCAGTCCTTCTCCTTCAGGGAGATAGCTGCACACTGACAGCTGTCTCTCAGTCCCTCTCCCTCACGGAGATATGTGGATACTGACTGGTGTCTCGAAGTCCCCAATCTCTCAGGCAGATATCTGTACACTGACTGGTGTCTCTCGTTCTACTCTCCCTCAAGGAGATATCTATACTCCGGCTGGTGTCTCTCAGTCACTCTCCCTCAGGGACCTATCTGTACACGGACTGCTGTCTCTCAGTCCCTCTACCTCAGTGAGATATCTGTCCTATCACTGATGTCTACCAGTCTCCCTGCCTCTCAGGGTGATATCTGTACACTGACTGGTATCTCTCAGTCCCTCTCCCTCAGACGACAATCTGTACACTGACTGGTGTCTCTCAGTCGCACTCCTCAAGGAGATATCTGTACACTGACTGGCGTCCCTCAGTCTCTACCTCTCAGGATGATATCTGTACACTGACTGTTGTCTCTCGGTACCTACCTCTAAGGGAGATTGCTGTACACTGACTGTTGTCTCTCAGTCCCTCTACTTCAGGGAGATATCTGTACACTGACTGGTGTCTCTCGTTACCTACCTCTAAGGGAGATTGCTGTACACTGACTGCTATTTCTCAGTCCCTCTCGCTCAGGGAGATATCTGTATACCGACTGGTGTCTCGAAGTCCCCAATCTCTCAGTCCCTCTCCCTCAGGAAGATATCTGTACACTGACTGGTGTCCCTCAGTCCACTCCTTCTGACAAAGATAACTATACTCCGAGTGGTGTATCTCAGTCCCTCACCCTCAGGGAGATATCTGTAAACTGACTGGTCTCTCTCAGTCCCTCCCTCTCACGGAGATATCTGTACACTGCCTGGTGACTCTCAGTCCTTCTCCTTCAGGGAGATAGCTGCACACTGACAGCTGTCTCTCAGTCCCTCTCCCTCACGGAGATATGTGTATATTGACTGGTGTCTCGAAGTCCCCAATCTCTCAGGCAGATATCTGTACACTGACTGGTGTCTCTCGTTCTACTCTCCCTCAAGGAGATATCTATACTCCGGCTGGTGTCTCTCAGTCACTCTCCCTCAGGGAGATATCTGTTCTCTGACTGATATCTCTCAGTCACTCTCTCTCTCAGGGACATATCTGTACACTGACTGGTGTCTCTCAGTTGCACTCCTCAGGGACCTATCTGTACACGGACTGCTGTCTCTCAGTCCCTCTACCTCAGTGAGATATCTGTCCTATCACTGATGTCTACCAGTCTCCCTGCCTCTCAGGGTGGTATCTGTACACTGACTGGTGTCTCTCAGTCCCTCTCGCTCAGACGACAATCTGTACACTGACTGGTGTCTCTCAGTCGCACTCCTCAAGGAGATATCTGTACACTGACTGGCGTTCCTCAGTCTCTACCTCTCAGGATGATATCTGTACACTGACTGTTGTCTCTCGGTACCTACCTCTAAGGGAGATTGCTGTACACTGACTGTTGTCTCTCAGTCCCTCTACTTCAGGGAGATATCTGTACACTGACTGGTGTCTCTCGGTACCTACCTCTAAGGGAGATTGCTGTACACTGACTGCTATTTCTCAGTCCCTCTCCCTCAGGGAGATATCTGCATACTGACTGGTGTCTCGAAGTCCCCAATCTCTCAGTCCCTCTCCCTCAGGAAGATATCTGTACACTGACTGGTGTCCCTCAGTCCACTCTGCCTGACATAGATAACTATACTCCGAGTGGTGTATCTCAGTCCCTCACCCTCAGGGAGATATCTGTAAACTGACTGGTCACTCTCAGTCCCTCCCTCTCACGGAGATATCTGTACACTGACTGGTGACTCTCAGTCCTTCTCCTTCAGGGAGATAGCTGCACACTGACAGCTGTCTCTCAGTCCCTCTCCCTCAGGGAGATATGTGTATACTGACTGATGTCTCGAAGTCACCAATCTCTCAGGCAGATATCTGTACACTGACTGTGTCTCTCAGTCCCTCTCCCCCAGCGACATATCTGTACACTTACTGGTTTCCCTTAATCTCGACCTATCACGGTGATATCTGTACACTGACTGCTGTCTATCATTTCCTCCCTCTCAGGGAGATATCTGTACACTGACTGGTGTCGCTCAGTCCATCTCCCTCACTAAGATATATGTACACCGATCGGTTGCATTCACTCCCATCTCCCTCAGGGAGATATCTTTATACTGACTGGTGTCTCGAATCACTCTCCCTCAGGGAGGTAGCTGTACACTGACTGCTGTCTCTCAGTCCCTCTCCCTCAGGGAGATATCTGTACACTGACTGGTGTCTCTCAGTCCCTCTCCCGCAGGCAGATATCTGTACACTGACAGGTGTTTCTCGTTCCACTCTCCTTCAGGGAGGTATCTATACTCCGACTGGTGTATCTCAGTCCCTCTTCCTCAGGGTCATATCTGTACACTGACTGGTACTCTCAGTCCCTCCCTCTCAGGGAGATATCTTAAAACTGACTGGTGTCTCTCATTCCCTCTCTTTCAGGGACATATCGGTAAACTGACTGGTATCTCTCAGTCGCACTCCTCAGGGAGATATTTGTTCACTGACTGGAGTCTCTCAGTCGCACTCCTCAAGGAGTTATCTGTACACTGACTGGTGTCCCTCAGTCTCTACCTCTCTGGGTGATATCTGTACACTGTCTGCTGTCTCTCAGTCCCTCACCCTCACGGAGATATCTGTACACCGATCGGTGTCATTCAGTCCCCTCTCACTCAGGAAGATATCTGTACACTGACTGGCGTCTCTCAGTCCCTCCATCTCAGGGTGATATCTGTACACTGACTGATGACTCGCAGTCCCTCTCCCTCAGGACACATCTGTACACTGACTGGTATTACTATGTCCCTCTCCCCCAGCGACATATCTGTACACTGACTGGTGTCTCTCATTCCCTATACCTCAGGGAGAAATCTGTATATTGTCTGGTGTCTCTCAGTACCTCACTCTCAAGGGTGAAATCTGTACACTGACTGGTGTCTCTCAGTCCCTATCCCTCAGGGAGATACCTGTAAACTGACTGGTGTCTCTCAGTACCTCACTCTCAAGGGTGATATCTCTACCCTGACTGGTGTCTCTCAGTCCCTCTCCCTCAGGGAGATATCTGTACACTGACTGGCGTCGCTCAGTCGCTCCCTCTCAGGGAGATATCTGTTCACTGACTGGTGTCTCTCAGTCCACACTCCCTCAGGAAGATATCTGTACATTCAATAATGTCTCTTAATCCCTCTCCATCAGGGAGATATCTATACACTGACTGATGTATCCCAGTACCTCCCTCTCAGGGTGATATCTGTGCACTGACTGGTGTCTGTCAATCCCTCTCCCTCAGGGAAACATCTATACACTGACTGGCGTCTCTCAGTTGCTCCCACTCAGGGAGATCTCTATACACTGACTGGTGTCTCTCAGTCCCTCTCCCTTAGTGAGATCTCTGAACAATGACTGGTGTCTCTCAGTACCTCACTCTCAAGGGTGATATCTGTACCCTGACTGGTGTCTCTCGTTCCCTCTCCCTCAGGGAGATATCTGTACACTGACTGGTGTCTCTATGTCCCTCTCCCTCACGGAGATATGTGTACACTGACTGGTGTCTCGAAGTCCCCAATCTCTCAGGCAGATATCTGTACACTGACTGGTGTCTCTCGTTCTACTCTCCCTCAAGGAGATATCTATACTCCGGCTAGTGTCTCTCAGTAACTCTCCCTCACGGAGATATCTGTTCTCTGACTGATATCTCTCAGTCATTCTCTCTCTCAGGGACATATCTATACACTGACTGGTGTCTCTCAGTCGTACTCCTCAGGGACTTATCTGTACACGGACTGGTGTCTCTCAGTCCCTCTACCTCAGTGAGATATCTGTCCTATCACTGATGTCTGCCAGTCTCCCTGCCTTTCAGGGTGATATCTGTACACTGACTGGTGTCTCTCCGTCCCTCTCCTTCAGAGGACAATCTGTACACTGACTGGCGTCCCTCAGTCTCTACCTCTCAGGATGATATCTGTACACTGACTGGTTTCTCTCAGTCCCTCTCTCCCAGGGACATATTTGTGCACTGACTGGTGTCTCTCAATCCATCCCTCACAAGGTGATATCTGCACACTGACTGGTCTCTCTCAGTAACTCGTTCTCAGGGTGATATCTGGACGCTGACAGGTTTCTCTCAGTCCCTCTCCCTCACGGAGATATCTGTACACTGACTGGTGTCTCTCAGTCCCTGTCTTTCAGCGACATATCTGCAGACTGACTGCTTTTTCTCAGTCCCTCTCCGTCAGGGAGATAGCTGTACACTGACTGCTGTCTCTCAGTCCCTCTCCCGCAGGCAGATATCTGTACACTGACTGGTGTTTCTCGTTCCACTCTCCTTCAGGGAGATATCTATACTCCGACTGGTGTATCTCAGTCCCTCTCCCTTAGGGAGATATCTGTTCTCTGACTGATATCACTCAGTCTCTCTTTCTCTCAGGGATATATCTGTACACTGGCAGGTCTGGCAATGCCTGTCCCTCAGGGTCATATCTGCACACTGAATGGTGTCTCTCAGTCCTGCCACTCAGGGAGTTATGTGTTTAGTTACTGGTCTCTCAGTCCCTCTCCCTCAGGTTCATATCCGTACACTGACTGGTACCTCTCAGTAACTCCCTCTCAGGGGCATATCTGTACACTGACTGGTTTCCCTCAGTCTCTAACTCTCAGGATGATATCTGTACACTGACTGGTGTCTCTAAGTACCCTCCCTCTCAGGGAGATATCTGTACACTGACTGGTGTCACTCAGTCCCTCCCTCTCACAGGGAGATATCGGTATACTGACTGCAGTCTCTCAGTACCTCACTCTCAGGGAGATACCTGTACACTGACTGGTGTCTCTCAGTCCCACTCCATCATGGAGATATCTGTTCACCGACCGGCGTCATTCAATCCCCTCTCCCTCAGGGGGATATCTGTATACTGACTGGGGTACCGAAGTCCCCAATCTCTAAGAGAGGTATCTGTACACTGACTGGTGTCTCTCAGTCCCTTCCCTCGTGGACATATCTGTACACTGACTGGTGTCTCCAAGCTACTCTCACTCACGGACATATATGTACACTGGCGGGTATCTCTCACTCCCTCTCCATCAATGAGATATCTGTACTCGGACTGGTGTCTCTCATTCCCTGCCTCTCAGGGAGATATCTGTACACTGACTGATGTCTCTCAGACCCTCTCCCTCATTGAGATATCTGTACACTGACTGGTGTCTCTCAGTCCTCCCACTCAGAGAGATGTCTGATCACTGACTGGAGTCTCTCAGTCCAATCTACCTCAGGGAGATATCTGTAACTGCCTGGTGTCTCTCAGTCCCTCTCCCTCAGGGAGATATCTATACACTGACTGGAGTCTCTCAGTACCTACCTCTCAGGTTGATATCTGTACTCTCGCTGCTGTCTGTCAGTCCCACTCCCTGAGGGACACATCTGTACACTGAATGGCGTCTCTCAGTCATTCTCCCTCTGGGAGATATCTGTACACTGACTGCTGTCCAGCAGTCCCTCTCTTTAAGGGACATATCTGTACACTGACTGGTATCTCTCAGTCCCTCTCCCTCACGGAGATATCTGTGCACTGACCCGTGTCATGCAGTCCCCTCTCCCTCAGGGAGATATCTGTACACTGACTGGTGTCGCTCAGTCCATCTCCCTCAGGGAGATATCTGTACTCTGGCTGAAGTATCTCAGTATCTCTGGCTCTCAGGCTGATATCTGTACAATGACTGGTCACTTTGTCCCTCTCCCTCAGTGTGATATTTGTACACTGACTGGAGTCGCTCAGTTCCTCTCCCTCAGGGTGATATCTGTACATGACTGATGTATCTCTGTCTCTTTGTCTCTCAGGGAGATATCTGTCCACTGACTGGTCTCTCAGCCCATTTCCCTCACGGACATATCTGTACCCTGACTGGTCTCTCAGTCCCTCTCCCTCAGGGACACATCTGTAATCTGACTGGTGTCTCTCAGTCCCACGCTCTCACGGACATATCCGTACACAGACTGCTGTCTCTTAGTCCCTCTCCGTCAGGGAGATAACTGTACACTGACTGATGTCTCTCAGTCCTTCTTCCTCAGGGAGATATCTGTAAACTGACTGGTGTATCTCAGTCCCTCTTCCTCAGGGAGATATCTGTAAACTGACTGTCATCTTTCCGTCCCTCCCTCTCAGGGATCTATCTGTTCACTGACTGTGTCTCTCAGTCCCGCAGGGACATATCTGCACACTGACTGGTGACTCTCAGTCCAATTCCTCAGTGAGATATCTGTACACTGACTGGTCTCTCAGTTCCTGCCCCTCAGGGAAATATCTGTGCACTGACTGGTGTCTCTCAGTCCCTCACTCTGAGGGAGATTTAAGTAAACTAACTGGTGTCTCTCAGTTGCTCTCCCTCATGGACATATCTGTACACTGACTGTTGTCTCTCAGTTCCTCTCCCTCAGGGACACATATGTGCACTGACGGATTTCCCTCAGTCACTCTCCCTCAGAGAGATATCTATACACTGACTGGTGTCTCTCATTCCCTGCCTCTCAGGGTGAATTTTGTACATTGACTGGCGTCTCTCAGTACCTCTCCCTGAAGGAGATGTCTGTACACTGACTAGTGTCTCTCAGTCCCTCTCCCTCAGTACATATCTGTACACTGATTGTAATCTCTCAGTCCCTCTCCCTCAGGGATATATCTGTACACAGACTGGTGTCACTCAGTCCCTCCCTCTCAGGGTGATATCAGTACACTGACTGGTATCTCTCAGTCCCGCTCCCTCAGAGAGATATCTGTACACTGACTGGTGTCTCGCCGTTCCTCCCTCTCAGTGTGATATCTGTACACTTACTGGTGACGCTCAGTCCCTCTCCCTCAGGGAGACATTTTTACGCTGACTGGTATCTCCAATTCCCTCTCGCAAAGGGTGAAATCTGTACGTAGACACCTGTCACATTGTCCCCACTCTTAGGGAAATATCTGTGGACTGACTGGTGTCTCTCATTGCTTTTCTCAATGGGAGATATCAGTAAACTGACTGATGTCTCTCAGTCACTTTCATTGAGGGAGATGTAAGTACACTGATTGTTGTCCCCCAGTCCTTCATCCTCAGGGAATTCCCTGCAAACTGAATGGTCACTCCCAGTTCTCTCTCTCAGAGCGATATCTGTAGGCTGACTGGTGTCCCTTAGTCCCACCCTCTCAGGGAGATATATGTACATTGACTGTTGTCTCTCAGTCGCTCTTCCGCAAGGAGATATCTGTACACTGACTGGTGTCTCTCTGTCCCTCCCGCTCAGGGAGATAACTTTACACTAACTGGTCTCTCAGTCCCTGTCCCTCAGAGAAATATCTGTACACTGACTGGTGTCTCTCAGTCCCGCTCCCTCAGTGAAATATCTGTACACTGACTGTGTATCTCAGTCGCTCTCCCTCATGGACATATCTGTACACTGACTGTTGTCTCTCAGTTACTCTCCCTCGGGGAAATATATGTGCTCTGATGGGTATCTCTCAGTCCCTCTACGTCTGGGAGATATCTGTACACTGACTGGTGCCTTTCATTCCCTGCCTCTCAGGGAGATATCTGTACACTGACTGGTGTCTCTCAGCCCTCTCCCTCAGAGATATATCTGTACTGTGACTGGTGTTTCTCAGTCCCTCCCTCTCAGTGTGATATCTGTACACTGACTGGTGTCTCACAGCCCTCACTGTCAGGGAGATATCTGTACACAGAATGGCGTCGCTCAGTCCCCTCTCCATCAGGGTGATATCTGTACGCTGTCTGGTGTCTCTCAGACTCTCTCCCTCAGGGAGATATCTGTACACTGACGGGTGTCTCTCAGTCACTCTCCCTCAGGGAGATATCTGTAAACTGACTTGTCTCTCTCAGTCCCGCTCCCTCAGGGTGTTATCTGTACATTGACTGGTGTCTCTCAGTCCCTCTCCCTCTAGGATATATCTGTACACTGACTGGTGTCTCTCAGTCCCTCCCTCTGAGGGAGATATAAGTAAACTAACTGGTGTCTCTCTTTTGCTCTCCCTCAGGGACACATATGTGCACTGACGGATTTCTCTCAGTCACTCTCCCTCAGAGAGATATCTGTACACTGAATGGTGTCTCTCATTCCCTGCCTCTCAGGGTGATGTTTGTGCACTGTCTAGCGTCTCTCAGTACCTCTCCCTGAAGGACATATCTGTACACTGACTAGTGTCTCTCAGTCCCTCTCCCTCAGGACATATCTGTACACTGATTGTAATCTCTCAGTCCCTCTCCCTCAGGGACATATCTATACCCTGACTGGTGTCATTCAGTCCCTCCCTCTCAGGGTGATATCAGTACACTGACTGGTATCTCTCAGTCCCGCTCCCTCAGAGAGATATCTGTACACTGACTGGTGTCTCTCCGTTCCTTCTTCTCAGTGTGATATCTGTACACATACTGGTGACTCTCAGTTCCTCTCCCTCAGGGAGACATTTTTACGCTGACTGTTTCTCCAATTCCCTCTCGCAAAGGGTGAAATCTGTACGTAGACACCTGTCACATTGTCCCCATTCTCAGGGAAATATCTGTGGACTGACTGGTGTCTCTCATTGCTTCTCTCAAAGGGAGATATCAGTAAACTGACTGATGTCTCTCAGTCACTTTCATTGAAGGAGATGTATGTACACTGATTGTTGTCCCCCAGTCCTCCATCCTCAGGGAATTCCCTGCAAACTGAATAGTCGCTCCCAGTTCTCTCTATCAGAGCGATATCTGTAGGCTGACTGGTGTCCCTTAGTCCCACCCTCTCAGGGAGATATATGTACATTGACTGTTGTCTCTCAGTCGCTCTTCCGCAAGGAGATATCTGTACACTGACTGTAGTCCTTCTGTCCCTCCCGCTAAGGGAGATATCTTTACACTAACTGTTCTCTCAGTCCCTGTCCCTCAGAGAAATATCTGTACACTGACTGGTGTCTCTCAGTCCCTCTCCCTCAGTGAAATATCTGTACACTGACTGTGTCTCTCAGTCGCTCTCCCTCATGGACATATCTGTACACTGACTGTTGTCTCCCAGTTACTCTCCCTCATGGACATATATGTGCACTGATGGGTATCTCTCAGTCCCTCTGCCTCTGGGAGAAATCTGTACACTGACTGGTGCCTTTCATTCCCTGCCTCTCAGGGAGATATTTGTACACTGGCTGGTGTCTCTCAGCCCTCTCCCTCAGAGAGATATCTGTACTGTGACTGGTGTTTCTCAGTCCCTCCCTCTCAGTTTGATATCTATAAACTGTCTGGTGTCTCACAGCCCTCCTTCTCAGGGAGATATCTGTACGCTGACTGGTATTTCTCAGTCCCTCCCTATCAGGGAGATATCTGTACGCAGACTGGTTTCTCTCAGTCCCTCTCCCTCTGGGAGATATCTGTACGCTGACTGGTGTCTCTCAGTCCCTCTCCCTCAGGGAGATATCTGTACGCTGACTGGTGTCTCTCAGTCCCTCTCCCTCAGGGAGATATCTGCACATTGACTGGTGTATCTCAGTCCCTCTCCCTCAGGGAGATATCTGCACACTGATTGGTGTCTCTCTGTTCCTCCCGCTCAGGGTGATATCTGTACACTGACTGGTGTCTCTCAGTCCACTCCCTCAGGGAGATATCTGTACACTAACTGGAGTCTCTCCGCCCCTCTCCCTCAGGGAGATATCTGTATACTGACTGGTGTCTCTCAGCCCTCTCCCTCAGAGAGATATCTGTACTGTGACTGGTGTTTCTCAGTCCCTCCCTCTCAGTGTGATATCTGTACACTGACTGGTGTCTCACAGCCCTCACTCTCAGGGAGATATCTGTACACAGAATGGTGTCGCTCAGTCCCCTCTCCCTCAGGGTCATATCTGTATGCTGTATGGTGTCTCTCTGACCCTCTCCCTCAGGGAGATATCTGTACACTGACGAGTGTCTCTCAGTCACTCTCCCTCAGGGAGATATCTTTAAACGGACTTGTCTCTCTCAGTCCCTCTCCCTCAGGGTGTTATCTGTACATTGACTGGTGTCTCTCAGTCCCTCTCCCTCTAGGAGATATCTGTACACTGACTGGTGTCTCTCAGTACCTCTCCCTCAGGGAGATATCTGCACATTGACTGGTGTATCTCAGTCCCTCTCCCTCAGGGAGATATCTGCACACTGATTGGTGTCTCTCTGTTCCTCCCGCTCAGGGTGATATCTGTACACTGACTGGTGTCTCTCAGTCCACTCCCTCAGGGAGATATCTGTACACTAACTGGAGTCTCTCCGCCCCTCTCCCTCAGGGAGATATCTGTATACTGACTGGTGTCTCTCAGCCCTCTCCCTCAGAGAGATATCTGTACTGTGACTGGTGTTTCTCAGTCCCTCCCTCTCAGTGTGATATCTGTACACTGACTGGTGTCTCACAGCCCTCACTCTCAGGGAGATATCTGTACACAGAATGGTGTCGCTCAGTCCCCTCTCCCTCAGGGTCATATCTGTAAGCTGTATGGTGTCTCTCTGACCCTCTCCCTCAGGGAGATATCTGTACACTGACGAGTGTCTCTCAGTCACTCTCCCTCAGGGAGATATCTTTAAACGGACTTGTCTCTCTCAGTCCCTCTCCCTCAGGGTGTTATCTGTACATTGACTGGTGTCTCTCAGTCCCTCTCCCTCTAGGAGATATCTGTACACTGACTGGTGTCTCTCAGTCCCTCCCTCTGAGGGAGATATAAGTAAACTAACTGGTGTCTCTCTGTTGCTCTCCCTCATGGACATATATGTACACTGACTGTTGTCTCTCAGTTCCTCTCCCTCAGGGACACATATGTGCACTGACGGATTTCTCTCAGTCGCTCTCCCTCAGAAAGATATCTGTATACTGACTGGTGTCTCTCATTCCCTGACTCTCACGGTGATGTTTGTACACTGTCTGGCGTCTCTCAGTACCTCTCCCTGAAGCAGATGTCTGTACACTGACTAGTGTCTCTCAGTCCCTCTCCCTCAGTACATATCTGTACACTGATTGTAATCTCTCAGTCCCTCTCCCTCAGAGAGATATCTGTACACTGAATGGTGTCTGTCCGTTCCTCCCTCTCAGTGTGATATCTGTACACTTACTGGTGACTCTCAGTCCCTCTCCCTCAGGGAGACATTTTTACGCTCACTGGTATCTCCAATTCCCTCTCGTAAAGGGTGAAATCTGTACGTAGACACCTGTCTCATTGTCCCAACTCTCAGGGAAATATCTGTGGACTGACTGGTGTCTCTCATTGCTTCTCTCAAAGGGAGATATCAGTAAACTGACTGATGTCTCTCAGTCACTTTCAGTGATGGAGATGTATGTACACTGATTGTTGTCCCCCAGTCCTTCATCCTCAGGGAATTCCCTGCAAACTGAATGGTCGCTCCCAGTTCTCTCATCAGAGCGATATCTGTAGGCTGACTGGTGTCCCTTAGTCCCACCCTCACAGGGAGATATATGTACATTGACTGGTGTCTCTCAGTCGCTCTTCGCAAGGAGATATCTGTACATGACTTGTGTCTCTCTGTCCCTCCCGCTCAGGGAGATATCTTTACACTAACTGGTCTCTCAGTCCCTTTCCCTCAGAGAAATATCTGTACACTGACTGGTGTCTCTCAGTCCCTCTCCCTCAGGGAAATATCTGTACACTGACTGGTGTCTCTCAGTCGCTCTCCCTCATGGACATATCTGTACACTGACTGTTGTCTCTCAGTCACTCTCCCTCAGGGAGATATCTGTAAACTGACTTGTCTCTCTCAGTCCCTCTCCCTCAGGGTGTTATCTGTACATTGACTGGTGTCTCTCAGTCCCTCTCCCTCTCGGAGATATCTGTACACTGACTGGTGTCTCTCAGTCCCCTCTCCCTCAAGGAGATATCTGTACACTGACTGGTGTCTCTCAGTCCGCTCTCCCTCAGGTAGATATCTGTACACTGACTGCTGCCTCTCAATCCACTCTCTCTCAGCTAGATGTCTTTATAATTTATGTTGTCTCTCAGGGAGATACTTGTCCGCTGACTGGTGTCTCTCATTCCATCTCCTTTATTTCAAAATCGTGAAACTGCCCGTTGTCTCTCAGTCCCTCTCCCAGAGCGGGATATATGTACACTGATTGCTGTCTCCCTCTCCCTCGGGGAGATATTTGTGCTCTCACTGATATTGCTCTGTCCATTTCCTCACCGATATATCTATACACTGACTCTTGTCTCACATGGTGATATGATTGCACTAACTAGTGTCTCCCAATTACATTTCTCGGGGAGAAGTCAGGAAACATGACCTTTGTCTCCCAGTCCCTCTCCCTGTGGGAGATATCTGTACACTGACTGGTGTCTCTCAGTCCCTCTCCCTGCGCGAGATACCTGTACCCGGATTGGTATCTCTCAGTCCCTCTCGCAAAGGGAGATAACTGTGAACTGACTGGTGTCTCTCAGTCCCTCTCCCTCAGGGAGATATCTGTACGCTGACTACTATGTCATGGGGAGATATATGTTCACTGCCTGGTATCTCTCATTGCTTCTCTTTAAGGGAGTTATCAGTAAACTGACTGGTGTCTCTCAGTCCCTTTCCACGAAGGAAATATCTTTACACTGACTGGTGTCACTCAGTCCCTCTCCATGAGGGAAATATCTTAACACTGATTGTCTCTCTGTGCCGATCCCTGAGGGGGATATCGGTTCACTTTCTGTTGTCTCTCACCTCCTCTCCCTCTGTGTGATATCTGTACACTGGCTGGTGTCACTCAATCTCTCTGTCTCAGGGAGATGTCTTTTTAATTTATGTTGACTCTCGGGGTGATGTATCTACACATACTGGTGTCTCTCAGTCCTCTCTCGCTCAGGGAGATGTCTGCTCAATGAGTGGTGTCTCCCTCACCATTACCCTCTTTGCACTGACTGGTGTCCCACAGGGAGATATCTGTACACTAACTGGGGCCGCTGCATCCCCTCTCTCAGATACACAAACTGATGTCTCACAAGGAGATATATGTACGCTGACTGGTATCTCTCAGACTCTCATCCTCAGGGAGTTTTCTGTACAATGAATGGTGTCTCCCAGCCCCTCTCCATCAGCGAGATATCTGTACACTGTATGTTCACTCTTTGAACCTCTCATAGGGAAGAAATCTGTACACTGACTATTGGCTTCCAGTCCCGCTCCTTCAGCGAGATGTCTGTAAACAGACAGGTGTCTTTCAGTCCTCTCTCTCGGGGAAGTATCTGTCCACTGACTGATACTTCTCAGTGATTTTATCACAGGGAGATATCAGTAAAGGGACTGGTGTCTGTCAGCACCCTCTCGAAGGGAGATATCTCTACACTGACTGACCTCTCTCTGTGCCATTCCCACACAATGATATCTGTACAATGAATGTTTTCTCTCAGTCACCCCTCCCCCTGAGAAATATGTGAACACTGAATTGTGTCTCACACGGATATATCTGTGCACTGACTGGTGTCTCTCAGACCCCTCTCCCTCAGCGAGATATCTGTACACTGACTGGTACCTCTCAGTCCCACTTTCTTCAGGTTGATATCTGTGCACTGACGGGTGTCTCTCTGTCCCTCATCCTCACGGAGATATCTGTACAGTGACTGGTGTCTCTCTGTGCCTCTTCCTGATTGGTATATGTGTACACGTTCTGGTGTCTCTCTGCCCCTTACCCTCAGGGATGTATTTATACACAGAATTTTGTCTCTCAGCGCTCTCTCCCTCAGGAAGATATTTTTATATGGGCGAACGTTTCTCATTCCATCTCTCTCACGGTGATAACTGTGCACTGACTGGTGTTTCTCAGCCCCTCGCACTCATGGAAATATTTGACAACTTGACAGATGTCTCACAGACCGCTCTTTCTCAGGGAGATATCTGTAAACTGACTGGTGTCTCTCCATACTCGCTCAGGGAGCTGTCTGTAAACTGACTGACTTGGGACTCATAGTCCCCTCTTTCTCAGGGAGATATCTGTACACTTCCGTGTCTCTCCAATTCGCTCAGGGAGATGTCTGTACACTGACTGGTGTCTCAGACCCATTTTTCTCAGCGAGATATCTGTACACTAACTTGTGTCTCTCCCTACTCTCTCAGGGCGATGTTTGAACACTGACTGATGTCTCTCAGTCCCTCTACCTAGGGGAGATGTCTGTACACTGACTGTTTTCTCTCAGTCCCTTTAACGAGTCGATATGTCTGTACGCTAACTGGTGTCCCACAATCTTCCTTCTCTCGGGGAGATATCAGTATACAGATGGGAGCGATGCATATGTAAACTGAGCAACTTCAGAGTCATCAAACACAGAAAGAAGGAATATACAAAACCTGAGGCCCTAGACATGTTTGGATGGAAATAGAAACAGAATCTGCTGTGGCATAGCGCAACCATTGTCAGATTTCGTGAGATGGTGCTGATGTTGCTCATTACATCAGTACCGTAGACAATGATCTGGACAACACGATTACAATTCCACCTTGGGCTCTCGTGAAAATGAATTCTCTTTAGTTTTCAAATAAGAAATACAACTGGAATAAAATCATCACCTAAAATGGAACGATTCATTCCCCTCTGCTACTTTAAAGCCCATGTGTGTCTCACTGTCAGATTCTGTACATGTGCAGTACAATAACGGGTAAGCCGGCTACAGCACAGGTTACATACAGAGGAAAGCTCCCTTTACAGTGTCCCATCAAACAGTCCTAGGAGATGTACAGCACGGGTTAGATACAGAGTAAAGCTCCCTCTGCAGTGTCCCATCAAACACTCCCAGGGCAGTTACAGCACGGGGTTAGATACAGAATAAAGCTCCCTCTACACTGTCCCATCAAACACTCCCAGGGCAGGTACAGCACGGGGTTAGATACAGAGTAAAGCTCCCTCTACACTGTCCCATCAAACACTCCCAGGGCAGGTACAGGGGGTTAGATACAGAGTAAAGCTCCCTCTACACTGTCCCATCAAACACTCCCAGGGCAGGTACAGGGGATTAGATACAGAATAAAGCTCCCTCTACACTGTCCCATCAAACACTCACAATGCAGTTACAGCACGGGGTTAGATACAGAGTAAAGCTCCCTCTACACTGTCCCATCAAACACTCCCAGGGAAAGTACAGCACGGGTTAGATACAGAGTAAAGCTGCCTCTACATTGTCCCCATGAAAGATTCCCAAGGCAGGTACTGCTTAGAATCATTGTATGTTTACACCACAGAACAAGTTCCTTCGGCCTGTCGAGCCCGTGCCGAATCTCAGCTCGTCCACTCTCCTGTCCCTTCATCATAGCCCTGCGATTTTTTTTCCACAGTTACTTATCCAACTCCCTTCTGGAAAGATAAGATTGAGTCTAACTCCACCACGCTTTCAGGCAGCGCATTCCAGTTCTTAACAACACGCTGGATGAAAAAATAATTTGGATCTTTTGCCCATCACCTCAAATCTGTGCCTGCTGCATTTTGCCTGTACTGCCAGCTTCTCTCGATCTTCTCTGTCCAGACCCATCATGAGTTTGAACACAAATCTCCTCTCAATCTTCGCTGCTCCAAGCAGAACAACCCCAGCTTTTTCAATGTATCCATGTAACTGAAGTCCCTCATTGCTGAAATCATTCTGCATCTTCTCCAAGGCCTTCACAAACTTCACATCTTTCCCAAAGAGAGGTGCCAAGATTTGGACACAATACTCCAGTTGAGTCCAAACCATTTTTTTAACAGGTTCAGCATAATTCCCAAACTTGTGTACTCTATACAACTGTTTATGAAGCTCAGGATCCCATAAGCACTTTTAATTGATTTTTATACCTAATCCTCCTGTTCATGCACGCATTTTAGGATTGTATATATAGCTTTATAATTCCTCTTATTATTCCTACCAAACTGTATCAATTCACACTTTACTGAGTTAAATTGCAGCCTACTTCACGAGGCTGTCTATGTCTTCCTGAAGTCTATCACTCTCCTCCACACTGTTCACAATACTTATACATTTTCTGTCATCTGCAAATTTTGCTAATTTGCCCTGTATACGCACGTTCAAATCATTAATATATATCAAGAAAAGCAGTGGTCCTAGTAACGAACCCTGGGGAACACCACTGTATACCTTCCTCAAGTCCATAAAAACAACCGTTCACCACGACTCTGTTTCCTGTCGCATAGCAAATTTTCAATCCATGCTACCACTGCCCCTTTTATTCCATGGGCTTTAACTTTGCTGGAAAGTCTATTATGTGGCACTTTGCCGAACGTCTTTTAGAAATCCATGTATATTACGTCAACCGCATTGTCCTCACCAACCCTCCTTGTTACCGCATCAAAAATCTCTATCAAGTTGCTTAAACATGATTGACCATTAATACATCTGTGGTGGCTTTCCTTAATTAATCCACACTTGGCCAAGTGACTGTTAATTTTATCCTGGATTACTGTTTCTAAAAGCTTACCCGCTACCGAGTTTAAGCTGAATGGCCTGTGGTTGCTGGGTTTATTGGTACACCATTTCTTGAACAATAGTGTAACATTTGCAATTCTTCCGTCCTCTTGCACCACACACGTACCTATGGAGGTTTGGAATAATATGTCCAGAATCTCCGCAATTTCCTCTCTCAAATCCGTCAACTTCCCATGCACTCCTGCTCATGTATCTACTTTAAATTTAGCCAGCATTCCAATACCTCTTATTTATCCATTTTTAACCAACAAGTCGCCTCTACCCCCCTCCATCCCATGTCAATGGCAGCATCTTCTTCCTTGTTGAAGAGAGATGCCATCATCTATGGTTTATGCATAGAAACATAGAACCATAGAACCATGGCAGGAGTAGGCCATTTGGCCCTTCGAGCCGGCACCACCATTCAATAAGATCATGGCTGATCATTCCCTCATTACCCCTTTCCTGCTTTCTCTCCATACCCCTTGATCTCTTTAACCGTATATATCCAATGAACTGGCATCAACAACTCTTTGCGGTAGGGAATTCCACATGTTAACAACTCTCTGAGTAAAGAAGTTTCTCCTCATCTCAGTCCTCAATGGCCTACTCCTTATCCTAAGACTATCTCCTCTGGTTCTGGACTTCACCAACGTCGGGAACATTCTTTGCGCATCTAACCTGTGCAGTCCAGTCAGAATCTTATACGTTTCTATAAGATCCCCTCATCCTTCTATACTCAAGTGAATAAAGGCCCAGTCGATTCAGTCTCTCCTCATATGTCAGTGTAGCCATCCCTGGAATCAGTCTGGTGAACCTTCGCTGCACTCCCTCAACATCAAGAACGTTCTTTCTCAGATTAGGAGACCAAAACTGAACACAATATTCCAGGTGAGGCCTCGCCAAGGGCCTGCACAACTGAAGTAAGACCTCCCTGCTCCTATATTGAAATCCCCTTTCTATGAAGGCCAACAAAGCATAGGTCTCCTTGTTGGTCCCGAATCGGCTCCACCCTTCTTCTTACTACCCTTTTGCTATAAGTATGCATATAGAAGATTTCAAATTACCTTTTATGTTGACTACCATTCTATTTGCATACCCTCTCATTGCCCCTATATTTTCTGTTTCACTTCGCTGATCTTTCTATATGCAGTCTGATTCTCAGATGTATTTGTAACCTGACATCTATAATACACGTTCTTTTTCTGCTTCATCATCATCTCTGTCTGTTGCATCATCCAGGGTGCTCTGACTTTAGTTGCCCGACTGTATGTCGTGGCAAATAATTCCTTCAAATTTTCACCAGCTGAATAATTACTCGGATTGGTTCCTCCGTTTATTGATAAGAAAAACTGCATGGGAGGCACATTAATGCTGTTCGTCTTTGTTCGTGGACTACCATTTTATAATGCCCAAGGTGGAGCCAATTGCCCTGACCCCCACCCCTCACTCCCCCGTATATGTGTGCATGTGGTTATTAACTGCAGAATACTCTCCAGGTCCAAATAAATAGTTTCTGCACACCAGCTGTCTCATTGTAACTCTGAGGGGCTCACCGAAAAACATTGAAAGCACTGCTCTTGTTACTTGGAGATTTTCTGTTGGTGCAGCCCACCACTGCCGAAGAGGAGACTGCTAATGTATCATTCGGTGTTCAGTACACCTCTCAGTAGCCCGTCGGTCGAACAGAAAGAGACCATTCAGCCCCTCGAGCCTGGTCCACCATTCCATTAGTTCATGGCTGGCCTATGTCATAACTCCATCTAGCTGCCTTGCTTTCTTAAAAACCTTACGCGACAAATATCTGTCCATTACAGTGTTAGCATTTTCAATTCATGCTCGGAGTGCACAGTATTTTGGGGGAGAGATTCCCAGATTTCTACTGCCCTTTTTGTGAAGAAGTGCTTCCTGATATCCCCGCTGAATGGCCAGGCTCCAATTCTAAGGCTGTGACACTTGTTTTGGCTGACACACCCTTCTGCCCCCCACACCACAGGCACACCTTCACCCCTGAGCAAAATAACAAAGGGACTGACATCAATCCGACTTTCAGATCCGTCCAGGATTCCCGGCAGAAGGCAAGATTAATTCAGGCTCCATTTGATGTGTAGGACCTGCGACCCCAGAGCCTGGAAAATTGCTGTCCGAATAATGGGCCATGCTCAGAATTATAACTAAAGGGAACTTTACTCTCTATCCAACCCATGCTGTACCCGCCCTGGGAGTGTTTGATGGGATAGTGTAGAGGGAACTTTACTCGAAATCCTACCCATGCTGTCCGAATAATGGGCCGTGCTCAGAAATATAACTAAAGGGAACTTTACTCTCTGTCCAACCCATGCTGTACCCGCCCTGGGAGTGTTTGATGGGACAGTGTAGAGGGAACTTTACTCTGTATCTAACCCCGTGCTGTACCTGCCCTGGGAGTGTTTGATGGGACAGTGTAGAGGGAACTTTACTCTGTATCTAACCCCGTGCTGTACCTGCCCTGGGAGTGTTTGATGGGACAGTGAAGAGGGAGCTTTACTCTGTATCTAACCCCGTGCTGTACCTGCCCTGGGAGTGTTTGATGGGACAGTGAAGAGGGAGCTTTACTGTGTATCTAACCCCGTGCTGTACCTGCTCTGGGAGTGTTTGATGAGAATGTGTAGAGGGAGTTTCACTCTGTATCTAACCCGTGCTGTACCTGCCCTGGGAGTGTTTGATGGGACAATGTAGAGGGAGCTTTACTCTGTATCTAACCCCCTGTACCTGCCCTGGGAGTGTTTGATGGGACAGTGTAGAGGAAGCTTTACTCTGTATCTAACCCCCTGTACCTGCCCTTGGAGTGTTTGATGGGACAGTGTAGAGGGAGCTTTACTCTGTATCTAACCTGTGCTGTACTTGACCTGGGAGTGTTTGATTGGACAGTGTAGAGGGAGCTTTATTTTCTATCTAACCCGTGCTCGATACGTCCTGGGAGCGTTCGATGGGGCAGTGTGGAGGAAGCTTTACTCTGTATCTTACCCGTGCTGTCCCCACCCTGGAAGTGTCTTATGGGACAGTGTTTAGCGAGTTTTACTATGTACCTAACCTGGGAGTGTTTGATGGGAATATCTGGGTAATTGTGGGGAGAGGCCCATGTATGGTGCTTTCGGGGGTTATGGAGACTCTCGGGGTTTGTGTGGGGAGAGAACCACACACCGGTGGGTCCAGGGGTTAAGGAGACTTAAGGGATATGTGTGGGGAAAAGCCCATTCCTTTCAGGGGCGCTAGAGGTTTTCAAGCTTCCCTTTGGCCACGTGATCATCAGTATGAATGGAAATACCTAAAACATATATCTACAGTTAGCATAAATAAAAATACCTCACATATTTAACTTTAATTAAAATGGCATGTCATTAAATATTTAAGGGAAAGCATTTTTTAGAAATATTAATGGATATGTTTTAAAGGATCTAAAACTACACTGGTAAAAACCGGACATTCCGAGTTTTAGTGCCAATTACAGATCATTATTGAATCTGCTTCACTCACATATTAAGACTTTGCATTCCAGATGAAAACTCGCTGCATAAAACACATTCTCCTCATTTTCCCTCTGTTTTTTTGCCAATTATCTTAAATCAGTCTCTTTTGGCTGTCAACCCATCAGCCACCGGGAACAGTTTCTCTTCATTTACTCTATTCAAACCGCTCATAAACATGAACAACTCTATTAAATCTCTGCTTAATCTTCTCTGTTGTAAGGAGAACAACCCTAGCTTCTGCAATCTGTCCATAGGCGATAGAGCAGAGGAGTGGGATTAATTGGAAATCTCAACCAAAGAGACAGAGCCGGCACGATTTGCCGAATGGACTCTCTCTGCGCTGTACAATTCTATGATTCTACGATCAACTACACCTTAGCAAATAAGAAACTGAATGGGCCAGAAGATCAAAGTGAATTGTGGTTCAGGTGAACAAATCATTACAAACTGTATCACAGGTCAGCAAAGCGATTCAAATGAAACAGTGAATTAGGGTTTATTTCTAAGCCAATTTAAATCAAAAGCAGCGAAACTGGCAAAGGTGAGAAGTGATGTTCCACAAGCATCGGTGCTGGGACCACTCCTGTTCAACATTTACATAATCAATTCGGACTCGGGAAGCGGGAGTGAAATTTCAAATTTTGTGGATGCTTCCACAATGGGCGTGTATCGTTAACACTGTGGAGCTAAGCAGCAAAAAACATTGAATACATTAATAAACTTGCAAACTGGGCGTGTAATTTGCAAAGGAACTTCTGTTGTGTATCTGTAAAGCATGCACTCCCATGTTCCACCACCAGGGAGCGCATCCCCTGAAGTCCCAAGGTATCCCAGCATCCCTTGGGAGCACTGTATATAAGCCGGCCTCTAAGGCCTGTTCCTCACTCAGGAGTGTCTTAATAAAGACTTAGGTCACTGTTACTTTAATCTCACTGTGTGCAGTCTCATCTGTGTTAGGAACACAATACATCAATATAGAGGAGTGTGAGTTGGTGCGTTTTAATCGGAAGAATATGAAAGTGACATTCTCCTTGGAAAATAATTATCTAAACAGGAATGAGGAACAGAGGGATGGGACAGTACATTTACACCAATCACTAAATGCAGCGCTGGAGGTTCATCAATCCATAAAAAACAAAGAACAGGCTTTTGTTCGTGTCTCGAGGGATAGAATTGTAAAACATTGAAGTTTTGTAAACTTGATTGGATCCTTGGTGTAAATATTATAAAATGACATCGCGGCACTGGAGAAGATGCAAAGTGTATTTCCTGGAATGATACCAGAACTGAGAGGGTGTACTTATCAGGAAATGTTGAACAGGCCGTGGCTCTTTTGTTTAGCAAAGAGAAGACTGAGGGATGGTCAGATTGTGTCTTTCAGGATATGAAAGGCTTTGATAGGGTAGAGGGAGAAAAGATGTTTCCACTTGTGGGAGATACCAAAACTCAGGGACATAGATTGAAGACAGCCATTAATAAATCCAACAGGGAATAAAGGACATCTTGACATCGAGGCACAAAAGGAGGTTTTAGCAAATAATCTTCATCAAATATTTAGTCTTAAGGGGAATCTTAATGAGGAGGAGAGTTAGAGACGAATAGAGGTTTATGGAGGGAATGCTAGAGCTTGGGACCTAGGCAGCTGAAGGAGGAGGGGAGTTCGTGAGGTGGAGAGGTTTAGGGAGAGAATCCCAGAGCTTGGGACCCAGGTTGCTGAAAGCATGCCTGCCATTGGTGGAGAAGTTTAAATCGGGGATGTGCAATCTGCCAGATTTGGAGCAGCACAGAGATTTCAGGAGGACTAAGTACTGGTGTAGGTTGCAGAGGCTATGAAGTGATTTGAAAACAAGAATGATCATTTTAAAATTGAGGCGCTGTCGGACAGGGAGCCAATGTAGGTCAGCGAGCACAGGTGTGATGGGGTATTGCGATAAGGTGCAAGTCAGGGGCACAGGCAGCAGAGTTTTGGATGAGCTGAGGTATATGGATGGTGGGAGATTGGAAGCCACACAGGAGAGCATTGGAGGAGTCATATCTAGAGCTGGTAATGGCACGGATGAAGTTTTGAGCAGCAAATTAACTGTAACAGAGGCACAAAGATGCCGTCCTGGTGAAGGAGTGGATATGGGGACGGAAGACCATCTCCTGCTCAAATAAGACGCTAAGGTTGCGAACGGCTGGGTTCAGCCTTTGACTGCTGAAAGGAAGAGGGATGGAGTCGGTGGCTAGGGCAATGGAGATGGTGATGGGGGCCACTAGTACGGTCTCACAAATGTTTGGTTGGACTGCCCCAGAACTGAAAGATAACAGTTATCAGGAACGATTGAACAGGTTGTGCTTGGTTCCTGTAGAAGACAGAGAACATAGAGGAGTCCTGATCGAGGTCTTGAAAATTATGATTGTTTTGGACCGGGTCGATGGTGACAGAAAAGTTTATACTCGTGGGAGCATCCAAATCTGTGGAACCATAAATGCAAGATAATCACTAATAACACCAATAGGGAAATAAAGAACAATGTATTTACTCAGAGAGTGGTTAGAATGTGGAACTCCCTACGTCAGGAAGTGGTTGAGATACATAGCTCAGATGCTGTCAAAGGGAAACTCGACGAGTAAATGAGAGAACATAAAATAAAAGATATGCTGAGAGGCTGAGACGACGTTTTTGCAATGGGAGGAGACTGGTCTGGAGCATAAACACCAACACAGACTAGTCGGGCCGAACTATATGTTTCTGTGCTGTCTATTCTATGTAATGTATCCTCTGAACTACAGCTCCACTCTGCCGACCTAACTATTGACGAGCCTCTCACTCTGGAAGCTGCAATGAATTCCTTCACTAAATAGCTGCAGTGACCCTTTACAGAAGAACTCTGACAGAATGCAACAAGCTCGTGGTGCTGACCAGAAAGACAAGGTGGGACATGTCAATCACAAACAGTGCCGTGTCCTAAACAGATCGCTGGGTGCATTATCAGATCACCAGCCATTCCTGGTGCAATTCAGGGGATGGAAGTCTGGGGCTAAATATTATATTCCTGGACTGGAAACACTGGGACCCGCCTCTGGCCTGTGCTCAGTTGTTCTGTTTATTAATTAAATGTATAATTGAGGTAAACGGATATTTCACCGCGCTCTTCAACTGCTCTCTGAACTTGGACTGGGTCACCCCGTAAATAAATGTGTTTGTGCAGCAACTTAAATTCCGCAGTATATATCCGACTTGTCGAAAGGTATATAAAGAAACATTGTAATCAGCGGGATGTATTCCTGCAATGCTATAATATAAGAATTCTATAACAAATATCAGCCACAGCAGTATGAAGCTGCCGGATATGGTGAAGAGTAAAATGACAGACTTCCTCCTGCTCTCCATCTCTGGGTCACTGCCATTCCCCCCCTTGCTCTCACCCCTCAGTCCCTTCCGGACTCGA
Source organism: Pristiophorus japonicus (assembly GCF_044704955.1). Taxonomy (NCBI): domain Eukaryota; kingdom Metazoa; phylum Chordata; class Chondrichthyes; family Pristiophoridae; genus Pristiophorus; species Pristiophorus japonicus. Next base: position 931,788 of record NW_027252090.1, on the reverse strand, counting down.
CTGGCCACTGTAATGTGTCTGATTGTCAGAGCGTTGAGCAACAAAATTACAGCGAATGGGAGCAGTGGTGTTAATACCGTATCAAACCAGTCAAATCCCAGCCATCCGGGATCAGTATAATAGGCTGGCATTGAATAACAGAACCACTGAACATTGTTGATTATATATCCAGGTACAATTGTAAAGTAGAAGGGAACGTTTTTTGAAGAGAGCAGAATGCAGCTTGTTGCCAGGACCACAGCCGCAGTTCTCCCGGTGCAATATTTGGTTTTCAGCTTCTGCCAACAAATGGCCACAAATCGATCAAAGGTGAAAGTGACGGTGAACCAGACAGAACAGTCAGTGGCTACACAGGACAGGAGACGTATAACGCGACACACAGGGGTGATACCCAGGAAAGACCACGGGAAATAATACCAACTGATCCGGTACAGTATGATCGCAGTGATGACCACCAGTAGATCCGCCGCTGCCATGGCAACCAGGTAGCGAGTGGTGCAGGTGGACAGACCGCACTTTCCCCGGGACAGGACCACAATCGCCACTAAATTCACTGTAATAAACAGAAGGGAAAAGAGACAGTCAATTATTGGTCACACATTGTCGGTGACTGAGCCCAGACAGTAAGGCCTGTCATTTCGCACAAAAACAGTCGGGTGGACATCGGCTCAGGAGTTAACATGCAACATAGAAACATAGAAACATAGAAAATAGGTGCAGGAGCAGGCCATTCAGCCCTTCTAGCCTGCACCGCCATTCAATGAGTTCATGGCTGAACATGAAACTTCAGTACCCCCTTCCTGCTTTCTCGCCACAACCCTTGATCCCCCGAGTAGTAAGGACTTCATCTAACTCCCTTTTGAATATATTTAGTGAATTGGCCTCAACTACTTTCTGTGGTAGAGAATTCCACAGGTTCACCACTCTCTGGGTGAAGAAGTTTCTCCTCATCTCGGTCCTAAATGGCTTACCCCTTATCCTTAGACTGTGACCCCTGGTTCTGGACTTCCCCAACATTGGGAACATTCTTTCTGCATCTAACCTGTCTAAACCCGTCAGAATTTTAAACGTTTCTATGAGATCCCCTCTCATTCTTCTGAACTCCAATGAATACAAGCCCAATTGATCCAATCTTTCTTGATAGGTCATTCCCACCATCCCAGGAGTCAGTCTGGTGAACCTTCGCTGCACTCCCTCAATAGCAAGAATGTCCTTCCTCAAGTTAGGAGACCAAAACTGTACACAATACTCCAGGTGTGGCCTCACCAAGGCCCTGTACAACTGTAGCAACACCTCCCTGCCCCTGTATTCAAATCCCCTCGCTATGAAGGCCAACATGCCATTTGCTTTCTTAACCGCCTGCTGTACCTGCATGCTAACCTTCAATGAGTGATGTACCATGACACCCAGGTCTCGTTGCACCTTCCCTTTTCCTAATCTTTCACCATTCAGATAATGGTCTGTCTCTCTGTTTTTACCACCAAAGTGGATAACCTCACATTTATCCACATTATACTTCAACTGCCATGCATTTGCCCACTCACCTAACCTATCCAAGTCACTCTGCAGCCTAATAGCATCCTCCTCGCAGCTCACACTGCCACCCAACTTAGTATCATCCGCAAATTTGGAGATACTGCATTTAATCCCCTCGTCTAAATCATTAATGTACAATGTAAACAGCTGGGGCCCCAACACAGAACCTTGCGGCACTCCACTTGTCACTGCCTGCCATTCTGAAAAGTACCCGTTTACTCCTACTCTTTGCTTCCTGTCTGACAACCAGTTCTCAATCCACGTCAGCACACTACCCCCAATCCCACGTGCTTTAAATTTGCACATTAATCTCTTGTGTGAGACCTTGTCGAAAGCCTTCTGAAAGTCCAAATATACCACATCAACTGGTTCTCCTTTGTCCACTTTCCTGGAAACATCATCAAAAAATTCCAGAAGATTTGTCAAGCATGATTTCCCTTTCACAAATCCATGCTGACTTGGACCTATCATGTCACCATTTTCCAGATGCACTGCTATGACATCCTTAATAATTGATTCCATCATTTTACCCACTACTGAGGTCAGGCTGACCGGTCTATAATTCCCTGTTTTCTCTCTTCCCTCCTTTTTTAAAAAGTGGGGTTACATTGGCTACCCTCCACTCCATAGGAACTGATCCAGAGTCAATAGAATGTTGGAAAATTACTGTCAATGCATCCGCTATTTCCAAGGCCACCTCCTTAAGTACTCTAGGATGCAGTCCATCAGGCCCTGGGGATTTATCGGCCTTCAATCCCATAAATTTCCCCAACACAATTTCCCGACTAATAAAGATTTCCCTCAGTTCCCCCTCCTTACTACACCCTCTGACCCCTTTTATATCCGGAAGGTTGTTTGTATCCTCCTTAGTGAATACCGAACCAAAGTACTTGTTCAATTGGTCTGCCATTTCTTTGTTCCCCGTTATGACTTCCCCTGATTCTGACTGCAGGGGACCTACGTTTGTCTTCACCAACCTTTTTCTCTTTACATACCTATAGAAACTTTTGCAATCCGCCTTAATGTTCCCTGCAAGCTTCTTCTCGTACTCCATTTTCCCTGCCCTAATCAAACCCTTTGTCCTCCTCTGCTGAGTTCTAAATTTCTCCCAGTCCCCAGGTTCGCTGCTATTTCTCGCCAATTTGTATGCCACTTCCTTGGCTTTAATACTATCCCTGATATCCCTAGATAGCCACGGTTGAGCCACCTTCCCTTTTCTATTTTTACGCCAGACAGGAATGTACAATTGTTGTAATTCATCCATGCGGTCTCTAAATGTCTGCCATTGCCCATCCACAGTCAACCCCCTAAGTATCATTCGCCAATCTATCCTAGCCAATTCACGCCTCATACCTTCAAAGTTACCCTTGTTTAAGTTCTGGACCATGGTCTCTGAATTAACTGTTTCATTCTCCATCCTAATGCAGAATTCCACCATATTATGGTCACTCTTCCCCAAGGGGCCTCGCACAATGAGATTGCTAATTAACCCTCTCTCATTACACAACACCCAGTCTAAGATGGCCTCCCCCCTAGTTGGTTCCTCAACATATTGGTCTAGAAAACCATCCCTTATGCACTCCAGGAAATCCTCCTCCACCGTATTGCTTCCAGTTTGGTTAGCCCAATCTATGTGCATATTAAAGTCACCCATTATAACTGCTACACCTTTATTGCATGCACCCCTAATTTCCTGTTTGATGCCCTCCCCAACATCCCTATTACTGTTTGGAGGTCTGTACACAACTCCTACTAACTTTTTTTGCCCTTTGGTGTTCTGCAGCTCTAACCATATAGATTCCACATCATCCAAGCTAATGTCTTTCCTAACTATTGCATTAATCTCCTCTTTAACCAGCAATGCTACCCCACCTCCTTTTCCTTTTATTCTATCCTTCCTGAATGTTGAATACCCCTGAATGTTGAGTTCCCAGCCCTGATCATCCTGGAGCCACGTCTCCGTAATCCCAATCACATCATATTTGTTAACATCTATTTGCGCAATTAATTCATCCACCTTATTGCGGATACTCCTTGCATTAAGACACAAAGCCTTCAGGCTTGTTTTATTAACACCCTTTGTCCTTTTAGAATTTTGCTGTACAGTGGCCCTTTTTTTCTTTGCCTTGGGTTTCTCTGCCCTCCACTTTTTCTCATCTCCTTTCTGTCTTTTGCTTTTGTCTCCTTTTTGTTTCCCTCTGTCTCCCTGCATTGGTTCCCATCCCCCTGCCATATTAGTTTAAATCCTCCCCAACAGCACTAGCAAACACTCCCCCTAGGACATTGGTTCCGGTCCTGCCCATGTGCAGACCGTCCGGTTTGTACTGGTCCCACCTCCCCCAGAACCGGTCCCAATGACCCAGGAATTTGAATCCCTCCCTGCTGCACCACTGCTCAAGCCACGTATTCATCTGCGCTATCCTGCGATTCCTAACGTATATCATCCCAATGCAACCTACCTCCAACCCGCTACTTCCCAGTTTAGCAGAGACGGGGCAGTGGGAGGGAAGCCGAGCCACCCCAGCGGGCGGGTCGGCAACATTAATGGTAACATAGAAAGATAGAAAACAGGTGCAGGATTAGGCCATCCGGTCCTTCGAGCCTGCACCACCATTCAATAAGATCATGGCTGATCATTCCCTCTTTACCCCTTTCCTGCTTTCTCTCCATACCCCTTGATCCGTTTAGCCGTAAGGGCCATAACTAACTCCCTCATAAATATATCCAATGAACTGCCATCAACAACATCATGTGGCAGGGAATTCCACTGGTTAACAATTCTCTGAGTGAAGAAGTTTCTCCTCATCTTGGTTCTAAATGGCTTACCCCTTATCCTTAGACTGTGTCCCCTGGTTCTGGACTTCCCCAACATAGGGAACATTCTGAAACTATGACCCCTAGTTCTAGATTCCGACACGAGGGGCAACACCCTCTCTGCATCTACCCTGTCGAGCCCCCTTAGAATCTTATACGTTTCAATAAGATTACCGCTGATTCTTCTAAACTCCAACGATTATAGGCCCAGCCTGCTCAACATTTGCTCATAAGACAAGACCTTCATCTCAGGAACCAGCCTGATGAACCTTCGCTGAACAGTGCATGGTCACTGCAGGAAGATAATCAACCAGTGAGGATCGGGGACCGGGAAACCAGACCACTACTGTAGCACCTCAGCCCGCGTTATTGACTCAACTGGTCACTGTCTCCATGACTCTGCCTCCTCCCTCCTCTCCTACCCATTCCACACTAGGTTACAGGCCCACAGGATCAGGACCACAGAAGGCGGGTATCTTCAGCTCAGAAAAAGGAAGACATGTTGTAAGCACTGGTGTGGGAGGTGGCATCATCGGAACAGATGCAACGCAGGCAGCGACACTCGGAGAATGTAATAGAGTCCTTCCCGCAAGCTGGGTGAGAGGTCATATCATCAAGGTAGCTGGAGCACTCTGCCGGATTATGGTAGATATTTGTCGAGAGCCTGTCCTCAGAAATGGACTTAGAGATGTCGAGGAAGGGGAGGGTAGTGTCAGACGGAGCATGTGAAGGAGACAGAGGGGCGTAAATTAGAAGCAAGGTTGACTGCATAATTAGAATAATGATTATTACTAATATTAATAATAACTATATTATTAATAATAATAACAATAACTTTTATTTCTATCACGCCTTTAATTTTGTTAAACATCCCAAGGTGCTTCAGAACAGTCTTAACAGGACAACACAGAAACATGGGACACCGAGATAAAAATTAAGAAATTAAAGCACATGACCAAAAGCTTGGTAAAAGAGGTTTAAGGAGGGACTTCCAGAGTTTAGGGCCCAAATAGCTAAAGGTAAGGCCACTGATGGTTGAGCAGTATAATGAGGGATGTTCGAAAGGGCAGCATTTGAAGAGCGGAGATAGCTTGAGGGGTTATGATGCAGAATAAGATTATAGAGATAGGGAGCTGCAAGGCCATGGAGAGATTTGTGAACAAGGATGATCATTTTCAAAATCGAAGCGTTCATTAACCGGGAGCCAATGTATGTCAGAAAGCACAGAGCTGAGGTGATGGCTGATCATGACTTTGTGCGAGTTAGGACATTTTCCACGTCATGGCTAGAAAATGAAATTGCGCAAACACAGTCATCAATGTACCTGAACAATATGTGAAGGAGGGGACCGGAGTAGAATTGGAACAACGAAGGTTCCCTGTATCCCAAGAAAAGGCAGCATAGCAAGGGACCATCCGAGCTCCCATTCCTGGACCATTGGAGAGTGGAGATAGAATATTGTTCAGACCAGAGGTCCAGCACTTGTACTTTCAGCAGGGGCAGTGCACTGGGGTCACTATCAGGATCAGCAACCTGCAAGGGTTTTCATTCCCAGCCCAAAGCCGGTGAGGGCGAGACGACTTCCAGTGTGAATGGCGAGTGAATTAAATTGTAAATGGGGCACTCAGAATGTATCAGCGGCGATAGGCGCAGGGAAACTCGCCATCCGCTGCGAGTTTCAGGGATGCTCGGGTTTACTGTACAATTGGACCATTTTCCAGACCTCAGGAGCCTACAGTCAACAAAGGCAGACTTTGATGGCAAAGTCCAACATTGCCTTCAGTGTGTCTGTGCAGACTTCGGACGCCTGAGGAAGAATGTGTTTGAAGACCAGGACTTCAAACGCAGGACAAAGCTCATGGTCGACAGGGCAGTAGTGATACCGGCCCTCCTATATGGTTCAGAGACATGGAATATTTACAGCAGACACCACAAAGCACAGGAGAAGTACCAACGCAGTCTCCGCAAATTCCTGCAAATTAATTGGCCGGAGTGTCACACCAACATCAGTGTTCTCGGTCAGGTTAATATCCCCAGCAGCGAAGCATTGACCACAGTCGATCAGCTCCGTTGGACGGGCCACATCGTTGGCATGCCTGACATTAGATCCAAAAAGCAAACGCTCCACACGGTGATTCGTTATTGTAAGCGAGCCACAGGTGGGCAGAAGAAAGCTACCATGAAACACTCCAAACCTCTTTTAATAATTGCAACGGCCCCTCCTATACCTGGTAATCCCTGGCCCTAGACAGCCCAAGTGGAGGAAAAGCATCCGTGCGGTGCAGAGCACATCGATTCTCATCGCCCAGAGCAAGCTGAAGCCAAGCGTAGATACTGGAAGGAGTGCGCAGCAACCCGGGCACCCCACACTGCCGTTCGTTCAACCAGCGTCTGCCCCATTTGTGACAGAGAATGCAGGTCATGCATTGGACTCTTCAGCACTCTGGGAAATAATTGTTAGTATGGAATCGAGTAATCCTCGAGTCCGAGGGTACGCCTCAGAAGCGGAAGTAGAATAAATAGTGACCCACACTGAGTACATCCGACAGTGAAAGACACTCCCAGTAATACATGGTCACTGGGTATGGTGTTCCACACCGGTTAGTGACCCACACTGAGTATATCCCACAGTGACACACACTCCCAGTAATACCTGGTCAATGGTGTACAGTGTTCCACACCGGTTAGTGACCCACACTGAGTATATCCCACAGTGACACACACTCCCAGTAATACTTGGTCAATGGTGCACAGTGTTCCACACCCGTTAGTGACCCACACTGAGTATATCCCACAGTGACACACACTCCCAGTAATACTTGGTCAATGGTGTACAGTGTTCCACACCGGTTAGTGACCCACACTGAGTATATCCCACAGTGACACACACTCCAAGTAATACATGGTCAATGGTGTACAGTGTTCCACACCGGTTAGTGACCCACACTGAGTATATCCCACAGTGACACACACTCCCAGTAATACATGGTCACTGGGGTACAGTGTTCCACACCGGTTAGTGACCCACACTGAGTATATCCCACAGTGACACACACTCCCAGTAATACATGGTCACTGGGGTGCAGTGTTCCACACCGGTTAGTGACCCACACTGAGTATATCCCACAGTGACACACACTCCCAGTAATACCTGGTCAATGGTGTACAGTGTTTCACACCGGTTAGTGACCCACACTGAGTATATCCCACAGTGACACACACTCCCATTAATACTTGGTCAATGGTGTACAGTGTTCCACACCGGTTAGTGACCCACACTGAGTATATCCTACAGAGACGCACATTCCCAGTAATACATGGTCAATGGTGTACGGTGTTCCACACCGGTTAGTGACCCACACTCAGTATATCCTACAGTGACACACACTCCCAGTAATACATGGTCAATGGTGTACGGTGTTCCACACCGGCTAATGACCCACACTCAGTATATCCTACAGTGACACACACTCCGAGTAATATGTGGTCACTGTGTTATGGTGTTCCACACCGGTTAGTGACCCAGACTCCGTATATCCTACAGTGACACACACTCCGAGTAATACGTGGTCACTGGGTTATCGTGATCCACACCGGTTAGTGACCCACACTCAGTATATCCTACAGTGAAACACACTCCGAGTAATACGTGGTCACTGGGTTATGGTGTTCCACACCGGTTAGTGCCCCACACTCAGTATATCCTACAGTGACACACATTCCCAGTTATACATGTTCACTGGGGTATAGTGTTCCACACTGGTTAGTGACCCACACTCAGTACATCCTACAGTGACACACTCTCCCAGTAATACATGTTCACTGGGGTATGGTCCTCCACACCGGTTAGTGACCCACACTCAGTATATCCTACAGTGACACACACTCCCAGTAATACATGGTCACTGGTGGTACAGTGTTCCACACCGGTTAGTGACCCACACTGAGTACATCCTACAGTGTCATACACTCCCAGTAATACATGGTCACTGGGGGTACAGTGTTCGACACCGGTTAGTGACCCACACTCAGTATATCCTACAGTGTCAGACTCTCCCAGTAATACACGGTCACTGGGGTACGGTGTTCCACACCGGTTAGTGACCCAAACTCAATATATCCTACAGTGACACACACTCCCAGTAATACATGTTCACTGGGGTATGGTCCTCCACACCGGTTAGTGACCCACACTCAGTTTATCCTACAGTGACATACACTCCGAGTAATACATGGTCACTGGTGGTACAGTGTTCCACACCGGTTAGTGACCCACACTGAGTATATCCTACAGTGTCATACACTCCCAGTAATACATGGTCACTGGTGGTACAGTGTTCCACACCGGTTAGTGACCCACACTGAGTACATCCTACAGTGTCATACACTCCCAGTAATACATGGTCACTGGGGGTACAGTGTTCCACACCGGTTAGTGACCCACAATCAGTATATCCTACAGTGTCAGACTCTCCCAGTAATACACGGTCACTGGGGTACGGTGTTCCACACCGGTTAGTGACCCACACTCAGTATATCCTACAGTGTCAGACTCTCCCAGTAATACACGGTCACTGGGGTACGGTGTTCCACACCGGTTAGTGACCCACACTCAGTATATCCTAGAGTGACACACACTGCCAGTAATACATGGTCACTGGTGTATGGTGCTGCACACCGGTTATTGACCCACACTCAGGTATCCTACAGTGTCAGACTCTCCCAGTAATACACGGTCACTGGGGTACAGTGTTCGACACCGGTTAGTGACCCACACTGAGTATATCCTACCCTGACTCACTCTCCCAGTAATATATGGATACTGGGGTACAGTGTTCCACACCGGTTAGCGATGCACACTCTGTATATCCTACACCCTCATACACAATCCCAGTAATACATGGTCAATGGGATTATGGTGTTCCACAGCGGTTAGTGACCCACTCTCAGTCTATTCTAAAATGATACATACATGCATGGTCACTGGGGTACTGTGTTCCACACCGGTTAGTGACCTGCACTCAGTATATCCTACAGTGACAGACACTACCAGTAATAAATGGTCACTGGGCAACTGTGTTCCACACCGGTTTGTGAACCACATTCAGTATATCCATCAGTTAGACACACACCCAGTAATACATGGTCACTGGAGTACGGTGTTCCACACTGGTTAGTGACCCACACATAGTACATCCTACAGTGACACACACTCCCAGTAATACATGGTCACTGGAGTACGGTGTTCCACACTGGTTAGTGACCCACACACAGTACATCCTACAGTGACACACACTCGCAGTAATACATGGTCACTGAGGTATGGTGTTCTACACCGGTTATAACACACACTCAGTATATCCCAAAGTGACAGACATTCCAGTAATACATGGTCACTGAGGTGCGGTGTTCTACACCGGTTAGTGAAACACACTGAGTATATCCCAAAGTGACAGACACTTCCAGTAATACATGGTCACTGAGGTACGGTGTTCTACACCGGTGAGTCACCCACACTCAATATATCCTACAGTGACACACACTCCCAGTAATACATGGTCACTGGGGTATGGTGTTCCACACCGGTTAGTGAAACACACTCAGTATATCCCAAAGTGACAGACACTTCCATTAATACATGGTCACTGAGGTACGGTGTTCTACACCGGTGAGTCACCCACACTCAATATATCCTACAGTGACACACACTCTCAGTAATACATGGTCATTGGAGTATGGTGTTCCACACCGGTTAGTGACCCACACTGAGTATATCCTACCCTGACTCACTCTCCCAGTAATACATGGTCACTGGGGTACAGTGTTCCACACTGGTTAGCGATGCACACTCTGTATATCCTACACCCTCATACACAATCCCAGTAATACATGGTCAATGGGATATGGTGTTCCACAGCGGTTAGTGACCCACTCTCAGTCTATTCTAAAATGATACACACATACATGGTCACTGGGGTACTGTGTTCCACACCGGTTAGTGACCTGCACTCAGTATATCCTACAGTGACAGACACTACCAGTAATAAATGGTCACTGGGCAACTGTGTTCCACACCGGTTTGTGAACCACATTCAGTATATCCATCAGTTAGACACACACCCAGTAATACATGGTCACTTGAGTACGGTGTTCCACACTGGTTAGTGACCCACACACAGTACATCCTACAGTGACACACACTCCCAGTAATACATGATCACTGGGTATGGTGTTCCACACCGGTTAGTGATCCACACTCAGTATATCCCAAAGTGACAGACACTTCCAGTAATACATGGTCACTGAGGTACGGTGTTCTACACCGGTGAGTCACCCACACTCAATATATCCTACAGTGACTCACACTCTCAGTAATACATGGTCATTGGAGTATGGTGTTCCACACATATACTAGAACATACGAACATAAGAATTAGGAACAGGAGTAGGCCATCTAGCCCCTCGAGCCTGCTCAGCCGTTCAACAAGATCATGGCTGATCTGGCCGTGGACTCAGCTCCACTTACCTGCCCGCTCCCCAAACCCCTTGCTTCCTTTTTGGTCAAAAATCTATCTATCTGTTATTTGAATACATTCAATGAGCTCGCCTCAACTGCTTCCTTGGGCAGAGAATTCCACAGATAGACAACCCTCTGGGAGAAGAAATTCCTTCTCAACTCGGTTTTCAGTAGGCTCCCCCGTATTTGGAGGCTCTGCCTCCTAGTTCTAGTCTCCCCGACCAGTGGAAACAACCTCTCTGCCTCTATTTTGCCTATCCCTTTCATTATTTTAAATGTTTCTGTAAGGTCACCCCTCATCCTTCTGAACACCAACGAGTAAAGACCCAGTCTACTCAATCTATCTTCATAAGTTAACCCGCTAATCTCCAGAATCAGCCTCGTGAATCGTCTCTGTCCCCGCTCCAAAGTTAGTATATCCTTCCTTCAGTAATGTGACCAGAACTGCACGCAGTACTCCAGGTGCGACCTCACCAATAACCTATAGAATTGCAGCAGGACCTCCCTGCTTTTGTGTTCCATCCCTCTCGCAATAAAGGCCAACAATCCATTCGCCTTCCTGATTACCTGCTCCACCTGCAAACTAACCTTTTGGGATTCATGCACAAGGACCCCCAGGTTCCTCTGCACCGCAGCATGTTGTAATTTCTCCCCATTCAAATAATATTCCCTTTTACTGTTTTTTTTTCCAAGGTGAATGACCTCACACTTTCCGACATTGTACTCCATCTGCCAAGCCTTAGCCCATTCGTTTAACCTCTCTAAATCTATTTGCAGCCTCGATGTGTCCTTGACACAACCCGCTTTCCCACTAATCTTAGTGGCATCTGCAAATTTGTTACACTACACTCCGTCCCCTCTTCCAGATCATCTATATATATTGTAAACAGTTGTGTTCCCAGCACCGATCCCTTTGGCACTCCACTAACCACCGATTTCCAACGTGAAAAGGATCCATTTATCCAGATTCTCTGCTTTGTGGTAGCCAGCCATTTTTCAATCCATGGTAATACATTTCCTCTGACTCCGCGTAAATGATCACTGGAGAACAGTGTTTCACACTGGTTAGTGACCCACACTCAGGTATCCTACAGTGACAGACAGTCCCAGTAATACACGGTTACTGGGGTACAGTGTTCGACACCGGTTAGTGACCCACACTGACTATATCCTACAGTGACTCACTCTCCCATTACTACATGGTCACTGAGGTACTGTGTTCCACACCGGTTAGTGACTCACACTCTGTATATCCTGCAGTCATACACACTTCCAGTAATACATGGTCACTGGGGTATGGTGTTTCACAGCGGTTAGTGGCCTACACTCAGTCTATCCTAAAGTGATACATAATCCCAGTCATACATGGTCACTGGGGTACTGTGTTCCACACCGGTTAGTGACCCACACTCAGTCTATCCTACAGACATACACACTCCAAGTAATACATGGTTACTGGGGTACTGTGTTCCACACCGGTTAATGACCTGCATTCAGTATATTCTACAGTGACAGACACTACCAGTAATACATGGTCACTGATGTACAGTGTTCCACACCGGTTAGTGACCCACACTCAGTATATCCTACAGTGACACACACTCCAAGTAATACATGGTCACTGGAGTACTGTGTTCCACAGCGGTTAGTGACCCACACTCAGTATATCCTACAGTAACACACACTCCACGTAATACATGGTCACGGAGATGCGGTGTTCCACACCGGTTAGTGACCCACACTCAGTAAATCCTACCGTGACAGACACTCCCAGTAATACATGGTCGTTGCGGTATGGTTTCCACACCGATATGTGAACCACACTCAGTATATCCTACAGTGATACACACTGCCAGTAATACATGGTCACTGGGGTACGGTGTTCCACACCGGTATGTGATCCACACTCTGTATATCCGACAGTGATACACACTGCCAGTAATACATGGTCACTGGGGCATGGTGTTCCACACCGGTTAGTGACCCACAATCAGTATATCCTACAGTTACTCATACTCCCAGTAATATATAGTAACTGGGGTACACTGTTCCACACCGGTTAGTGACCCACACTCAGTATATCCTACAGTGCCACCCACTCCCAGCAATACATGTTCACTGGGGTACACTGTTCCACTCTGGTTAGTGACCCACACTCAGTATATCCTACAGGTACACACACTCACATTAATACATGCTCACTGGCGTACTGTGTTCCATACTGGTTAGTGACTCACACTCTGTATATCCTACACTGACAGACAGTCCCAGTCATACACAGTCACTGGGTACGGGGTTCCACACCGGTTAGTGACCAACACTCAGTATATCCTACAGTTATACATACTCCCAGTAATACATGGTCACTGGGGTATAGTGTTCCACACCGGTTAGTGACCCACACTCAGTATATCCTGCAGTGACTCACACTCTCAGTAAAACATGGTCACTCGGGTATGGTATTCCACACCGGTTAGTGACCCACACTCAGTATATCCTACAGTGACACACACTGCCAGTAAAACCTTCTCTCAGAGAGTTGCTGCACTGAGGACTGTTACAACTACACGATGTTCCACTCAAGGCATAACTTGATAATTCAATGAGCCTCTTAGTTGCAAGCAGATGTTTATATCAAATGAGACAAAGGAATCAAACTGCAGATGTAATTGAGCACAATTGACTTCATAGAATGGTATCACTGATCGTGTGTCTGTATAACAGTGACCACTACACCAACATTTAACATTATCAGTCACAGAGCAAAACCAGAGACCAGTCCATGCAGAGATTTACACAACTTCAATGGTTATAGTCACTTACCAGGAACGCCGGTGACGGCAATGATCATGTAGCATATTTTCCTTGCTAATCTAACAGTCTGATACATTTTCGGTGTGATGCGATGTGCCCCTTCGCTCTGCAGGCAATCTCCCAGTATTATATTCTGTGGAGATACAATCCAGAGCATTCAATTTATACCCTGCAGAATCACCACAGGGACATTGAGGTTACGACATCGCTCAAATTGGTTATTGTTATAATTTGAACAAACAGATTACGACATTGGAGAAAAGTCCCTGTTGTGATGGAATACATTTGGAGTTGAAATTGGAAAAAACAAAGACAGGACAATTCTGATTATATCCATTAACAAATGAAGATTGCCTTCTATATCCTGCCAGCAACAGATTGTTGTTTGAAACAACATCAGGCCCACATCTAGATATGATATTGATCCACTGATGACTTTCACTCTGCTATGGCCATTCAGAAACTACATTCCAAATGTTCAAGTGCCCCCTCAATTTTACTCAACTGCAACCTAGGATGGAGCAGCCTTCCTTAAATGCAGCCATTCAATGAAAATATTTAAGTGAATCATTTGTGTCAATCGTCCTCAAACTAATTCAGCTCCACAAACTAATACAGACCCTCAAACTAATACAGTCCCTCAAACTAATACAGGCGCTCAAACTAATACAGTCCATCAAAATTATACAGTCCACGATGCCACACCACAGAGGGGGCTGTGTTGGGAAACCGTGGTAGTAACTACAACAGGTGCTATATAAGGCTGAAGGCAGTCTGGAGCTGAACACTAAAGGACGAAGGTCACAGCAGTTAGATTTACACAAGACCGTGTGTAGTCAGTGATTTTTGTGCTATATACACCAGAGTATTAGTTTGATGGATAGTATTAGTTTGAGGGGCTGTATTAGTTTGAGGGTCTGTATTAGTTTGATGGACTGTATTAGTTTGAGGGACTGTATTAGTTTGAGGGACTGTATTTGTTTGATGGATTGTATTAGTTTGAGGGCCTGTATTAGTTTGAGGATCTGTATTAGTTTGATGGACTGTATTAGTTTGATGGACTGTATTAGTTTGAGGTTCTCTATTAGTTTGATGGTCTGTATTAGTTTGAGGGTCTGTATTAGTTTGAGGGTCTGTATTAGTTTGAGTGAATGTATTAGTTTGATGGACTATATTTGTTTGCTGGACTGTATTAGTTTGAGGGTCTGTATTAGTTTGAGGGTCTGTATTAGTTTGAGGGACAGTATTAGTTTGATGGACCGTATTAGGTTGAGGGTATCTTTTAGTTTGATGGATTGAATTAGTTTGATGGACTGTATTTGTTTGAGGGACTGTATTAGTTTGACGGACTGTATTAGTTTGATGGACTGTATTAGTTTGATGGACTGTATTAGTTTGATGGACTGTATTAGTTTGAGGGTCTGTATTAGTTTGAGGGACTGTATTAGTTTGAGGGACTGTATTAGTTTTAGGGCCTGTATTAGTTTGAGGGACTGTATTAGTTTGAGGGACTGTATTAGTTTGAGGGTCTGTATTAGTTTGAGAGACTGTATTAGTTTGATGGACTGTGTTAGTTTGAGGGACTGTATTAGTTTTAGGGCCTGTATTAGTTTGAGGGACTGTATTAGTTTGAGGGACTGTATTAGTTTGATGGACTGTATTAGTTTGAGGATCTGTATTAGTTTGATGGACTGTATTAGTTTGATGGACTGTATTAGTTTGAGGGTCTGTAATAGTTTGATGAACTGTATTAGTTTGATGGACTGTATTATTTTGAGGGACTGTATTAGTTTGAGGGGTTGTATTTGTTTGATGGACTGTATTAGTTTGAGGGGCTGTATTTGTTTGATGGACTATATTAGATTGAGGGTCTTTATTAGTTTGTGGGTCTGTATTATTTTGATGGACTGTATTATTTGAATGCACTGTATTATTTTGAGGGTCTGTATTAGTTTGAGGGGAAGTATTAGTTTGATGGACTGTATTAGTTTGAGGGAATGTATTAATTTAAGGGGAAGTATTAGTTTGATGGATTGTATTCGTTTGATGGACTGTATTAGTTTGAGGGGCTGTATTAGTTTGAGGGACTGTATTAGTTTGAGGGTCTGCATTACTTTGAGGGACTGTAATAGTTTGATGGACTGTATTAGTTTGAGGGTCTGCATTAGTTTGAGGGACTGTAATAGTTTGATGGACTGTATTAGTTTGAGGGTCTGCATTAGTTTGAGGGACTGTAATAGTTTGATGGACTGTATTAGTTTGAGGGGCTGTATTAGTTTTATGGACTGTATTAGTTTGAGGGCATGTATTAGTTTGATGGACTGCATTAGTTTGATGGACTATTAGTTTGAGGGGCTGTGTTAGTTTGATGGACTGTGTTATTTTGAGGGTCTGTATTATTTGATGGATTACATTAGTTTGACAGTCTGTATTAG
This sequence comes from Pristiophorus japonicus, assembly GCF_044704955.1. Lineage (NCBI taxonomy): Eukaryota > Metazoa > Chordata > Chondrichthyes > Pristiophoridae > Pristiophorus > Pristiophorus japonicus. The sequence continues at coordinate 915,672 of NW_027252090.1, read as the reverse complement.
TTTGAAGAACTGTATTAGTGTGAGGGACTGTATTAGTTGGATGGACAGTATTAGGTTCAGTGTCTGTAATAGTTTGAGGGACTGTATTAGTTAGAAAGGACTAAACTAGATTGAGGGACTGAATTAGTTTGATGGACTGTATTAGTTTGAAGCTCTACATTAGTTTGATGGACTGTATTAGTTTGAGGGTCTGTATTAGCTTGATGGAATGTATTAGTTTGAGGGCCTGTATTAGTATGAGGGACTGGATTAGTTTGAGGGGATCTATTAGTTTGATGGACCGTTTTAGTTTGAGGTACTGTATTAGTTTGATGGGCTGTATTAGTTTGATGGACTGTATTAGTTTGATGGACTGTATTAGTCTGAGTGACTGTATTAGTTTGATGGAGTGTATTAGTTTGCGGGTCTGTATTAGTTTGATGGACTTTATTAGTGTCAGGGTCTGTATAAGTTTGGGGGAATTTATAGTTTGAGTGGCTATATTAGTTTTAGAACCTGTATTAGTTTCAGCGACTATATTAGTTTGTGGGACTGTATTAGTTTGAGACCCTTTATTAGTTTGAGGGATTGTATTAGTTTGAGGGTCTGTATTACTTTGAGAGACAGTATTAGTTTGAGGGTCTTTATTAGTTTGAGTTTGGGTATTAGTTTGAGAGACTGTATTCGTTTGAGAGACTGTATTAGTTTGAGGGTCTGTATTAGTTTGAGGGACAGTATTATTTTGAGGCCCTGTATTAGTTTGGAGGTTTGTATTAGTTTGAGGGTCTGTATTAGTTTAATGGACTGTATTAGTTTGATGGACTGTACTAGTTTGATTGACTGTATTAGTTTGATGGACTGAATTAGTTTGTTGGACGGTATTAGTCTGAGGGGAAGTATTAGTTTGATGGACTGTATTAGTTTGATGGAATGTATAAATTTGATGGACTGTATTAGTTTGAGGGGATGTATTAGTTTGATGGACTGTACTAGTTTGATGGACTGTATAAATTTGAGGGAATGTATTAGTTTAATGGAATGTATTAGTTTGAGGGGCTGTATTAGTTTGTGGAACTGTATTAGTTTGAGGACCTGTATTAGTTTGTGGGTCTGTATTAGTTTGAGGGGTTCTTTTAGTTTGATGGACGACATTAGTTTGAGGGTCTGTATTAGTTTGAGAGACAGTATTAGTTTGAGGGTCTGTATTAGTTTGTGTTTCTGTCTTAGTTTGAGAGACTGTATTCGTTTGAGAGACTGTATTAGTTTGAGGGTCTGTATTATTGTGAGAGACTGTATTAGTTTGAGGGTCTGTATTACTTTGAGAGACAGTATTAGTTTGAGGGTCTGGATTAGTTTGAGTTTCTGTATTAGTTTGAGAGACTGTATTCGTTTGAGAGACTGTATTAGTTTGAGGCCCTGTATTAGTTTGAAGGTCTGTATTAGTTTGAGGGGCTGGATTAGTTTGATGGACTGTATTAGTTTGATGGACTGTGTTAGGTTGAGGGCCTGTATTAGTTTGAGGGCCTGTATTAGTTTGAGCGGCTGTATTAGTTTGAGGGTCTATATTAGTTTGATGGACTGTATTAGTTAGAAGGACTGTATTTGTTTATGGTTCTGTATTAGTTTGAGGGACTATCTTAGCTTGAGTGCCTGTATTAGTTTGATGGTCTGTATTAGTTTGAGGGATTGTATTAGTTTGAGGGGCTGTATTTGTTTGAGGTTCTGTATTAGTTTGATGGACTGTATTAGTTTGAGGGACTGTATTCGTTTGATTGACTGTATTAGTTTGAGGGTCTGTATTCGTTGATTGTATTAATTTTATGGTCTGTGTTAGTTTGATGGTCTGTAATAGGTTTAGGCTCTGTGTTAGTTTAATGGAATGTATTCCTTTGAGAGACTGTATTAGTTTGAGGGTCTGTATTAGTTTGATGGACTGTATTATTTTCCGGGACTGTATTAGTTTGATGGACTGTATTAGTTTGATGGACTATATTAATTTGAGGGGCTGTATTCGTTTGAGTGTCTGTATTACTTTGATGGACTTGATGAACTGTATTAGTTTGAGGGACTGTATTAGTTTGATGGACTGTATTAGTTTGATGGAGTGTATAAATTTGATGGACTGTATTAGTTTGAGGGGATGTATTAGTTTGATGGACTGTACTAGTTTGATGGACTGTATAAATTTGATGGACTGTATTAATTTGAGGGGCTGCATTCGTTTGAGTGTCTGTATTACTTTGATGGACTTGATGAACTGTATTAATTTGAGGGTCTGTATTAGTTTGATCGACTGTATTAGTTTGAGGGACTGTATTAGTTTGATGGAGTGTATAAATTTGATGGACTGTATTAGTCTGAGGGGATGTATTAGTTTGATGGACTGTATTAATTTGAGGGGATGTATTAGTTTGATGGACTGCATTAGTTTGAGGGGATGTATTAGTTTAATGGAATGTATTAGTTTGAGTAACTGTATTAGTTTGAGGACCTGTATTAGTTTGTGGGTCTGTATTAGTTTGAGGATCTTTGTTAGTTTGTGGGTCTGTATTAGTTTGAGGGGTTCTTTTAGTTTGATGGACAACATAAGTTTGAGGGTCTGTATTAGTTTGAGGGTCTGTATTACTGTGAGAGACTATATTAGTTTGAGGGTCTGTATTACTTTGAGAGACAGTATTAGTTTGAGGGTCTGTATTAGTTTGAGTTTCTGTACTAGTTTGAGAGACTGTATTCGTTTGAGAGACTGTATTAGTTTGAGGGTCTGTATTACTTTGAGGTTCTATATTTGTTTGATTGACTGTATTAGTTTGAGGCCCTGTATTAGTTTGAAGGTCTGTATTAGTTTGAGGGGCTGGATTAGTTTGATGGACTGTATTAGTTTGATGGACTGTATTATGAGATGGACTGTATTAGTTTGATGGACTGCATTAGTTTGTTGTACTGTATTAGGTTGAGGGGCTCTTTTAGTTTGAAGAATTATATTTGTTTTTTGGACTATATTAGGTTAAGGGGCGGTATTAGTTTGATGGACAGTATTAGTTTTAGGGTCTGTGTTAATGTCAGGGTCTGTATTAGTTTGATGGATTGTATCAGTTTGATGGACTATATTAGTTTCAGGGGCTGTAGTAGTTTGATGGACAGTATTAGTTTTAGGATCTGTGTTAATGCGAGGGTCTGTATTAGTTTTAGGCTCTGTGTTAGTTTGTGGGTATGTATTAGTTTGAGGACCTGTATTAGTTTGTGGGTATGTATTAGTTTGAGGGATTGTATTAGTTTGAGGGACTGTATTAATTTGATGGACTGTATTAATTTAATGGAGTGATTTAGTTTGAGGGACTGTATTAGTTTGATAAACTGTTTTAGTTTCAGGGACTCTATTAGTTTGAGGGGTTGTATTAGTTAAATGGACTTTATTAATGTCAGGGTCTGTGTTAGTTTGAGGGACTGTATTAGTTTGAGGGACTGTATTAGTTTGAGTGACTATATCAGTTTGAGAGCCTGTTTTAGTTTCAGGGATTGTATTAGTTTGAGGGACTGTATTAGTTTGAGACCCTTTATTAGTTTGAGGGTCTGTATTCGTTTGAGGGACTGTATTAGTTTGAGGGTCTGTATTACTTTGAGGTTCTATATTTGTTTGATTGACTGTATTAGTTTGAGGCCCTGTATTAGTTTGAAGGTCTGTATTAGTTTGAGGGGCTGGATTAGTTTGATGGACTGTATTAGTTTGATGGACTGTATTATGAGATGGACTGTATTAGTTTGATGGACTGCATTAGTTTGTTGTACTGTATTAGGTTGAGGGGCTCTTTTAGTTTGAAGAATTATATTTGTTTTTTGGACTATATTAGGTTAAGGGGCTGTATTAGTTTGATGGACAGTATTAGTTTTAGGGTCTGTGTTAATGTCAGGGTCTGTATTAGTTTGATGGATTGTATTAGTTTGATGGACTATATTAGTTTGAGGGGCTGTAGTAGTTTGATGGACAGTATTAGTTTTAGGATCTGTGTTAATGCGAGGGTCTGTATTAGTTTTAGGCTCTGTGTTAGTTTGTGGGTATGTATTAGTTTGAGGACCTGTATTAGTTTGTGGGTATGCATTAGTTTGAGGGATTGTATTAGTTTGAGGGACTGTATTAATTTGATGGATTGTATTAATTTAATGGAGTGATTTAGTTTGAGGGACTGTATTAGTTTGATAAACTGTTTTAGTTTCAGGGACTCTATTAGTTTGAGGGGCTGTATTAGTTAAATGGACTTTATTAATGTCAGGGTCTGTGTTAGTTTGAGGGACTGTATTAGTTTGAGGGACTGTATTAGTTTGAGTGACTATATCAGTTTGAGAGCCTGTTTTAGTTTCAGGGATTGTATTAGTTTGAGGGACTGTATTAGTTTGAGACCCTTTATTAGTTTGAGGGTCTGTATTCGTTTGAGGGACTTTATTAGTTTGAGGGACTGTATTAGTTTGAGACCCTTTATTAGTTTGAGAGCCTGGATTAGTTTGAGGGACTGTATTAGTTTGACGGACTGTATTAGTTTGAGCGTCTGAATTAGTTTGAGGGACTGTATTAGTTTGAGAAACAGTATTAGTTTGAGGGTCTGTATTAGTTTGAGGTTCTGTATTAGTTTGAGAGACTGTATTTGTTTGAGAGACTGTATTAGTTTGAGGGTCTGCATTACTTTGAGAGACTGTATTAGTTTGAGAGACTGTATTAGTTTGAGAGACTGTATTAGTTTGAGGGTCTTCATTAGTTTGAGGGTCTGTATTAGTTTGAGGTTCTGTATTTGTTTGAGAGACTGTATTAGTTTGAGGCCCTGTATTAGTTTGAAGGTCTGTATTAGTTTGAGGGGCTGGATTTGTTTGAAGGACTGTATTAGTTTGATGGACTGTATTAGTTTGTTGTACTGTATTAGTTTGAGGGGCTGTTTTAGTTTTATGGTCTGTATTAGTTTGAAGGATTGTATTTGTTTGATGGACTATATTAGTTTGAGGGACTGTATTAGTTTGATGGACAGTATTACTTTTAGGCTCTGTGTTAGTTTAATGGACAGTATTCGTTTGAGAGACTGTATTCGTTTGAGGGTCTGTATTAGTTTGGGGTTCTGTATTAGTTTGAGAGACTCTATTAGTTTGAGGGTCTGTATTACTTTGAGAGACTGTATTAGTTTGAGGGTCTGTATTAGTTTGAGGACCTGTGTAGTTTGTGGGTCTGTATTAGTTTGAGGGTCTGTATTAGTTTGAGGGACTGTATTAGTTTGAGGACCTGTATAGTTTGTGGGTCTGTATTAGTTTGAGGGATTGTATTAGTTTGAGGGAATGTATTAGTTTGAGGGACTATATTAGTTTGAGGGTCTGTATTAGTTTGAGGACCAGTATAGTTTGTGGGTCTGTATTAGTTTGAGGGATTGTATTATTTTGAGGGACTGTATTAGTTACAGTGTCTGTATTAGTTTGATGGAGTGTATTAGTTTGAGAGCCTTTATTAGTTTGAGGGGCTGTATTAGTTTGAGACCCTTTATTAGTTTGAGGGACTGTATTAGTTTGAAGGCCTGTTTTAGTTTCAGGGACTCTTAGTTTGAGGGTCTGTATTAGTTTGAGGCTCTGTATTACTGTGAGAGACTGTATTACTTTGAGGGTCTGTATTACTTTGAGAGACAGTATTAGTTTGAGGGTCTGTATTAGTTTGAGTTTCTGTATTAGTTTGAGAGACTGTATTCGTTTGAGAGACTGTATTAGTTTGAGGGTCTGTATTAGTTTGAGACTGTATTAGTTTGAGGCCCTGTATTCGTTTGAAGGTCTGTATTAGTTTGAGGGGCTGGATTAGTTTGATGGACTGTATTAGTTTGATGGACTGTATTAGTTAGATGAACTGTATTAGTTTGAGGGGCTGTATTAGTTTGAGGGTCTGTATTAGTTTGATGGGCAGTATTATTTAAATGGACTGCATTAGTTTGAGGGGCTGTGTCAGTTTGAGAGTCTGTATTTGTTTGATGGACTGTATTAGTTTGAGGCCCTTTATTAGTTTGAAGGTCTGTATTAGTTTGAGGGGCTGTATTAGTTTGATGGACTGTATTAGTTTGATGGACTGTATTAGTGAGATGGACTGCATTAGTTTGATGGACTGTAATAGTGTGATGGACAGTATTAGTTTGATGGACTGTATTAGTTTGATGGACTATATTAGTTTGATGGACTATATTAGTTTGAGGGGCTCGTTTAGTTTGATGTTTTTTTTTGGTTTGAAGGATTGTATGAGTTTGATGGACTATATTAGTTTGAGGTGCTGTATTAGTTTGATGGACAGTATTAGTTTTAGGGTCTGTGTTAATTTGAGCGTCTGTATTAATTTATCCTCTGTGTTAGTTTAATGGACTGTATTCGTTTGAGAGACTGTATTATTTTGAGGGTCTGTATTACTTTGAGAGACTGTATTATTTTGAGGGTCTGTATTACTTTGAGAGACTGTATTAGTTTGAGGGGCTGTATTAGTTTGATAATGTGCATTCGTTTCAGGGACTGTATTAGTTTGAGGGTCTGTATTAGTTCAATGGACTTTATTAATGTCAGGGTCTGTATTAGTTTGGGGGAAATTATTAGTTTGAGTGACAATATCAGTTTGAGTCCCTTTATTAGTTTGAGGGACTGTATTCATTTGAAGGCCTGTTTTAGTTTCAGGGTCTGTATTAGTTTGAGGTTCTGTATTTGTTTGAGAGACTGTATTAGTTTGAGGCCCTGTATTAGTTTGAAGGTCTTTATTAGTTTGAGGGAATGGATTAGTTTGATGGACTGTATTAGTTTGATGGACTGTATTAGTTTGATGGACAGTATTACTTTTAGGCTCTGTGTTAGTTTAATGGACTGTATTCGTTTGAGAGACTGTATTAGTTTGAGGGTCTGCATTAGTTTGGGGTTCTGTATTAGTTTGAGAGACTGTATTAGTTTGAGGGTCTGTATTACTTTGAGAGACTGTATTAGTTTGATGGTCTGTATTAGTTTGAGCACCTGTATAGTTTGTGGGTCTGTATTAGTTTGAGGGATTGTATTAGTTTGAGGGACTGTATTAGTTTGAGGGACTGTATTAGTTTGAGGGTCTGTGTTAGTTTGAGGACCTGTATAGTTTGTGGGTCTGTATTCGTTTGATGGATTGTATTAGTTTGAGGGACTGTATTAGTTTGAGGAACTGTTTTAGTTTCAGTGTCTGTATTAGTTTGATGGAGTGTATTAGTTTGATGGATTTTATTAGTTTCAGTGCCTGTATTAGTTTGATGGACTGTATTAGTTTGAGAGCCTTTATTAGTTTGAGGCTCTGTATTACTTTGAGAGACAGTATTAGTTTGAGGGTCTGTATTAGTTTGAGTTTCTGTATTCGTTTGCGAGACTGTATTCGTTTGAGAGACTGTATTAGTTTGAGGGTCTGTATTAGTTTGAGAGACTGTATTAGTTTGAGAGCCTTTATTAGTTTGAGGCTCTGTATTATTTTGAGAGACAGTATTAGTTTGAGGGTCTGTATTAGTTTGAGTTTCTGTATTCGTTTGAGAGACTGTATTCGTTTGAGAGACTGTATTAGTTTGAGGGTCTGTATTAGTTTGAGAGACTGTATTAGTTTGAGGCCCTGTATTAGTTTGAAGGTCTGTTTTATTTTGAGGGTCTTGATTAGTTTGATGGACTGTATTAGTTTGATGGACTGTATTTGTTAGATGAACTGTATTAGTTTGAGGGGCTGTATTAGTTTGAGGGTCTGTATTAGTTTGATGGACAGTATTATTTCGATGGACTGCATTAGTTTGAGGGGCTGTGTCAGTTTGAGAGACTGTATTTGTTTGATGGACTGTATTAGTTTGAGGGACTGTATTCATTTGATTGACTGTATTAGTTTGAGGGACTGTATTAGTTTGAGGGACTGTATTAGTTTGAGGACCTGTATTAGTTCGTGGGTCTGTATTAGTTTGAGGGGTTCTTTTAGTTTGATGGACGACATTAGTTTAAGGGTCTGTATTAGTTTGAGGGTCTGTATTACTGTGAGAGACTGTATTAGTTTGAGGGTCTGTATTAGTTTGAGGGTCTGTATTACTTTGAGAGACTGTATTAGTTTGAGGGTCTGTATTAGTTTGAGGATCTGTATTAGTTTGAGGTTTTGTATTTGTTTGAGAGACTGTATTAGTTTGGGGCCCTGTATTAGTTTGAAGGTCTGTATTAATTTGAGGGGCTGGATTAGTTTGATGGACTGTATTAGTTTGATGGACTGTATAAGTGAGATGGACAGTATTAGTTTGATGGACTGTATTACTTTGATGGACTATATTAGTTTGATGGACTATATTAGTTTGAGGGGCTCTTTTAGTTGGATGGACTATATTATTTTGATGGACTATATTAGTTTGAGGGGCTCTTTTAGTTTGATGGTCTGTATTAGTTTGAAGGATTGTATTAGTTTGATGTACTATATTAGTTTGAGGGACTGTATTAGTTTGATGGACAGTATTAGTTTTCGGGTCTGTGTTAATTTGAGCGTCTGTATTAATTTTAGGCTCTGTGTTAGTTTAATGGACTGTATTCGTTTGAGAGACTGTATTAGTTTGAAGGTCTGCATTAGTTTGGGGTTCTGTATTAGTTTGAGAGACTGAATTATTTGAGGGTCTGTATTACTTTGAGAGACTGTATTAGTTTGATGGTCTGTATTAGTTTGAGCACCTGTATAGTTTGTGTGTCTGTATTAGTTTGAGGGTCTGTATTAGTTTGAGGGACTGTATTCGTTTGAGGTCCTGTAAAGTTTGTGGGTCTGTATTAGTTTGAGGGATTGTATTAGTTTGAGGGACTGTATTAGTTTGAGGGACTGTATTAGTTTGAGGGTCTGTGTTAGTTTGAGGACCTGTATAGTTTGTGGGTCTGTATTCGTTTGAGAGACTGTATTAGTTTGAGGGTCTGTATTACTTTGAGAGTCTGTATTAGTTTGAGGGTCTGTATTAGTTTGAGGATCTGTATTAGTTTGAGGTTTTGTATTTGTTTGAGAGACTGTATTAGTTTGAGGCCCTGTATTAGTTTGAAGGTCTGTATTAATTTGAGGGGCTGGATTAGTTTGATGGACTGTATTAGTTTGATGGACTGTATAAGTGAGATGGACTGTATTAGTTTGATGTACTGTAATAGTTTGATGGACAGTATTAGTTTGATGGACTGTATTACTTTGATGGACTATATTAGTTTGATGGACTATATTAGTTTGAGGGGCTCTTTTAGTTGGATGGACTATATTAGTTTGATGGACTATATTAGTTTGAGGGGCTCTTTTAGTTTGATGGTCTGTATTAGTTTGAAGGATTGTATTAGTTTGATGTACTATATTAGTTTGAGGGACTGTATTAGTTTGATGGACAGTATTAGTTTTCGGGTCTGTGTTAATTTGAGCGTCTGTATTAATTTTAGGCTCTGTTTTAGTTTAATGGACTGTATTCGTTTGAGAGACTGTATTAGTTTGAGGGTCTGCATTAGTTTGGGGTTCTGTATTAGTTTGAGAGACTGTATTAGTTTCAGGGTCTGTATTACTTTGAGAGACTGTATTAGTTTGATGGTCTGTATTAGTTTGAGCACCTGTATAGTTTGTGGGTCTGTATTAGTTTGAGGGTCTGTATTAGTTTGAGGGACTGTATTCGTTTGAGGACCTGTATAGTTTGTGGGTCTGTATTAGTTTGAGGGATTGTATTAGTTTGAGGGACTGTATTAGTTTGAGGGACTGTATTAGTTTGAGGGTCTGTGTTAGTTTGAGGACCTGTATAGTTTGTGGGTCTGTATTCGTTTGAGGGATTGTATTAGTTTGAGGGACTGTATTAGTTTGAGGAACTGTTTTAGTTTCAGTGTCTGTATTAGTTTGATGGAGTGTATTAGTTTGATGGACTTTATTAGTTTCAGTGTCTGTATTAGTTTGATGGACTGTATTAGTTTGAGAGCCTTTATTAGTTTGAGGCTCTGTATTACTTTGAGAGACAGTATTAGTTTGAGGCTCTGTATTAATTTGAGTTTCTGTATTCGTTTGAGAGACTGTATTCGTTTGAGAGACTGTATTAGTTTGAGGGTCTGTATTAGTTTGAGAGACTGTATTAGTTTGAGAGCCTTTATTAGTTTGAGGCTCTGTATTACTTTGAGAGACAGTATTAGTTTGAGGGTCTGTATTAGTTTGAGTTTCTGTATTGGTTTGAGAGACTGTATTCGTTTGAGAGACTGTATTAGTTTGAGGCTCTGTATTACTTTGAGAGACAGTATTAGTTTGAGGGTCTGTATTAGTTTGAGTTTCTGTATTGGTTTGAGAGACTGTATTCGTTTGAGAGACTGTATTAGTTTGAGGGTCTGTATTAGTTTGAGGGACTGTATTAGTTTGATGGACAGTATTAGTTTTCGGGTCTGTGTTAATTTGAGCGTCTGTATTAATTTTAGGCTCTGTGTTAGTTTAATGGACTGTATTCGTTTGAGAGACTGTATTAGTTTGAAGGTCTGCATTAGTTTGGGGTTCTGTATTAGTTTGAGAGACTGAATTAGTTTGAGGGTCTGTATTACTTTGAGAGACTGTATTAGTTTGATGGTCTGTATTAGTTTGAGCACCTGTATAGTTTGTGTGTCTGTATTAGTTTGAGGGTCTGTATTAGTTTGAGGGACTGTATTCGTTTGAGGACCTGTAAAGTTTGTGGGTCTGTATTAGTTTGAGGGATTGTATTAGTTTGAGGGACTGTATTAGTTTGAGGGACTGTATTAGTTTGAGGGTCTGTGTTAGTTTGAGGACCTGTATAGTTTGTGGGTCTGTATTCGTTTGAGAGACTGTATTAGTTTGAGGGTCTGTATTACTTTGAGAGTCTGTATTAGTTTGAGGGTCTGTATTAGTTTGAGGATCTGTATTAGTTTGAGGTTTTGTATTTGTTTGAGAGACTGTATTAGTTTGAGGCCCTGTATTAGTTTGAAGGTCTGTATTAATTTGAGGGGCTGGATTAGTTTGATGGACTGTATTAGTTTGATGGACTGTATAAGTGAGATGGACTGTATTAGTTTGATGTACTGTAATAGTTTGATGGACAGTATTAGTTTGATGGACTGTATTACTTTGATGGACTATATTAGTTTGATGGACTATATTAGTTTGAGGGGCTCTTTTAGTTGGATGGACTATATTAGTTTGATGGACTATATTAGTTTGAGGGGCTCTTTTAGTTTGATGGTCTGTATTAGTTTGAAGGATTGTATTAGTTTGATGTACTATATTAGTTTGAGGGACTGTATTAGTTTGATGGACAGTATTAGTTTTCGGGTCTGTGTTAATTTGAGCGTCTGTATTAATTTTAGGCTCTGTGTTAGTTTAATGGACTGTATTCGTTTGAGAGACTGTATTAGTTTGAGGGTCTGCATTAGTTTGGGATTCTGTATTAGTTTGAGAGACTGTATTAGTTTCAGGGTCTGTATTACTTTGAGAGACTGTATTAGTTTGATGGTCTGTATTAGTTTGAGCACCTGTATAGTTTGTGGGTCTGTATTAGTTTGAGGGTCTGTATTAGTTTGAGGGACTGTATTCGTTTGAGGACCTGTATAGTTTGTGGGGCTGTATTAGTTTGAGGGATTGTATTAGTTTGAGGGACTGTATTAGTTTGAGGGACTGTATTAGTTTGAGGGTCTGTGTTAGTTTGAGGACCTGTATAGTTTGTGGGTCTGTATTCGTTTGAGGGATTGTATTAGTTTGAGGGACTGTATTAGTTTGAGGAACTGTTTTAGTTTCAGTGTCTGTATTAGTTTGATGGAGTGTATTAGTTTGATGGACTTTATTAGTTTCAGTGTCTGTATTAGTTTGATGGACTGTATTAGTTTGAGAGCCTTTATTAGTTTGAGGCTCTGTATTACTTTGAGAGACAGTATTAGTTTGAGGCTCTGTATTAATTTGAGTTTCTGTATTCGTTTGAGAGACTGTATTCGTTTGAGAGACTGTATTAGTTTGAGGGTCTGTATTAGTTTGAGAGACTGTATTAGTTTGAGAGCCTTTATTAGTTTGAGGCTCTGTATTACTTTGAGAGACAGTATTAGTTTGAGGGTCTGTATTAGTTTGAGTTTCTGTATTGGTTTGAGAGACTGTATTCGTTTGAGAGACTGTATTAGTTTGAGGGTCTGTATTAGTTTGAGAGACTGTATTAGTTTGAGGCCCTGTATTAGTTTGAAGGTCTGTTTTATTTTGAGGGTCTGGATTAGTTTGATGGACTGTATTAGTTTGATGGACTGTATTAGTTAGATGAACTGCATTAGTTTGAGGGGCTGTATTAGTTTGAGGGTCTGTATTAGTTTGATGGACAGTATTATTTCGATGGACTGCTTTAGTTTGAGGGGCTGTGTCAGTTTGAGAGACTGTATTTTTTGATGGACTGTATTAGTTTGAGGGACTGTATTCATTTGATTGACTGTATTAGTTTGAGGGTCTGTATTAGTTTGAGGGGTTCTTTTAGTTTGATGGACGACATTAGTTTAAGGGTCTGTATTAGTTTGAGGGTCTGTATTACTGTGAGAGACAGTATTAGTTTGAGGATCTGTATTAGTTTGAGGTTTTGTATTTGTTTGAGAGACTGTATTAGTTTGAGGCCCTGTATTAGTTTGAAGGTCTGTATTAATTTGAGGGGCTGGATTAGTTTGATGGACTGTATTAGTTTGATGGACTGTATAAGTGAGATGGACTGTATTAGTTTGATGGACTGTAATAGTTTGATGGACAGTATTAGTTTGATGGACTGTATTACTTTGATGGACTATATTAGTTTGATGGACTATATTAGTTTGAGGGGCTCTTTTAGTTGGATGGACTATGTTAGTTTGATGGACTATATTAGTTTGAGGGGCTCTTTTAGTTTGATGGTCTGTATTAGTTTGAAGGATTGTATTAGTTTGATGTACGCTATTAGTTTGAGGGACTGTATTAGTTTGATGGACAGTATTAGTTTTCGGGTCTGTGTTAATTTGAGCGTCTGTATTAATTTTAGGCTCTGTGTTAGTTTAATGGACTGTATTCGTTTGAGAGACTGTATTAGTTTGAGGGTCTGTATTACTTTGAGAAACTGTATTAGTTTGAGGATCTGTATTAGTTTGAGGGACTGTATTAGTTTGAGCGTCTGACTTAGTTTGAGGGACGTTATTAGTTTGAGAAACAGTATTAGTTTGAGGGTCTGTATTAGTTTGAGTTTCTGTATTAGTTTGAGAGACTGTATTTGTTTGAGAGACTGTATTAGTTTGAGGGTCTGCATTACTTTGAGAGACTGTATTAGTTTGAGAGACTGTATTAGTTTGAGAGACTGTATTAGTTTGATGGTCTGCATTAGTTTGAGGGTCTGTATTAGTTTGAGGTTCTGTATTTGTTTGAGAGACTGTATTAGTTTGAGGCCCTGTATTAGTTTGAAGGTCTGTATTAGTTTGAGGGGCTGGATTAGATGGAAGGACTGTATTAGTTTGATGGACTGTATTAGTTTGTTGTACTGTATTAGTTTGAGGGGCTCTTTTAGTTTTATGATCTGTATTAGTTTGAAGGATTGTATTTGTTTGATGGACTATATTAGTTTGAGGGACTGTATTAGTTTGATGGACAGTATTACTTTTAGGCTCTGTGTTAGTTTAATGGACTGTATTCGTTTGAGAGACTGTATTAGTTTGAGGGTCTGCATTAGTTTGGGGTTCTGTATTAGTTTGAGAGACTGTATTAGTTTGAGGGTCTGTATTACTTTGAGAGACTGTATTAGTTTGATGGTCTGTATTAGTTTGAGCACCTGTATAGTTTGTGGGTCTGTATTAGTTTGAGGGTCTGTATTAGTTTGAGGGACTGTATTCGTTTGAGGACCTGTATAGTTTGTGGGTCTGTATTAGTTTGAGGGATTGTATTAGTTTGAGGGACTGTATTAGTTTGAGGGACTGTATTAGTTTGAGGGTCTGTATTAGTTTGAGGACCTGTATAGTTTGTGGGTCTTTATTCGTTTGAGGGATTGTATTAGTTTGAGGGACTGTATTAGTTTGAGGAACTGTTTTAGTTTCAGTGTCTGTATTAGTTTGATGGAGTGTATTACTTTGATGGACTTTATTAGTTTCAGTGTCTGTATTAGTTTGATGGACTGCATTAGTTTGAGAGCCTTTATTAGTTTGAGGCTCTGTATTACTTTGAGAGACAGTATTAGTTTGAGGGTCTGTATTAGTTTGAGTTTCTGTATTCGTTTGAGAGACTGTATTCGTTTGAGAGACTGTATTAGTTTGAGGGTCTGTATTAGTTTGAGAGACTGTATTAGTTTGAGGCCCTGTATTAGTTTGAAGGTCTGTTTTATTTTGAGGGTCTGGATTAGTTTGATGGACTGTATTAGTTTGATGGACTGTATTAGTTAGATGAACTGTATTAGTTTGAGGGGCTGTATTAGTTTGAGGGTCTGTATTAGTTTGATGGACAGTATTATTTCTATGGACTGCATTAGTTTGAGGGGCTGTGTCAGTTTGAGAGACTGTATTTGTTTGATGGACTTTATTAGTTTGAGAGACTGTATTCATTTGATTGACTGTATTAGTTTGAGGGACTGTATTAGTTTGAGGGACTGTATTAGTTTGAGGACCTGTATTCGTTTGTGGGTCTGTATTAGTTTGAGGGGTTCTTTTAGTTTGATGGACGACATTAGTTTAAGTGTCTGTATTAGTTTGAGGGTCTGTATTACTGTGAGAGACTGTATTAGTTTGAGGGTCTGTATTACTTTGAGAGACAGTATTAGTTTGAGGGTCTGTATTAGTTTGAGTTTCTGTATTAGTTTGAGAGACTGTATTCGTTTGAGAGACTGTATTAGTTTGTGGGTCTGTATTACTTTTAGAGACTGTATTAGTTTGAGGGTCTGTATTAGTTTGAGGATCTGTATTAGTTTGAGGTTTTGTATTTGTTTGAGAGACTGTATTAGTTTGAGGCCCTGTATTAGTTTGAAGGTCTGTATTAATTTGAGGGGCTGGATTAGTTTGATGGACTGTATTAGTTTGATGGACTGTATAAGTGAGATGGACTGTATTAGTTTGATGGACTGTAATAGTTTGATGGACAGTATTAGTTTGATGGACTGTATTACTTTGATGGACTATATTAGTTTGAAGGACTATATTAGTTTCAGGGGCTCTTTTAGTTGGATGGACTATATTAGTTTGATGGACTATATTAGTTTGAGGGGCTCTTTTAGTTTGATGGTCTGTATTAGTTTGAAGGATTGTATTAGTTTGATGTACTATATTAGTTAGAGGGACTGTATTAGTTTGATGGACAGTATTAGTTTTCGGGTCTGTGTTAATTTGAGCGTCTGTATTAATTTTAGGCTCTGTGTTAGTTTAATGGACTGTAATCGTTTGAGAGACTGTATTAGTTT
This sequence comes from Pristiophorus japonicus, assembly GCF_044704955.1. NCBI lineage: Eukaryota > Metazoa > Chordata > Chondrichthyes > Pristiophoridae > Pristiophorus > Pristiophorus japonicus. The sequence continues at coordinate 900,313 of NW_027252090.1, read as the reverse complement.
GAGGGTCTGTATTACTTTGAGAAACTGTATTAGTTTGAGGGTCTGTATTAGTTTGAGGGACTGTATTAGTTTGAGCGTCTGAATTAGTTTGAGGGACGTTATTAGTTTGAGAAACAGTATTAGTTTGAGGGTCTGTATTAGTTTGAGTTTCTGTATTAGTTTGAGAGACTGTATTTGTTTGAGAGACTGTATTAGTTTGAGGGTCTGCATTACTTTGAGAGACTGTATTAGTTTGAGAGACTGTATTAGTTTGAGAGACTGTATTAGTTTGAGGGTCTGCATTAGTTTGAGGGTCTGTATTAGTTTGAGGTTCTGTATTTGTTTGAGAGACTGTATTAGTTTGAGGCCCTGTATTAGTTTGAAGCACTGTATTAGTTTGAGGGGCTGGATTAGTTTGAGGCCCTGTATTAGTTTGAAGGTCTGTATTAGTTTGAGGAGCTGGATTAGTTTGAAGGACTGTATTAGTTTGATGGACGGTATTAGTTTGTTGTACTGTATTAGTTTGAGGGGCTCTTTTAGTTTTATGGTCTGTATTAGTTTGAAGGATTGTATTTGTTTGATGGACTATATTAGTTTGAGGGACTGTATTAGTTTGATGGACAGTATTACTTTTAGGCTCTGTGTTAGTTTAATGGACTGTATTCGTTTGAGAGACTGTATTAGTTTGAGGGTCTGCATTAGTTTGGGGTTCTGTATTAGTTTGAGAGACTTTATTAGTTTGAGGGTCTGTATTACTTTGAGAGACTGTATTAGTTTGATGGTCTGTATTAGTTTGAGCACCTGTATAGTTTGTGGGTCTGTATTAGTTTGAGGGTCTGTATTAGTTTGAGGGACTGTATTCGTTTGAGGACCTGTATAGTTTGTGGGTCTGTATTAGTTTGAGGGATTGTATTAATTGAGGGACTGTATTAGTTTGAGGGACTGTATTAGTTTGAGGGTCTGTATTAGTTTGAGGACCTGTATAGTTTGTGGGTCTTTATTCGTTTGAGGGATTGTATTAGTTTGAGGGACTGTATTAGTTTGAGGAACTGTTTTAGTTTCAGTGTCTGTATTAGTTTGATGGAGTGTATTAGTTTGATGGACTTTATTAGTTTCAGTGTCTGTATTAGTTTGATGGACTGCATTAGTTTGAGAGCCTTTATTAGTTTGAGGCTCTGTATTACTTTGAGAGACAGTATTAGTTTGAGGGTCTGTATTAGTTTGAGTTTCTGTATTCGTTTGAGAGACTGTATTCGTTTGAGAGACTGTATTAGTTTGAGGGTCTGTATTAGTTTGAGAGACTGTATTAGTTTGAGAGCCTTTATTAGTTTGAGGCTCTGTATTACTTTGAGAGACAGTATTAGTTTCAGGGTCTGTATTAGTTTGAGTTTCTGTATTCGTTTGAGAGACTGTATTCGTTTGAGAGACTGTATTAGTTTGAGGGTCTGTATTAGTTTGAGAGACTGTATTAGTTTGAGGCCCTGTATTAGTTTGAAGGTCTGTTTTATTTTGAGGGTCTGGATTAGTTTGATGGACTGTATTAGTTTGATGGACTGTATTAGTTTGATGGACTGTATTAGTTAGATGAACTGTATTAGTTTGAGGGGCTGTATTAGTTTGAGGGTCTGTATTAGTTTGATGGACAGTATTATTTCGATGGACTGCATTAGTTTGAGGGGCTGTGTCAGTTTGAGAGACTGTATTTGTTTGATGGACTGTATTAGTTTGAGGGACTGTATTCATTTGATTGACTGTATTAGTTTGAGGGACTGTATTAGTTTGAGGGACTGTATTAGTTTGAGGACCTGTATTAGTTTGTGGGTCTGTATTAGTTTGAGGGGTTCTTTTAGTTTGATGGACGACATTAGTTTAAGGGTCTGTATTAGTTTGAGGGTCTGTATTACTGTGAGAGACTGTATTAGTTTGAGGGTCTGTATTACTTTGAGAGACAGTATTAGTTTGAGGGTCTGTATTAGTTTGAGTTTCTGTATTAGTTTGAGAGACTGTATTCGTTTGAGAGACTGTATTAGTTTGAGGGTCTGTATTACTTTTAGAGACTGTATTAGTTTGAGGGTCTGTATTAGTTTGAGTTTCTGTATTCGTTTGAGAGACTGTATTCGTTTGAGAGACTGTATTAGTTTGAGGGTCTGTATTAGTTTGAGAGACTGTATTAGTTTGAGAGCCTTTATTAGTTTGAGGCTCTGTATTACTTTGAGAGACAGTATTAGTTTGAGGGTCTGTTTTAGTTTGAGTTTCTGTATTCGTTTGAGAGACTGTATTCGTTTGAGAGACTGTATTAGTTTGAGGGTCTGTGTTACTTTGAGAGACTGTATTAGTTTGAGGCCCTGTATTAGTTTGAAGGTCTGTTTTATTTTGAGGGTCTGGATTAGTTTGATGGACTGTATTAGTTTGATGGACTGTATTAGTTAGATGAACTGTATTAGTTTGAGGGGCTGTATTAGTTTGAGGGTCTGTATTAGTTTGATGGACAGTATTATTTCGATGGACTGCATTAGTTTGAGGGGCTGTGTCAGTTTGAGAGACTGTATTTGTTTGATGGACTGTATTAGTTTGAGGGACTGTATTCATTTGATTGACTGTATTAGTTTGAGGGACTGTATTAGTTTGAGGGACTGTATTAGTTTGAGGACCTGTATTAGTTTGTGGGTCTGTATTAGTTTGAGGGGTTCTTTTAGTTTGATGGACGACATTAGTTTAAGGGTCTGTATTAGTTTGAGGGTCTGTATTACTGTGAGAGACTGTATTAGTTTGAGGGTCTGTATTACTTTGAGAGACAGTATTAGTTTGAGGGTATGTATTAGTTTGAGTTTCTGTATTAGTTTGAGAGACTGTATTCGTTTGAGAGACTGTATTAGTTTGAGGGTCTGTATTACTTTGAGAGACTGTATTAGTTTGAGGGTCTGTATTAGTTTGAGGATCTGTATTAGTTTGAGGTTTTGTATTTGTTTGAGAGACTGTATTAGTTTGAGGCCCTGTATTAGTTTGAAGGTCTGTATAAATTTGAGGGGCTGGATTAGTTTGATGGACTGTATTAGTTTGATGGACTGTATAAGTGAGATGGACTGTATTAGTTTGATGGACTTTAATAGTTTGATGGACAGTATTAGTTTGATGGACTGTATTACTTTGATGGACTATATTAGTTTGATGGACTATATTAGTTTGAGGGGCTCTTTTAGTTGGATGGACTATATTAGTTTGAGGGGCTCTTTTAGTTTGATGGTCTGTATTAGTTTGAAGGATTGTATTAGTTTGATGTACTATATTAGTTTGAGGGACTGTATTAGTTTGATGGACAGTATTAGTTTTCGGGTCTGTGTTAATTTGAGCGTCTGTATTAATTTTAGGCTCTGTGTTAGTTTAATGGACTGTATTCATTTGAGAGACTGTATTAGTTTGAGGGTCTGTATTACTTTGAGAAACTGTATTAGTTTGAGGGTCTGTATTAGTTTGAGGGACTGTATTAGTTTGAGCGTCTGAATTAGTTTGAGGGACGTTATTAGTTTGAGAAACAGTATTAGTTTGAGGGTCTGTATTAGTTTGAGTTTCTGTATTAGTTTGAGGCCCTGTATTAGTTTGAAGGTCTGTATTAGTTTGAGGGGCTGGATTAGTTTGAAGGACTGTATTAGTTTGATGGACTGTATTAGTTTGTTGTACTGTATTAGTTTGAGGGGCTCTTTTAGTTTTATGGTCTCTATTAGTTTGAAGGATTGTATTTGTTTGATGGACTATATTAGTTTGAGGGACTGTATTAGTTTGATGGACAGTATTACTTTTAGGCTCTGTGTTAGTTTAATGGACTGTATTCGTTTGAGAGACTGTATTAGTTTGAGGGTCTGCATTAGTTTGGGGTTCTGTATTAGTTTGAGAGACTGTATTAGTTTGAGGGTCTGTATTACCTTGAGAGACTGTATTAGTTTGATGGTCTGTATTAGTTTGAGCACCTGTATAGTTTGTGGGTCTGTATTAGTTTGAGGGTCTGTATTAGTTTGAGGGACTGTATTCGTTTGAGGACCTGTATAGTTTGTGGGTCTGTATTAGTTTGAGGGACTGTATTAGTTTGAGGGTCTGTATTAGTTTGAGGACCTGTATAGTTTGTGGGTCTTTATTCGTTTGAGGGATTGTATTAGTTTGTGGGACTGTATTAGTTTGAGGAACTGTTTTAGTTTCAGTGTCTGTATTAGTTTGATGGAGTGTATTAGTTTGATGGACTTTATTCGTTTCAGTGTCTGTATTAGTTTGATGGACTGCATTAGTTTGAGAGCCTTTATTAGTTTGAGGCTCTGTATTACTTTGAGAGACAGTATTAGTTTGAGGGTCTGTATTAGTTTGAGTTTCTGTATTCGTTTGAGAGACTGTATTCGTTTGAGAGACTGTATTAGTTTGAGGGTCTGTATTAGTTTGAGAGACTGTATTAGTTTGAGAGCCTTTATTAGTTTGAGGCTCTGTATTACTTTGAGAGACAGTATTAGTTTGAGGGTCTGTATTAGTTTGAGTTTCTGTATTCGTTTGAGAGACTGTATTCGTTTGAGAGACTGTATTAGTTTGAGGGTCTGTATTAGTTTGAGAGACTGTATTAGTTTGAGGCCCTGTATTAGTTTGAAGGTCTGTTTTATTTTGAGGGTCTGGATTAGTTTGATGGACTGTATTAGTTTGATGGACTGTATTAGTTAGATGAACTGTATTAGTTTGAGGGGCTGTATTAGTTTGAGGGTCTGTATTACTTTTAGAGACTGTATTAGTTTGAGGGTCTGTATTAGTTTGAGGATCTGTATTAGTTTGAGGTTTTGTATTTGTTTGAGAGACTGTATTAGTTTGAGGCCCTGTATTAATTTGAAGGTCTGTATTAATTTGAGGGTCTGGATTAATTTGATGGACTGTATTAGTTTGATGGACTGTATAAGTGAGATGGACTGTATTAGTTTGATGGACTGTAATAGTTTGATGGACAGTATTAGTTTGATGGACAGTATTACTTTGATGGACTATATTAGTTTGATGGACTATATTAGTTTCAGGGGCTCTTTTAGTTGGATGGACTATATTAGTTTGATGGACTATATTAGTTTGAGGGGCTCTTTTAGTTTGATGGTCTGTATTAGTTTGAAGGATTGTATTAGTTTGATGTACTATATTAGTTTGAGGGACAGTATTAGTTTGATGGACAGTATTAGTTTTCGGGTCTGTGTTAATTTGAGCGTCCGTATTAATTTTAGGCTCTGTGTTAGTTTAATGGACTGTATTCGTTTGAGAGACTGTATTAGTTTGAGGGTCTGTATTACTTTGAGAAACTGTATTAGTTTGAGGGTCTGTATTAGTTTGAGGGACTGTGTTAGTTTGAGGACCTGTATAGTTTGTGGGTCTGTATTAATTTGAGGGACTGTATTAGTTTGAGGGACTGTATTAGTTTGAGAACCTTTATTAGTTTATGGCACTGTATTAGTTTGAGGGACTGTATTAGTTTGAAGGCCTGTTTTAGTTTCAGGGACTGTATTAGTTTGAGGGTCTATTTTTGTTTGAGGGTCTGTATTACTGTGAGAGCCTGTAATAGTTTGAGGGTCTCTATTAGTTTGAGGGTCTGTATTAGTTTGAGGTTCCGTATTTGTTTGAGAGACTGTATTAGTTTGAGGGACTGTATTAGTTTGAGGGACTGTATTAGTTTGAGCGTCTGAATTAGTTTGAGGGACGTTATTAGTTTGAAAGACAGTATTAGTTTGAGGGTCTGTATTAGTTTGAGTTTCTGTATTAGTTTGAGAGACTGTATTTGTTTGAGAGACTGTATTAGATTGAGGGGATTTTTTAGTTTTATGGTCTGTATTAGTTTGAAGGATTGTATTTGTTTGATGGACTATATTAGTTTGAGGGACTGTATTAGTTTGATGGACAGTATTACTTTTAGGCTCTGTGTTAGTTTAATGGACAGCATTCGTTTGAGAGACTATATTAGTTTGAGGGTCTGTATTAGTTTGGGGTTCTGTATTAGTTTGAGAGACTCTATTAGTTTGAGGGTCTGTATTACTTTGAGAGACTATATTAGTTTGAGGGTCTGTATTAGTTTGAGGACCTGTGTAGTTTGTGGGTCTGTATTAGTTTGAGGGTCTGTATTAGTTTGAGCGACTGTATTAGTTTGAGGACCTGTATAGTTTGTGGGTCTGTATTAGTTTGAGGGATTGTATTAGTTTGAGGGAATGTATTAGTTTGAGGGACTATATTAGTTTGAGGGTCTGTATTAGTTTGAGGACCAGTATAGTTTGTGGGTCTGTATTAGTTTGAGGGATTGTATTAGTTTGAGGGACTGTATTAGTTACAGTGTCTGTATTAGTTTGATGGAGTGTATTAGTTTGAGAGCCTTTATTAGTTTAAGGGGCTGTATTAGTTTGAGACCCTTTATTAGTTTGAGGGACTGTATTAGTTTGAAGGCCTGTTTTAGTTTCAGGGACTATTAGTTTGAGGGTCTGTATTAGTTTGAGGCTCTGTATTACTGTGAGAGACTGTATTACTTTGAGGGTCTGTATTACTTTGAGAGACAGTATTAGTTTGAGGGTCTGTATTAGATTGAGTTTCTGTATTAGTTTGAGAGACTGTATTAGTTTGAGGGTCTGTATTAGTTTGAGAGACTGTATTAGTTTGAGGCCCTGTATTCGTTTGAAGGTCTGTATTAGTTTGAGGGGCTGGATTAGTTTGATGGACTGTATTAGTTTGATGGACTGTATTAGTTCGATGAACTGTATTAGTTTGAGGGGCTGTATTAGTTTGAGGGTCTGTATTAGTTTGATGGGCAGTATTATTTAAATGGACTGCATTAGTTTGAGGGGCTGTGTCAGTTTGAGAGTCTGTATTTGTTTGATGGACTGTATTAATTTGAGGCCCTTTATTAGTTTGAAGGTCTGTATTAGTTTGAGGGGCTGGATTAGTTTGATGGACTGTATTAGTTTGATGGACTGTATTAGTGAGATGGACTGCATTAGTTTGATGGACTGTAATAGTGTGATGGACAGTATTAGTTTGATGGACTGTATTAGTTTGATGGACTATATTAGTTTGATGGACTATATTAGTTTGATGGACTGTATTAGTTTGTTGTACTGTATTAGTTTGAGGGGCTGTATTAGTTTGATGGACAGTATTAGTTTTAGGGTCTGTATTAATTTGAGCGTCTGTATTAATTTATCCTCTGTGTTAGTTTAATGGACTGTATTCGTTTGAGAGACTGTATTATTTTGAGGCTCTGTATTACTTTGAGAGACAGTATTAGTTTGAGGGTCTGTATTAGTTTGAGAGACTGTATTAGTTTGATGGACAGTATTAGTTTGAGGGTCTGTATTAGTTTGAGTTTCTGTATTCGTTTGAGAGACTGTATTCGTTTGAGAGACTGTATTAGTTTGAGGGTCTGTATTAGTTTGAGAGACTGTATTAGTTTGAGGCCCTGTATTAGTTTGAAGGTCTGTTTTATTTTGAGGGTCTGGATTAGTTTGATGGACTGTATTAGTTTGATGGACTGTATTAGTTAGATGAACTGTATTAGTTTGAGGGGCTGTATTAGTTTGAGGGTCTGTATTAGTTTGATGGACAGTATTATTTCGATGGACTGCATTAGTTTGAGGGGCTGTGTCAGTTTGAGAGACTGTATTTGTTTGATGGACTGTATTAGTTTGAGGGACTGTATTCATTTGATTGACTGTATTAGTTTGAGGGACTGTATTAGTTTGAGGGACTGTATTAGTTTGAGGACCTGTATTAGTTTGTGGGTCTGTATTAGTTTGATGGGTTCTTTTAGTTTGATGGACGACATTAGTTTAAGGGTCTCTATTAGTTTGAGGGTCTGTATTACTGTGAGAGACTGTATTAGTTTGAGGGTCTGTATTACTTTGAGAGACAGTATTAGTTTGAGGGTCTGTATATAGTTTGAGTTTCTGTATTAGTTTGAGAGAGTGTATTCGTTTGAGAGACTGTATTAGTTTGAGGGTCTGTATTACTTTGAGAGACTGTATTAGTTTGAGGGTCTGTATTAGTTTGAGGATCTGTATTAGTTTGAGGTTTTGTATTTGTTTGAGAGACTGTATTAGTTTGAGGCCCTGCATTAGTTTGAAGGTCTGTATTAATTTGAGGGGCTGGATTAGTTTGATGGACTGTATTAGTTTGATGGACTGTATAAGTGAGATGGACTGTATTAGTTTGATGGACTGTAATAGTTTGATGGACAGTATTAGTTTGATGGACTGTATTACTTTGATGGACTATATTAGTTTGATGGACTATATTAGTTTGAGAGGCTCTTTTAGTTGGATGGACTATATTAGTTTGATGGACTGTATTACTTTGATGGACTATATTAGTTTGATGGACTATATTAGTTTGAGGGGCTCTTTTAGTTTGATGGTCTGTATTAGTTTGAAGGATTGTATTAGTTTGATGTACTATATTAGTTTGAGGGACTGTATTAGTTTGATGGACAGTATTAGTTTTCGGGTCTGTGTTAATTTGAGCGTCTGTATTAATTTTAGGCTCTGTGTTAGTTTAATGGACTGTATTCGTTTGAGAGACTGTATTAGTTTGAGGGTCTGTATTACTTTGAGAAACTGTATTAGTTTGAGTGTCTGTATTAGTTTGAGGACCTGTATAGTTGTGGGTCTGTATTAGTTTGAAGGTCTGTATTAGTTTGAGGGACTGTATTAGTTTGAGGACCTGTATAGTTTTTGGGTCTGTATTAGTTTGAGGGACTGTATTAGTTTGAGGGACTGTATTAGTTTGAGAACCTTTATTAGTTTAAGGGACTGTATTAGTTTGAGGGACTGTATTAGTTTGAAGGCCTGTTTTAGTTTCAGGGACTGTATTAATTTGAGGGTCTATTTTAGTTTGAGGGTCTGTATTACTGTGAGAGACTGCAATAGTTTGAGGGTCTCTATTAGTTTGAGGGTCTGTATTAGTTTGAGGTTCCGTATTTGTTTGAGAGACTGTATTAGTTTGAGGGACTGTATTAGTTTGAGGGACTGTATTAGTTTGAGCGTCTGAATTAGTTTGAGGGACGTTATTAGTTTGAAAGACAGTATTAGTTTGAGGGTCTGTATTAGTTTGAGTTTCTGTATTAGTTTGAGAGACTGTATTTGTTTGAGAGACTGTATTAGTTTGAGGGGCTTTTTTAGTTTTATGGTCTGTATTAGTTTGAAGGATTGTATTAGTTTGATGTACTATATTAGTTTGAGGGACTGTATTAGTTTGATGGACAGTATTAGTTTTCGGGTCTGTGTTAATTTGAGCGTCTGTATTAATTTTAGGCTCTGTGTTAGTTTAATGGACTGTATTCGTTTGAGAGACTGTATTAGTTTGAGGGTCTGTATTACTTTGAGAAACTGTATTAGTTTGAGTGTCTGTATTAGTTTGAGGACCTGTATAGTTGTGGGTCTGTATTAGTTTGAAGGTCTGTATTAGTTTGAGGGACTGTATTAGTTTGAGGACCTGTATAGTTTTTGGGTCTGTATTAGTTTGAGGGACTGTATTAGTTTGAGGGACTGTATTAGTTTGAGAACCTTTATTAGTTTAAGGGACTGTATTAGTTTGAGGGACTGTATTAGTTTGAAGGCCTGTTTTAGTTTCAGGGACTGTATTAATTTGAGGGTCTATTTTAGTTTGAGGGTCTGTATTACTGTGAGAGACTGCAATAGTTTGAGGGTCTCTATTAGTTTGAGGGTCTGTATTAGTTTGAGGTTCCGTATTTGTTTGAGAGACTGTATTAGTTTGAGGGACTGTATTAGTTTGAGGGACTGTATTAGTTTGAGCGTCTGAATTAGTTTGAGGGACGTTATTAGTTTGAAAGACAGTATTAGTTTGAGGGTCTGTATTAGTTTGAGTTTCTGTATTAGTTTGAGAGACTGTATTTGTTTGAGAGACTGTATTAGTTTGAGGGGCTTTTTTAGTTTTATGGTCTGTATTAGTTTGAAGGATTGTATTTGTTTGATGGACTATATTAGTTTGAGGGACTGTATTAGTTTGATGGACAGTATTACTTTTAGGCTCTGTGTTAGTTTAATGGACAGTATTCGTTTGAGAGACTGTATTAGTTTGAGGGTCTGTATTAGTTTGGGGATCTGTATTAGTTTGAGAGACTCTATTAGTTTGAGGGTCTGTATTACTTTGAGAGACTGTATTAGTTTGAGGGTCTGTATTAGTTTGAGGACCTGTGTAGTTTGTGGGTCTGTATTAGTTTGAGGGTCTGTATTAGTTTGAGGGACTGTATTAGTTTGAGGACCTGTATAGTTTGTGGGTCTGTATTAGTTTGAGGGATTGTATTAGTTTGAGGGAATGTATTAGTTTGAGGGACTATATTAGTTTGAGGGTCTGTATTAGTTTGAGGACCAGTATAGTTTGTGGGTCTGTATTAGTTTGAGGGATTGTATTATTTTGAGGGACTGTATTAGTTACAGAGTCTGTATTAGTTTGATGGAGTGTATTAGTTTGAGAGCCTTTATTAGTTTGAGGGGCTGTATTAGTTTGAGACCCTTTATTAGTTTGAGGGACTGTATTAGTTTGAAGGCCTGTTTTAGTTTCAGGGACTATTAGTTTGAGGGTCTGTATTAGTTTGAGGCTCTGTATTACTGTGAGAGACTGTATTACTTTGAGGGTCTGTATTACTTTGAGAGACAGTATTAGTTTGAGGGTCTGTATTAGTTTGAGTTTCTGTATTAGATTGAGAGACTGTATTCGTTTGAGAGACTGTATTAGTTTGAGGGTCTGTATTAGTTTGAGAGACTGTATTAGTTTGAGGCCCTGTATTCGTTTGAAGGTCTGTATTAGTTTGAGGGGCTGGATTAGTTTGATGGACTGTATTAGTTTGATGGACTGTATTAGTTAGATGAACTGTATTAGTTTGAGGGGCTGTATTAGTTTGAGGGTCTGTATTAGTTTGATGGGCAGTATTATTTAAATGGACTGCATTAGTTTGAGGGGCTGTGTCAGTTTGAGAGTCTGTATTTGTTTGATGGACTGTATTAGTTTGAGGCCCTTTATTAGTTTGAAGGTCTGTATTAGTTTGAGGGGCTGTATTAGTTTGATGGACTGTATTAGTTTGATGGACTGTATTAGTGAGATGGACTGCATTAGTTTGATGGACTGTAATAGTGTGATGGACAGTATTAGTTTGATGGACTGTATTAGTTTGATGGACTATATTAGTTTGACGGACTATATTAGTTTGATGGACTGTATTAGTTTGTTGTACTATATTAGTTTGAGGGGCTCTTTTAGTTGGATGGACTATATTAGTTTGATGGACTATATTAGTTTGAGGGGCTCGTTTAGTTTGATGGTTTTTTTTGGTTTGAAGGATTGTATTAGTTTGATGGACTATATTAGTTTGAGGTGCTGTATTAGTTTGATGGACAGTATTAGTTTTAGGGTCTGTGTTAATTTGAGCGTCTGTATTAATTTATCCTCTGTGTTAGTTTAATGGACTGTATTCGTTTGAGAGACTGTATTATTTTGAGGGTCTGTATTACTTTGAGAGACTGTATTATTTTGAGGGTCTGTATTACTTTGAGAGACTGTATTAGTTTGAGGGGCTGTATTAGTTTGATAATGTGCATTCGTTTCAGGGACTGTATTAGTTTGAGGGTCTGTATTAGTTCAATGGACTTAATTAATGTCAGGGTCTGTATTAGTTTGGGGGAAATTATTAGTTTGAGTGACAATATCAGTTTGAGACCCTTTATTAGTTTGAGGGACTGTATTCCTTTGAAGGCCTGTTTTAGTTTCAGGGACTGTATTAGTTTGAGGTTCTGTATTTGTTTGAGAGACTGTATTAGTTTGAGGCCCTGTATTAGTTTGAAGGTCTTTATTAGTTTGAGGGAATGGATTAGTTTGATGGACTGTATTAGTTTGATGGATTGTATTAGTTTGATGGAGTGTATTAGTGAGATGGACTGTATTAGTTTGATGGCCTGTATTAGTTTGTTGTACTGGATTAGTTTGAGAGGCTCTTTTAGTTTGATGGTCTGTATTAGTTTGAAGGATTGTATTAGTTTGAAGGCCTGTTTTAGTTTCAGGGACTATTAGTTTGAGGGTCAGTATTAGTTTGAGGGTCTGTATTACTGTGATAGACTGTATTAGTTTGAGGGTCTGTATTACTTTTAGAGAAAGTATTCGTTTGAGGGTCTGTATTAGTTTGAGTTTCTGTATTAGTTTCAGAGACTGTATTCGTTTGAGAGACTGTATTAGTTTGAGCGTCTGTATTAGTTTGAGGGACTGTATTAATTTGAGGTTCTGTATTTGTTTGAGATACTGTATTAGTTTGAGGCTCTGTATTATTTTGAAGGTCTGTATTAGTTTGAGGGGCTGGATTAGTTTGAAAGACTGTATTAGTTTGATGGACTTTATTAGTTAGATGAACTGTATTAGTTTGAGGGGCTGTATTAGTTTGACGGTCTGTATTAGTTTGATGGACAGTATTAGTTCGATGGACTGCATTAGTTTGAGGGGCTATGTCAGTTTGAGAGTCTGCATTAGTTTGATGGACTATATTAGTTTGAGGGGCTCTTTTAGTTTGAGGGTCTGTATTAGTTTGAAGGATTGTATTTGTTTGATGGACTATATTAGTTTGAGGGGCTGTATTAGTTTGATGGACAGTATTAGTTTGAGGGGCTGTATTGGTTTGATGGACAGTATTAGTTTTAGGGTCTGTGTTAATTTGAGCGTCTGTATTAGTTTTAGGCTCTGTGTTAGTTTAATGGACTGTATTCGTTTGAGAGACTGTATTAGTTTGAGGGTCTGTATTACTTTGAGAGACTGTATTAGTTTGAGGGTCTGTATTAGTTTGGGGTTTTGTATTAGTTTGTGGGACTGTATTAGTTTGAGGACCTGTATTATTTTGTGGGTGTGTATTAGTTTGAGGGATTGTATTAGTTTGATGGACTGTTTTAATTTAATGGAGTGATTTAGTTTGAGGGACTGTATTAGTTTGAGGGACTGTATTAGTTTGAGAACCTTTATTCGTTTGAGGTACTGTATTAGTTTGAGGGTCTGTATTAGTTTGAGGATCTGTATTACTGTGAGAGACTGTATTAGTTTGAGGATCTGTATTAGTTTGAGGGTCTCTATTAGTTTGAGTGTCTGTATTAGTTTGAGGATCTGTATTACTGTGAGAGACTGTATTAGTTTGAGGATCTGTATTAGTTTGAGGGTCTCTATTAGTTTGAGTGTCCGTATTAGTTTGAAGGACTGTATTAGTTTGATGGACTGTATTAGTTTGTTGTACTGGATTAGTTTGAGGGGCTCTTTTAGTTTGATGGACTATATCAGTTTGAGGGGCTCTTTTAGTTTGATGGCATGTATTAGTTTGAGGGGCTGTAGTACTTTGATGGACAGTATTAGTTTTAGTGTCTGTGTTAATTTGAGGGTCTGTATTAGTTTTAGGCTCTGTGTTAGTTTAATGGACTGTATTCGTTTGAGAGACTGTATTAGTTTGAGGGTCTGTATTACTTTGAGAGAGTGTATTAGTTTGAGGGTCTGTATTACTTTGATAGACAGTATTAGTTTGAGGGTCTGTATTACTTTGATAGACTGTATTACTTTGAGGGTCTCTATTAGTTTGCCGTTCTGTATTAGTTTGAGAGACCGTATTAGTTTGAGGGTCTGTATTAGTTTGAGGACCTGTATTAGTTTGTGGGTCTGTATTAGTTTGAGGGATTGTATTAGTTTGAGGGACTGTATTAATTTGAGGGTCTGTATTACTTTGAGAGACTGTATTAGTTTGAGCGCCCGCATTACTTTGAGAGACTGTATTAGTTTGAGGGTCTGTATTAGTTTGAGGGTCTGTATTAGTTTGAGGATCTGTATTAGTTTGTGGGTCTGTATTAGTTTGAGGGATTGTATTAGTTTGAGGGACTGTATTAGTTTGACGGACTGTATTAATTTAATGGAGTGATTTAGTTTGAGGGAGTGTATTAGTTTGAGTGGCTGTATTAGTTAGATGGACTATATTAGTTTGATGGACTGCATTAATTTAGGGTCTGTATTAGTTGATGGACTGTATTAGTTTGATGGACTATATTAGTTTGAGGGGCTGTATTAGTTTCAGTATCTGTATTAGTTTCAGTGTCTGTATTAGTTTGATGGACTGTATTAGTTTGCGGGTCTGTATTAGTTTGGGGGAATTTATCAGTTTGAGAGCCTTTATTAGTTTGAGGGATTTTATTAGTTTGAGATCCTTTATTAGTTTGAGGGACTGTATTAGTTTGAAGGCCTGTTTTAGTTTCAGGGACTATTAGTTTGAGGGTCTGTATTAGTTTGAGGGACTGTATTACTTTGAGAGACAGTATTAATTTGAGGGTCTGTATTAGTTTGAGTTTCTATATTAGTTTGAGAGACTGTATTCGTTTGAGAGACTGTATTAGTTTGAGGGTCTGTGTTACTTTGAGAGACAGTATTATTTTGAGGGTCTGTATTAGTTTGAGTTTCTGTATTAGTTTGAGAGACTGTATTCGTTTGAGAGACTGCATTAGTTTGAAGATCTGTATTAGTTTGAGGGTCAGTATTCGTTTGAGGCCCTGTATTAGTTTGAAGATCTGTATCAGTTTGATGGACTATATTAGTTTGATGGACTGTATTAGTTTGAAGGATTTTATTCGTATGATGGACTGTATTAGTTTGATGGACTGTATTAGTGAGATGGACTGTATTAGTTTGATGGACTGTATTAGTTTGAGGGGCTCTTTTAGTTTGATGGACTACATTAGTTTGAAGGATTTTATAAGTTTGAAGGATTGTATTTGTTTGATGGACTATATTCGGTTTAGGGTCTGTGTTAATTTGAGGGTCTCTATTAGATTTAGGCTCTGTGTTAGTTTAATGGACTGTATTCGTTTGAGAGACTGTATTAGTTTGGGGTTCTGTATTAGTTTGAGAGACTGTATTAGTTTGATGGACTGTATTAGTTTGAGGGTCTGTATCAGTTTGATGGACTGTATTAGTTTGATGGACTGTATTAGTTTGAGGCTCTGTATTAGTTTGGGGTTTTGTATTAGTTTGAGAGACTTTATTAGTTTTAGAGTCGACATAGAAACATAGAAAATAGGTGCAGGTGTAGGCCATTCGGCCCTTCTAGCGTGCACCGCCATTCAATGAGTTCATGGCGGAACATTCAAATTCAGTACCCCATTCCTGCTTTCTCGCCATACCCCTTGATCCCCCTAGTAGTAAGGACCTCATCTAACTCCTTTTTGAATATATTTAGTGAATTGGCCTCAACAACTTTCTGTGGTAGAGAATTCCACAGGTTCACCACTCTCTGGGTGAAGAAGTTCCTCCACATCTCGGTCCTAAATGGCTTACCCCTTATCCTTAGACTGTGACCTCTGGTTCTTGACTTCCCCAACATTGGGAACATTCTTCCTGCATCTAACCTGTCTAACCCCGTCAGAATTTTAAACGTTTCTATGAGGTCCCCTCTCATTCTTCTGAACTCCAGTGAATACAAGCCCAGTTGATCCAGTCTTTCTTGATAGGTCGGTCCCGCCATCCCGGGAATCAGTCTGGTGAACCTTCGCTGCCCTTAGTTTGAGGGACTGTATTAGTTTGATGGACTGTCTTAGTGAGATGGACAGTATTAGTTTGAGGGACTGTATTAGTTTGAGGGACTGTATTAGTTTGATGGACTGTATTAGTGAGATGGACAGTATTAGTTTGATGGTCTGTATTAGTTTGATGGACTGTATTAGTTTGCGGGTCTGTATTAGTTCGATGGACTGTATTAGTTTGAATGACTGTGTTAGTTTGATGGACTGTGTTAGTTTGAGAGACTGTATTAGTTTGTGAGACTGTATTAGTTTGAGGGTCTGTATTAATTTAAGAGACAGTATTAATTTGATGGTCTGAATTAGTTTGAGTTTATGTATTAGTTTGATAGACTGTATTTGTTTGAGAGACTGTATTAGTTTGATGGACTATATTAGTGAGATGGACAGTATTAGTTTGATGGACTGTATTTGTGAGATGGACTGTTTTAGTTTGAGGGACTATATTAGTTTGAGGGACTGTATTAGTTTGATGGACTGTCTTAGTGAGATGGACAGTATTAGTTTGAGGGACTGTATTAGTTTGAGGGACTGTATTAGTTTGATGGACTGTATTAGTGAGATGGACAGTATTAGTGAGATGGACAGTATTAGTTTGAGGGACTGTATTAGTTTGAGGGAGTGTATTAATTTGATGGACTGTATTAGTGAGATAGACAGTATTAGTTTGAGGGACTGTATTATTTTGATGGACTGTATTAGTTTGAAGGATTGTTTTAGTTAGATGTTCTGTATTAGTGAGATGGACTGTATTAGTTTGAGGGACTGTATTAGTTTGATGGACTGTATTAGTGAGATGGACAGTATTAGTTTGAGGGACTGTATTAGTTTGAGGGAGTGTATTAGTTTGATGGACTGTATTAGTGAGATAGACAGTATTAGTTTGAGGGACTGTATTAGTTTGAAGGATTGTATTAGTTTGATGGACTGTATTAGTGAGATGGACTGTATTAATTTAGGGTCTGTATTAGTTGATGGACTGTATTAGTTTGATGGACTATATTAGTTTGAGGGGCTGTATTAGTTTCAGTGTCTGTATTAGTTTGATGGACTGTATTAGTTTGCGGGTCTGTATTAGTTTGAGGGTCTGTATCAGTTCGAGGCCTTGTATCAGTTTGAAGGTCTGTATTAGTTTGATGGACTGTATTAGTTTGATGGACTGTATTAGTTTGATGGACTGTATTAGTGAGTTGGACTGTATTAGTTTGATGGACTGTATTAGTGAGATGGACTGTATTAGTTTGATGGAGTGTATTATTTTGATGGACTGTATTAGTTTGATGGACTGTATTAGTTTGAAGGATTGTATTAGTTTGATGGACTGTATTAGTTTGATGGACTGTATTAGTGAGATGGACTGTATTAATTTGATGGACTACATTAGTTTGAAGGATTGTATTAGTTTGAAGGATTGTTTTTGTTTGATGGACTATATTTGTTTTAGTGTCTGTGTTAATTTAAGGGTCTCTATTAGTTTTAGGCTCTGTGTTAGTTTAATGGACTTTATTCATTTGAGAGACTGTTTTAGTTTGGGGTTCTGTATTAGTTTGAGAGATTGCATTAGTTTTATGGTCTGCATTAGTTCGAATGACTGTATTAGTTTGAGGGACTGTATTAGTTTGATCGACTGTATTAGTTTGAGGGTCTGTATTAGTTTGATGGACTGTATTAGTTTGAGGGTGGGTATCAGTTTGATGGACTGTATTAGTTTGAGGCTCTGTATTAGTTTGGGGTTTTGTATTAGTTTGAGAGTCTGTATTAGTTTTAGAGTCTGTATTAGTTTGATGGACTGTATTAGTTTGCGGGTCTGTATTAGTTCGATGGGCTGTATTAGATTGAGGGACTGTATTAGTTTGATGGACTGTATTAGTTTGAGAGACTGTATAAGTTTGTGAGACTGTATTAGTTTGAGGGTCTGTATTACTTTGAGAGACAGTATTAGTTTGAGGGTCTGAATTAGTTTGAGTTTATGTATTAGTTTGAGAGACTGTATTAGTTTGATGGACTATATTAGTGAGATGGACAATATTAGTTTGATGGACAGTATTAGATAGATGGACTGTATTAGTGAGATGGACTGTATTAGTTTGAGGGACTGTATTAGTTTGAGGGAATGTATTAGTTTGATGGACTATATTAGTGAGATGGACAGTATTAGTTTGAGGGACTGTATTAGTTTGAGGGACTGTATTATTTTGATGGACTGTATTAGTTTGAAGGATTGTTTTAGTTAGATGTTCTGTATTAGTGAGATGGACTGTATTAGTTTGAGGGACTGTATTAGTTTGCGGGACTGTATTAGTTTGATGGAATGTATTAGTGAGATGGACAGTATTAGTTTGAGGGACTGTATTAGTTTGAGGGACTGTATTAGTTTGATGGACTGTATTAGTGAGATGGACAGTATTAGGTTGAGGGACTGTATTAGTTTGAGGGACTGTATTAGTTTGAAGGATTGTATTAGTTTGATGGACTGTATTAATGAGATGGACTGTATTAGTTTAAGGGACTGTATTAGTTTGAGGGACTGTATTCGTTTGAGGGACTGTATTCGTTTGAGGGACTGTATTAGTTTGAGGGACTGTATTTGTTTGAGGGACTGTATTAGTTTGATGGACTGTATTAGTTTTAGAGTCTTTATTAGTTTGATGGACTGTATTAGTTTGCGGGTCTGTATTAGTTCGATGGACTGTATTAGTGTCAGTGTATGCATTAGTTTGGCGACTTCATTAGTTTGAAGGACTATATTATTTTGAGACCCTTTATTAGTTGAAGGGATTGTATTAGTTTGATGAACTGTATTAGTTTGAGGGACTGTATTAGTTTGATTTAATTATTAGTTTGAGGGACTGTATTAGTTTGGTGGACTATATTAGTTTGAAGGCCTGTATTAGTTTGAGAGACTGTATTAGTTTGATGGACTGTATTAGTTTGAGGGACTGTATTAGGTTGAGGGACTGTATTAGTTCGAACGTATGTATTAGTGAGATGGACTGAATTAGTTTGAGGGCCTGTATTAGTTTGAGGGCCTGTATTAGTTTGAGGGACTGTATTAGTTTGAATGTATGTATTAGTGAGATGGACTGTATTAGTTTGAAGGCCTGTATTAGTTTGAGGGGCTGTATTAGTTTGATGGACTGGATTAGTTTGATGGACTGTGTTAGTTTGAGGGACTGTATTCGTTTGTGGGTCTGTATTAGTTTGATGGACTGTATTAGTGTGAGGGACTGTATTAGTTTGAGGGGCTCTATTAGTTTGATGGACTGGATTAGTTTGATGGACTGTGTTAGTTTGAGGGACTGTATTAGTTTGATGGACTGGATTAGTTTGATGGACTGTATTAGTTTTAGGTGCTGTATTACTATGAGGGGCTCTATTAGTTTGATGCACTGTATTAGTTTGATGGACTTTATTAATTTGAGGGGCTGTTTTAGTTTGATGGTCTGTATTAGTTTGATGGACTGTGTTAGTTTGAGGGCCTGCATTAATTTGAGGGCCTGTATTAGTTTGAGGGGCTGTATTAGTTTGAGGGTCGATATTAGTTTGAGGGAATGTATAAGTTTGAGGGACTGTATTAGTTTGAAGGCCTGTATTAGATTGAGGGGCTGTATTAGTTTGAGGGTCTGTATGAGTTTAATGGACTGTATTACTTTGATGGACTGTATTAGTTTGAGGGACTATATTAGTTTGAGGGGCTGTATTAGTTTGATGGACTGTATTAGTTTTGGAGTCTGTATTAGTTTGATGGACTGTATTAGTCTGCGTGTCTGTATTAGTTCGATGGACTGTATTAGTTTGAGGGACTGTATTAGTTTGATGGACTGTATTAGTTTGAGAGACTGTATTAGTTTGTGAGACTGTATTAGTTTGAGGGTCTGTATTACTTTGAGAGACAGTATTAGTTTGATGGTCTGAATTAGTTTGAGTTTATGTATTAGTTTGAGAGACTGTATTCGTTTGAGAGACTGTATAAGTTTGATGGAGTATATTAGTGAGATGGACAGTATTAGTTTGATGGACTGTATTAGTGAGATGGACTGTATTAGTTTGAGGGACTGTATTAGTTTGATGGACTGTATTAGTGAGATGGACAGTATTAGTTTGAGGGACTGTATTTGTTTGAGGGACTATATTAGTTTGATGGACTGTATTAGTGAGATAGACAGTATTAGTTTGAGGGAATGTATTAGTTTGAGGGACTGTATTAGTTTGATGGACTGTATTTGTGAGATGGACAGTATTAGTTTGAGGGACTGTATTTGTTTGAGGGACTGTATTAGTTTGATGGACTGTATTAGTGAGATGGACAGTATTAGTTTGAGGGAATGTATTAGTTTGAGGAACTGTATTAGTTTGAAGGATTGTATTAGTTTGATGGACTGTATTAGTGAGATGGACAGTATTAGTTTAAGGGACAGTATTAGTTTGAGGGACTGTATTAGTGAGATGGACAGTATTAGTTTGAGGGACAGTATTAGTTTGAGGGACTGTATTAGTTTGAGGAACTGTATTAGTGAGATAGACAGTATTAGTTTGAGGGAATGTATTAGTTTGAGGAACTGTATTAGTTTGAAGGATTGTATTAGTTTGATGGACTGTATTAGTGAGATGGACAGTATTAGTTTAAGGGACAGTATTAGTTTGAGGGACTGTATTAGTGAGATGGACAGTATTAGTTTGAGGGAATGTATTAGTTTGAGGAACTGTATTAGTTTGAAGGATTGTATTAGTTTGATGGACTGTATTAGTGAGATGGACAGTATTAGTTTAAGGGAAAGTATTAGTTTGAGGGACTGTATTAGTGAGATGGACAGTATTAGTTTGAGGGACAGTATTAGTTTGAGGGACTGTATTAGTTTGAGGAACTGTATTAGTTTGATGGACTGTATTAGTGAGATAGACAGTATTAGTTTGAGGGACTGTATTAGTTTGAGGGACTGTATTAGTTTGATGGACTGTATTAGTGAGATAGACAGTATTAGTTTGAGGGACTGTATTAGTTTGAGGGACTGTATTAGTTTGATGGACTGTATTAGTGAGATAGACAGTATTAGTTTGAGGGACTGTATTAGTCTGAGGGACTGTATTAGTTTGAAGGATTGTATTAGTTTGATGGACTGTATTAGTGAGATAGACAGTATTAGTTTGAGGGACTGTATTAGTTTGAGGGACTGTATTAGTTTAAGGGACTGTATTAGTTTGAGGGACTGTATTAGTTTGAGGGACTGTATTCGTTTGAGGGACTGTATTAGTTTGATGGACTGTATTAGTTTGAGGGACTGTATTAGTTTGAGGGACTGTATTTGTTTGATGGACTGTATTAATTTAGGGTCTGTATTAGTTGATGGACTGTATTAGTTTGATGGACTGTATTAGTTTGCGGGTCTGTGTTAGTTTGGGTGAATTTATCAGTTTGAAGCCTTTATTAGTTTGAGGGACTGTATTCGTTTTCGAGACTGCATTAGTTTGAGGGTCTGTATTAGTTTGAGGCCTTGTATCAGTTTGAAGGTCTGTATTAGTTTGATGGACTGTATTAGTTTGATGGACTGTATTAGTTTGATGGACTCTATTAGTGTGTTGGACTGTATTAGTTTGATGGACTGTATTAGTGAGATGGACTGTATTAGTTTGATGGAGTGTATTAGTTTGATGGACTGTATTTGTTTGATGGACTGTATTAGTTTGAAGGATTGTATTAGTTTGATGGACTGTATTAGATTGATGGACTGTATTAGTGAGATGGACTGTATTAGTTTGATGGACTACATTAGTTTGAAGGATTGTATTAGTTTGAAGGATTGTATTTGTTTGATGGACTATATTAGTCTTAGGGTCTGTGTTAATTTGAGGGTCTCTATTAGTTTTAGGCTCTGTGTTAGTTTAATGGACTTTATTCGTTTGAGAGACCGTATCAGTTTGGAGTTCTGTATCAGTTTGAGAGACTGTATTAGTTTTAGGGTCTGTATTAGTTCGATGGACTGTATTAGTTTGAGGGACTGTATTAGTTTGATGGACTGTATTAGTTTGAGGGTCTGTATTAGTTTGATGGACTGTATTAGTTTGAGGGACTGTATTAGTTTGATGGACTGTATTAGTTTGAGGCTCTGTATTAGTTTGGGGTTTTGTATTAGTTTGAGAGACTGTATTAGTTTTAGAGTCTGTATTAGTTTGATGGACTGTATTAGTTTGAGAGACTGTATAAGTTTGTGAGACTGTATTAGTTTGAGGGTCTGTATTACTTTGAGAGACAGTATTAGTTTGAGGGTCTGAATTAGTTTGAGTTTATGCATTAGTTTGAGAGACTGTTTTCGTTTGAGAGATTGTATTAGTTTGAGGCCCTGTATTAGTTTGAAGGTCTGTATTAGTTTGATGGACAGTATTAGTTTGATGGACAGTATTAGTTTGATGGACTGTATTAGTGAGATGGACTGTATTAGTTTGAGGGACTGTATTAGTTTGAGGGACTGTATTAGTTTGAGGGACTGTATTAGTTTGAGGGACTATATTAGTTTGAGGGACTGTATTAGTTTGAGGGACTGTATTAGTTTGAGGGACTGTATTAGTTTGAGGCCCTGTATTAGTTTGAAGGTCTGTATTAGTTTGATGGACAGTATTAGTTTGATGGACTGTATTAGTTTGAGGGACTGTATTAGTTTGAGGGACTATATTAGTTTGATGGACTGTATTAGTGAGATGGACTGTATTAGTTTGAGGGACTGTGTTAGTTTGAGGGACTGTATTAGTTTAAGGCCCTGTATTAGTTTGAAGGTCTGTATTAGTTTGATGGACAGTATTAGTTTGATGGACAGTATTAGTTTGATGGACTGTATTAGTGAGATGGACTGTATTAGTTTGAGGGACTGTATTAGTTTGAGGGACTGCAATAGTTTGATGGACTGTATTAGTGAGATGGACAGTATTAGTTTGAGGGACTGTATTAGTTTGAGGGACTGTATTATTTTGATGGACTGTATTAGTTTGAAGGATTGTTTAGTTAGATGTTCTGTATTAGTGAGATGAACTGTATTACTTTGAGGGACTGTATTAGTTTGAGGGACTGTATCAGTGAGATGGACAGTATTTGTTTGACGGACTGTATTAGTTTGAGGGACTGTATTAGTTTGAGGGACTGTATTAGTTTGATGGACTGTATTAGTTTGAGGGACTGTATTAGTTTGATGGACTGTATTAGTTTGAGGGACTGTATTAGTTTGAGGGACTGTATTAGTTTGATGGACTGTATTAGTTTGATGGACTGTATTAGTTTGAGGGACTGTATTAGTTTGAGGAACTGTATTAGTGAGATGGACAGTATTAGTTTGAGGGACTGTATTAGTTTGAGGGGCTGTATTAGTTTGATGGACTGTATTAGTTTGAGGGGCTGTATTAGTTTGATGGACTGGATTAGTTTGATGGACTGTATTAGTTTTAGGTCCTGTATTACTTTGAGGGGCTCTATTAGTTTGATGCACTGTATTAGTTAGATGGACTTAATTAATTTGAGGGGCTCTTTTAGTTTGATGGTCTGTATTAGTTTGATGGACTGTGTTAGTTTGAGGGCCTGTATTAATTTGAGGGCCTGTATTAGTTTGAGGGGCTGTATTAGTTTGAGGGTCTATATTAGTTTGAGGGAATGTATAAGTTTGAGCGACTGTATTAATTTGAAGGCCTGTATTAGATTGAGGGGCTGTATTTGTTTGAGAGTGTGTATGAGTTTGATGGACTGTATTACTTTGATGGACTGTATTAGTTTGAGGGATTGTATTAGTTTGAGGGGCTGTATTAGTTTGATGGACTGTATTAATTTGATGGACTGTATTAGTGTGAGGGGCGGTATTAGTTTGAGGGGCTGTATTAGTTTGGTGGACTGTATTCGTTTGAAGGCCTGTATTAGTTTGAGAGACTGTATTAGTTTCATGGACTGGATTAGTTTGATGGACTGTGTTAGTTTGAGGGACTGTATTAGTTTGAAGGTATGTATTAGTGAGATGGACTGTATTAATTTGATGGAATGTATTAGTTTGAATGACTGTATTAGTTTGATGGACTGGATTAGTTTGGTGGACATTATCAGTTTTATGGCCTGTATTAGTTTGAGGGGCTGTATTAGTTTGATGGACTGTATTAGTTTGATGGACTACATTAGTTGAGGGGCTCTTTTAGTTTGATGGTCTGTATTAGTTTGATGGGCGGTGTTAGTTTGAGGGCCTGTATTAGTTTGAGGGCCTGTATTAGTTTGAGGGACTGTATTAGTTTGAAGGACTGTATTAGTTTGAGACACTTTATTAGTTGAAGAGATTGTATTAGTTTGAAGGCCTCTATTAGTTTCAGGGACTGTATTAGTTTGAGGGTCTGTATTCGTTTGAGTGTCTTTATTACTGTGAGAGACTGTATTAGTTTGAGAGTCTGTATTACTTTGAGAGACTGTATTAGTTTGAGGGCCTGTATTAATTTGAGGGTCTGTATTAGTTTGAGGGAATGTACAAGTTTGAGGGACTGTATTAGTTTGATGGACAGTATTAGTTTGATAGACTGTATTAGTGAGATGGACTGTATTAGTTTGAACGACTGTATTAGTTTGAGGGACAGTATTAGTTTGAGGGACTGTATTAGTTTGAGGGACTGTATTATTTTGATGGACTGTATCAGTTTGAAGGATTGTTTTAGTTAGATGTTCTGTATTAGTGAGATGAACTGTATTACTTTGAGGGACTGTATTAGTTTGAGGGACTGTATCAGTGAGATGGACAGTATTAGTTTGAGGGACTGTATTTGTTTGAGGGACTGTATTAGTTTGATGGACTGTATTAGTGAGATGGACAGTATTAGTTTAAGGGTCTGTATTAGTTTGAGGGACTGTATTAGTTTGAGGAACTGTATTAGTGAGATGGACAGTATTAGTTTGAGGGACTGTATTAGTTTGAGGGGCTGTATTAGTTTGATGGACTGTATTAGTTTGAGGGGCTGTATTAGTTTGATGGACTGGATTAGTTTGATGGACTGTATTAGTTTTAGGGCCTGTATTATTTTGAGGGGCTCTATTAGTTTGATGCACTGTATTAGTTTGATGGACTTAATTAATTTGAGGGGCTCTTTTAGTTTGATGGTCTGTATTAGTTTGATGGACTGTGTTAGTTTGAGGGCCTGTATTAATTTGAGGGCCTGTATTAGTTTGAGGGGCTGTATTAGTTTGAGGGTCTATATTAGTTTGAGGGAATGTATAAGTTTGAGGGACTGTATTAATTTGAAGGCCTGTATTAGATTGAGGGGCTGTATTTGTTTGAGAGTGTGTATGAGTTTGATGGACTGTATTACTTTGATGGACTGTATTAGTTTGAGGGATTGTATTAGTTTGATGGACTGTATTAGTGTGAGGGGCGGTATTAGTTTGAGGGGCTGTATTAGTTTGATGGACTGTATTAATTTGATGGACTGTATTAGTGTGAGGGGCGGTATTAGTTTGAGGGGCTGTATTAGTTTGGTGGACTGTATTCGTTTGAAGGCCTGTATTAGTTTGAGAGACTGTATTAGTTTCATGGACTGGATTAGTTTGATGGACTGTGTTAGTTTGAGGGACTGTATTAGTTTGAAGGTATGTATTAGTGAGATGGACTGTATTAATTTGATGGAATGTATTAGTTTGAATGACTGTATTAGTTTGATGGACTGGATTAGTTTGGTGGACATTATCAGTTTTAGGGCCTGTATTAGTTTGAGGGGCTGTATTAGTTTGATGGACTGTATTAGTTTGATGGACTACATTAGTTGAGGGGCTCTTTTAGTTTGATGGTCTGTATTAGTTTGATGGGCGGTGTTAGTTTGAGGGCCTGTATTAGTTTGAGGGCCTGTATTAGTTTGAGGGACTGTATTAGTTTGAAGGACTGTATTAGTTTGAGACACTTTATTAGTTGAAGAGATTGTATTAGTTTGAAGGCCTCTATTAGTTTCAGGGACTGTATTAGTTTGAGGGTCTGTATTCGTTTGAGGGTCTTTATTACTGTGAGAGACTGTATTAGTTTGAGAGTCTGTATTACTTTGAGAGACTGTATTAGTTTGAGGGCCTGTATTAATTTGAGGGTCTGTATTAGTTTGAGGGAATGTACAAGTTTGAGGGACTGTATTAGTTTGAGGGGCTGTATTAGTTTGATGGACTGTATTAGTTTGAGAGTCTGCATTAGATTGATGGACTGTGTTAGTTAGATGGACTGTATTAGCTTGAGGGGCTTTATTAGTTTGATGAACTGTATTAGTTTGAGGGACTGTATTAGTTTGAGGGACTGTTTTAGATTGATGGACTGTATTAGGTTGATGGACTGTGTTAGTTTGAGGGCCTGTATTAGTTTGAGGGCCGATATTAGTTTGAGACCCTTTATTAGTTGAAGAGATTGTATTAGTTTGAAGGCCTGTATTAGTTTCAGGGACTGTATTAGTTTCAGGATCTGTATTAGTTTGAGGGTCTGTATTACTGTGAGAGACTGTATTAGTTTGAGGGTCTGTATTAGTTTGAGTTTCTGTACTAGTTAGAGAGACTGTATTCGATTGAGAGACTGTATTAGTTTGAGTGGCTGTATTAGTTTGAGGGTCTATATTACTTTGAGGTAATGTATAAGTTTGAGGGACTGTATTAGTTTGAGGGCCTATATTAGTTTGAGGGGCTGTATTAGCTTGAGGGTCTGTATTAGTATGAGGGACTGTATTAGTTTGAAGGATTGTATTAGTTTGAGACCCTTTATTAGTTGAAGAGATTGTATTAGTTTGATGGTCTGTATTACTTTGAGAGTCTGTATTACTTTGAGGGTCTGTATTAGTTTGAATTTCTGTACTAGTTTGAGAGACTGTATTCGTTTGAGAGACTGTATTAGTAGAGGGTCTGTATTACTTTGAGAGACTGTATTAGTTTGAGGACTCTATTAATTTGCGGTTCTGTATTTGTTTGAGAGACTGTATTAGTTTGAGGGCCTGTATTAGTTTGAAGGACTCTATTTGTTTGAGGGGCTGTATTAGTTTGATGGACTGTATTAGTTTTATGGACTGTATTCGTTTGAGAGGCTGTATTAGTTTGAGGGGCTGTATTAGTTTGATGGACTGTATTCGTTTTATGGACTGTATTAGTTTGAGGGACTATATTGGTTTGAGGGCATGTATTAGTTTGAGGGGCTGTATTAGTTTGATGAACTGTATTACTTTTATGCACTGTATTAGTTTGAGGGACTATATTTGTTTGATGCCTCAAGGTCGTATTATTTAACATAATATTTTTTTTGAATCCTTTTGAATCCATCTCAGTTGTTTTGCTGTGCCTTCTCTGAATGTTTTCTTTCAACAAGTAAGTGAGCATGTTAAATCCTTTTTTTTCACCACCGGGAACATGTAATTTTTTTTTTTTTTACTCAACTATCCTTTGTGCATTTCCTGGCTCCGTAACTTATCATCCAAATAATTCAATAAGGTTCACACTCTTAAACTTACCACATACAGGACAAACCTACGAAGGTTTAAACAAAACTTTCATATTCGTAATTCAATAAGGTTCACACTCTTAAACTTACCACATACAGGACAACACTACGAAGGGTTAAAAAAACTTTCATTCTCTTTGAAAAAGTAGGTGGAGATTAAACAAACCACAACTCCCCGTCTTTTTCTTACAGTAAAATTCACAGAAGCATTTCTCATTTAAAAAGATGTTCACAAGAGTCTATTTTCTTTCCTATTAATTTTTGGTTCCATGATTGATCATCCATCCCTATCTAGCTCGAACTATAACCTATCTTTCCAAGTCGCCGCTTGCTTTGCGTCACCGCGCAATTTCCCTATCTCTATCCCTAATCTAAGTTTGAAAGGTATTCACCAGATTGTCCTGGATCTCGTTCAGACACTACCTGAGAACCAGCGAGTGGCTAAACTTTCCTCAGACTTTTGAAACCGGGGGAAACTGGAGCAGTGTTGAAATGATACTCACTCCAGTGGCCACTTTCCCCTCGTCTCGTCCAAGGCTAGTCTGGCTCTTAATTCGCAAGTTTTCGGCAGTCGTCCGTTGAGATCCCACTTCTGACACCAAATGTTGATTTCTGGATTCTTTCACCTCAATCTGGTTCAGTAAAATTACTGAAGCGAATACCGTTTATGCTTTAAACAAAGCAAGCTTTTATTTAAAAAGCAAATCCCGATCGGGGACTTTATCAGACAGAAGGAATGCAAGGGTGTTCGAACACACCCACTTCCTACGGACAAAGTGACATTACATTGTAAAGGGACGATGGTTATACATTTTCGGCAAAAGATAACAAGATAGGGCTATAGTGACATCCTAGTTCAGCCTATCTCTTTTGGTCCCTCTTTCCCTTTGTCTACTCATAAGCCGACCTAAGTATGGTCTGATTTTAAACAAAGACCTTCTGTTAATGTTTCAGGTTAATAACATGATTTAATAAGAACTTGAGGTTTTTCTGCAAGCTGTGGGTTTTGTTTCAATATGTGTTAGTGTTGTAACATTTCGCAGTCTCGAGTCTGAGATGTCATGTCTATTCCTCCATGAATTCTTTGTTTGCTTATTCTGTCCCTATACAGTTCCCACGTTCTCAACTTCAATGTCTCTATACATTTTTAAACATTCACAATACCATCGAAGATACTTTTCCTCAAGTTCAGGACCCTAGTCTCTGTGTCACTATCCATCTTAATAAATAATTCGACCATATTATGGTCACTCTTCCCCAAGGGGCCTCGCACAACAAGATTGCTAATTAGTCCTTTCTCATTACACATCACCCAGTCTTGAATGGCCAGCCCTCTAGTTGGTTCCTCGACATATTGGTCTAGAAAACCATCCCAAGTATACTCCAGGGGAGGGAAGGAGAGGGGAACCAGTGAATATAGAACTGAACCCAGCCAGAGTCAGTAACTTCAGGGGAGGGAGAGGGAGGGGAACCTGTGAATGTAGAACTGAACCCAGCCAGAGTCAGCACCTTCAGTGGAGGGGAACCAGTGAGTGTAGAACTGAACCCAGCCAGAGTCAACACTTTGAGGTGAGGGAGAGAGAGGGAAACCAGTGAATGTAGAACTGAACCCAGCCAGAGTCAGCACCGTCAAGGGCGGGGAGGGAGGGGAACCAGTGAATGTAGAACTGAACCCAGCCAGAGTCAGCACCTTCGGGGAAGAGGAACCAGTGAGTGTAGAACTGAACCCAGCCAGAGTCAGCACCTTCAGGGAAGAGGAACCAGTGAGTGTAGAACTGAAACCAGCCAGAGTCAGTACCTTCAGGGGAGGGAGAGGGGAACCAGTGAATGTAGAACTGAACCCAGCCAGAGTCATCACCTTCAGGGGAGGGGAACCAGTGAGTATAGTACTGAACCCAGCCAGAGTCAGCGCCTTCAGGGGAGGAGAGAATGGGAACCAGTGTGTGTAGAACTGAACCCAGACAGAGTTGGTGGTGAAATCTGGGAGCGGAGGACAAGCTGTCTTCAGACGTGCGATTTGTTTGAATTTCAGGACAGGGAGGACGGAGAGTGTATGAGATGGGGATTTGCAGCTTTGGAGGAACAAGAGAGGAAAGAATGTTGCATGGAATCTAGAATTGTCTGTTCTGAATTTCTGTCCTGTACTTGCAGTAATGATTTTTGTAAACTTCTTTTCCAGGGTATTGCAAGGGCAGGATTCGCTGACGGATACTCAAACCAAACATCACATCAACATCTAATGGAATCATTCGATTTCTCAGGACCTGAATATCATTGGCCTTTGACTGTGGAAGGAGAAATATTTGCCAATTCTGTCAGTGGAAACAGATTTCAAACATCATTGTGAACCGGAACTGACATCCATCTCTTTTAAACAGACACAGAATTCCAGGTGTGGTTGCAGTAGCAGGACATTTGGAAAAGCATAATTTGGTCATGCAGAGTCAGCATGGATTTATGAACGGGAAATCATGTTTGACAAATTTGCTCAAATTCTTTGAGAATGTAAAGAACAGGATGGGAAAAGAAGGAACCAGTGGATTTGCTGTATTTGGACTTCCAGACGGCATTTGACAAGGTGCCACATAAAAGGATACTGCACAAGATAAAAGCTCACGGGGTTGTGGGTAACATATTATCATGGCTAGACGATTGGCTAACTAACAGAGAACAGAGAGTCGGGATAAATGGTTCATTCGCTGCTAGGCAACCAGTAACCAGTGGGGTGCCGCAGGGATCAGTGCTGGCACCCCAACTATTTACAATCTATATTAGCGACAGGGAAGAATGGACTGAGTGTAACGTAGCCAAGTTTGTTGACGATACAAAGATGGGAGGAAAAGCAATGTGTGAGGAGGACACAAAAAATCTGCAAAAGGACAAAGGCAGGCTAAGTGAGTGTGCAAAACTTTGGCAGATAGAGTATAATGTTTGAAAGTGTGAGATCATGCAGAAAATTCAAGAGGTAGTTATTATTTAAATGGATAAAGATTGCAAAATGATGCAGTACAGCAGGACCTGAGGGTACTTGCATGAAACTCAAAAGGATAGCATGCAGGTACAGCAAGTGATCAGGTACGCCAATGGTATCTTGGCCTTTATTGCAAAGGGGATGGAGTATAAAAGTAGGGAAATCTTGCTACAGCTATATAAGTTATTAGTGAGGCCACACCAGGAATACTACGTGCAGTTTTGTTTTCCATTTTAACGAAAGGATATACTTGCTTTGGAGGCAGTTCAGAGAAATTTCACTGGATTGATTCTGGGGATGAGGGGGTTGACTTATGAGGAACGGTTGAGATGGCTGTGCCTCTCGTCTTTGCAATTCAGAAGAATGAGAGGTGATCATATTGAAAAGTATAATATTATGAGGGAGCTTGACAAAGTGAATGCAGAGAGGATCTTTCCACTGATGGGAGAGACGAGAACTAGGGGGCATGATCTTAGCATAAGTGGCCACCCATTTAAAATAGAGATGAGCACTGTTCGGATATAAATACAGCCTCTCTCTTTAAAATGAAGGGAACACAAAATTACGAGAAATTGCCAAAACCCAGGATTGATCCATGGATTGTGAAATCGCCAGTCTACCGCTCTCCAACTGAGCTATTACAGGACGACAGCAACCACACGAAAACTTTATCACTCATTTCTGAAAGAAAATCTAACCCCGGGAGGAATTTCCCCGCCCACTCAATCCTCACTTCGGGGCATTGGGTCGCAAACAAATCTCGGAGCTCAGGTTGTGTTACTGTAATGTAAAATGATAATACAAATCTCTATGCTCTGGTTAAGTTATCACTGCATATGGTGAAGGCACTCTCTGATTACAGTCTTGTACACGTTGCTAAGATCAAAATGATGCATGTGTCCACACTGGCAATGAATTGCCTGATAGTCGTGCTGTGATGAACTAGGTTTTTTTAGGGTAAAGCAGCGCCAGAACGTACATGGAAGACGAATGATAATTGTGATTGTTCTCACACTGCAGTTAAATGTTGCTAAAACTTTCAGTGCCAATCAGCAATGTTGAGAGATGTCGAGTTGTTTGCTGCTGAACTTAAAACAATAGTCGGGGAAGTATTTTATAATGCAGCAAAGAATCATGCGCTGCTGTTAGGGGCAGCAGCAGTGTGGTGAGCTGCAAGTTTGTTCAGGAGCAGCCACAGTGCGGCTAGGCATCCAATGAAATCTATTTCATTCTGTCCTTTTCTCTGGATTTTTCACTCTTGGAGCCGGTGAACATTTGATTTGGTTTGCCTGTCTCGGGGACAGAGCTGTTCTGTCTGTCTATTCCTGCTTTTGACCATTTACGGGACCAGGCCGCTGCTTCACCTTTTTTCAGCATCCCAGCAACACAAATAAACAGAAAGTTTGTCTCTCCGGCACAGCGGCAAACAAGAAATGGATGTTATTCCAAATAATTCCCAACCCTTGGGATTCTGTGTGGATTTGTTTCTTTTGAAAGATTAGATTTTAGATGTTAGGAAGAACCGAAAAAATTATGAGAAATATTTGAATGGTGCGTAAGGGGATATTGGCGTTATTAGCACCAACTGAGCTAACCGGCCACAAAGTGTCCTGAAGGTAGGTGCCAGCCCAGCCTGAGGTGATTGTGTTTCCGGCTCACATTGGGTGACCGAGTTACTGCAAAAACATTGAACACATGATATCGCTTAAACATTGTTCAATGTTAATATATAAAACTGGGCAGGGTCTAAATAAGAAGTAACAGCAAAACAGCGCATGAATCTAACAATTCATTATATAAATTACTGACATGCAAGCGCTGAGCAGCCCATCTCTCAAGCACTGTCCAGATATAAAACCAGCTTCTCCCCATACAATGAAGGGAACACAAAATAACCAGCAATTGCCGAAACCCGGGACCTTTAAATCTTCTGTCAAACGCTCTCCCAACTGAGCTTTTTCAGCCCGACAGAAAAAGAAGCAAAACTTTC
The DNA here is from genome assembly GCF_044704955.1 of Pristiophorus japonicus. Lineage (NCBI taxonomy): Eukaryota > Metazoa > Chordata > Chondrichthyes > Pristiophoridae > Pristiophorus > Pristiophorus japonicus. Next base: position 868,330 of record NW_027252090.1, on the reverse strand, counting down.
TCACAGCTTTTTGAAAGAAAAGCTAACCCCGGGTGCAATTGCCCCGCCCACTCAGTCCTCACTTCGGGGCAATGGGTCCCAAACAGGTCTCGGAGTTCAGGTTGTGCTAATGTAATATATAATGATAATGAAAATCTTATTGCTCAGGATAATTTATCAGTGGCCAAAGGCCAGGCATAATCGGATTCCAATCTTGCACATGTTGCTAAGTTTAAAATGTTGAATTTTCCACACTGGCAGTGCCTTGCCTGATAGCCGTGCTGTGATAGGCAAGGCGATATGGCGCAAAAAGTTACATTGAAGACTAATTATGGACATGACTGGCAACATTTACAGTGTCAATCAGCAATTCTAGTTTCAGTTGTTGAGAGAGGTCTAGTCATTGACTGCTGACTTTAAAACTGCAGGCACAGAAGTGTATGTAGTATCGCTGCAAGAAATGTTGCGCTGCTGATGGTTGGAGCAGCAGCAGTGTGTTGAGCTGTAAATTTGTTCAGGAGTAGCAATGTAAAGAGCCGAAAATACACTGTTCTCTGACCGGGAATCAAAGGCAGGCTGCAGCGGTAAAAGCACCAAATCCTCGCCATTAGTCCACCGGGGAAGCTACTGCAAATATCTTTGCCAGCAAACAGTCTGCTATGTATGCACGCCTACAATGTTATGATGTAATTTTTTGATGTACTCTAACACTTAATGTACCTTCACCCTGTACACACCTTAACTGTACACCAGAGGCTGCTGATGCTGGAGACCTAAGGGTCACCTGCACACTGCAGGTAACACTGTATAAAAGGGATCTCACCTCTTGGTGTCATCACTCTCGGTGCTGCAATAAAGGACTACAGTCTTCACAGTTTAAGTATCGCATCCCTGCCTCGAGGAGTCATTATCAGAATATCTACCTGCACAATAACTGGCGCCGCGGTCACGAACTACACGCACAACATCTCGAATGTCAGCAACTGTCAAATATTCACCGATGGGGAAGATATGGACGCCTTCGTGGAAAGGTTAAAGCACTTCTTCATAGTCAACGACCTGGATGGGGACACAGCGGCTACACTGCCGCACAACTGCAGGGCCGTCCTGCTTAGTAGTTGTGCGCCCACTATCCATGGCCTTGTCAGGGACTTGCTAGCACCAGCGAAGACAACAAAAGCTATGGGGAACTTGTAAGCTTAATACAGGAGTAACTGAAACCCAAAGACAGCATCCTCACAGCCAGGCACTGGTCTCCACTCACCGGCGACCCGAAGGCCAAGAAATTGCTAAGTATGCTGTAGATTTACGAAGATCACCATGTGATTTTGACGACCACCTTAAAGAAGCACCAAGGGACATATTTGTCAGTGGAATCGGCCACAAGGGCCTCCTCCACAAACTGCTCTCTGTGGACATCACAGTCACCCAGCAGAATGCAATTCAATTGATTTCAGGCAGCGACTCCAAGCGAATAATGACCCACATCCAGAACTCTAAACTAATGAATGCAGTGAACCGAATGGCTACTTCTAAAGGCAGAATTGCTGCCCCGAGTCCCGCAGCCCTGAGTCCACCACATGGGGCAAATCGGTTAGCCCCATGCTGGCGCTGTGGAGGAAACCACAGGGCCCAGCAGTGCCGCTACAAAGACTATAGATGCAAAGGCTGAAAAGCGAAAGGGCACCTTCAGAGAATGTACATAAAAAGCTTTACTCAGCACGTCGCTGAAGAATTGTCTGATCACCTGGTCTCCGACATCGATGATGATGAAGCTGCTCAACCCCTGGAAGAAGAGTTTGGAATTCATCCCTCCTCCACTGAAAGTTCCCCATGGAAGCTGGAAGTAGACATCATAGGAGTTCCAGTTTCAATGGAGATCGAAACAGGGGCCAGCCAGTCTTTGGTGAGCCAGCCGACATTTGAAAAACTTTGGATCAATCACGCCAAACGAGCAAAACTGTCTCCGGTCCAAGCGAAGCTGCTCACCTACACCAAAGGCAAACCACAGTTAATGGCAGCGGGGATGTCTACCTCTCCCAGGGCGGTGGGATGAACAAACTCCCCCTGTGGATCACTGCCATCGATGGTCCAACACTGCTGGGAAGACGTTGGATGAAGCAGGTCCAAGTCAATCGAAGTGATGACGGCCTCCGGGCTCCAGCAATCCACATCCCATTCTTTCCAGAACTTGGATCCATGCCTGCACCTAGAAATCCTACCATCCAGCTCTACTGCACGTGACAACTTCACAATACCATGCCGAGATCAGCAGAACTAAAGGTCCAGACTTCACCTTCTGGGCCGTGGCAGAACTCCAAGTAAGCAAATCGTCGAGAAAAGTGGATTCCCGGCGTCTGTGGCTGTACCTGAGAAGGAAAGATCACCACAGACTAACTGGAGGAGAGCGAGATGATGGCGGCCGCACCACGAGACGAAGAACCTAAAATCAAAATGACCACGACCAGACCACGAGGGGCAGCTTTGGAGGAGCGACACGTGGCAACGAGCGGCGTAGCGGATTGGAAGGCCCCCTTAAAGGAGACTGGCAACCGAAAGAATTTAAAGGGACAGTTTCACTGTAAAGATGACAAGGACTTTAAAGTTAAAATGCAGTTAGAAAATGCAGGTATGATAATGTAACGTTGAATTGTGATGCCGGAATAACTGATGAGAAAATGTAATGAATGCTTGTGTAAGTGATGTTGAGAACAAGCTTGTAACGCTTAATGATGATGATAGAAATTTAAAAATGGCAAATGCAACCATGTATGGAGAGACCAAGATACAAGAAATTGATGTAAATGCTGTAAGTGACAATGTAAGGAGAAAAAGCAGTGTAGATTGGACTCCTGGGCCAGGCCTCCACACTTCTCCTTGCGCTCCCCGGCCATACTCCGAAGGTACTCGCAGGCTGCGGGCCGCTCAGTCTGCATTAATGCATTACAGTCCGCACAACATGCACCCTCGCTGCTCATCCCTTCCCACCACCACACACTTACCCACGCTACGGAGTATGTACCCTACCCACTGCTGCACTGGCACCCGCACTGAGGGATCCCACAAAAGTGACACCCACATGGTCTGTGTGTGTGTGGGGAAATGTATATGGCCAGCTTCATGCACAGGAATCACACATGGCACCAACACAGCCCTCATCAAAAGCTCCCACAGCCCACTACTGATCACGTCACCACCTTCACGCTGAACAGACCTTACCTGTACACCAGAGGGTGCTGCTGCTGGAGACCTAAATGTCACCTTCACACTGCAGGTAACCCAGTATAAAAGGGAGCTCACATCTTGGGGTCCTCTCCTTCTTAGCTGCAATAAAGGACTACCGTCTTTACAGTTTAAGTACCACACCACTGCCTCTTGGAGTCATTAAAAGAGTGCCTACATACAAACAGACCAACGCAGTCTTTCCTCCTTGCTCCTTCGAAATTCACATCACATTCGTGCCACGTAAAACTGCTTGTAGCAAGTGGCATTTTTGTTGAGACATAGATGACCTGGAAGAGGGGACAGAGTGTCGTGTAACAAAATTTGCAGATGACACAAAGATTAGTGGGAAAGCGGGTTGTGTAGAGGACACAGAGAGATTGCAAAGAGATTTAGTTAGATTAAGCGAATGGTCTAAGTTTTGGCAGATGCAATACAATGTCGGAAAATGTGAGGTCATCCACCTTGGGAAAAAAAACAGTAAAAGAGAATATTATTTGAATGGGAAGAAATTACAACATGCTGCAGTGCAGAGGGACCTGGGCGTCCTTGTGCATGAATCCCAAAAAGTTAGTTTGCAGGTGCAGCAGGTAATCAGGAATGCGAATGGAATGTTGGCGTTCTTTGCGAGAGGGATGGAGTACAAAAGCAGGGAGGTCCTGCTGCAACTGTACAGGGTAAAAGTGAGTCGCACCTGGAATACTGCTTGCAGTTTTGGTCACCTTACTTAAGGAAGGATATACTAGCTTTGCAGTGCGTGATGAGACGATTCGCTTGGCTGATTCCGGAGATGAGATGGTTACCTTATGATGATAGATTGAGCAGACTGGGTCTTTACTCGTTGGAGTTCAGAAGGATGAGGGGTGATCTTATAGAAAAATTTAAAATAATGAAAGGGATAGACAAGATCGAGTCAGAGAGGTTGTTTCCACTGGTCGGGGAGACTAGACCTAGGGTCACAGCCTAGGGGGAGCCAATTTAAAACCGAGTTGAGAAGGAATTTCTTCTCTCAGAGGGTTGTGAATCTGTGGAATTCTCTGCCCAAGGAAGCAGTTGAGGCTAGCTCATTGAATGTCTTCAAATCACAGAGAGATAGATTTTTAACCAAGAAGGGAATTAAGGGTTACGGGCAGCGGGCGGGTAAGTGGAGCTGAGTCCACGGCCAGATCAGCCATGATCTTGTTGAATGTAGGAGCAGGCTCGAGTGGCTAGATGGCCTACTCCTGTTCCTAATTCTTATGTTCTTATGAAAGACATATCCGCACAACTACAGTATTAAGTGCGGGTAGGCATCCACTTCAATCTATTTCTGCCTATCCTTTTCTCTGGTTTGTTCACTCTCGGTGCCAGGTGAACATTTCATTTGATCTATTTGTCCTGAACTGAAGCCATTTGCCCATCTCTGGGGGCAGAAACGTTCAGTCTAACTGTTCCTGCTTATGACCATTAACGGGAACAGGTCGCCAATTCGTCGTTTATCAGCAGACCAAGAAATAGAAATAAACAGAAAGATGTGCCTCATCGCCACAGCGGCAAAGAATCAATGGAAGTTATTCCAAATAATTCGCAACCTTTTTGATTCTGCATGAATTTGTTTCATTATAAATATTGGATGAAATGTTATGAAAAACCGGAAAAAATTATGAACAACATTCGAACAGGGACCAAACCCACTACCTTGGCGTTAATAGCCCCATGCTCAAACCAACTGAGCTAACCGGCCACACCATGTAAAGAATATGTGTTTCCGGTACACACTGGGTGATCGATTTACTGCACAAACATTGAACCTATCACATCGCGTACACATTGTTCACTGTTCAGATACAAAACTGGGCAGAGTGTAAATAGAAAGTAACAGAAAAACAGCGCTGAATCTAACAGAATTCATTTTGATAATTATCACACAACCGCTGAAAAGCCTGTCCCTCAAGTATTGTCCACATATAAAACCAGCCTCTCCCCTTAAATTTGAAGAGAACACAAAATTCCCAGAAATTGCCGAAACGCAAGATGTGGGTCCTGCCAGGGACCTTTAGATCTTCAGCCTAACGTTCTACCAACTGAGCATTTTCGCCCCGAAAGCAAATGAAGCATAACTTTCTCAAACTTTTTTGAAAGAAAACCTAACCCTGGTAGTAATTGCCCCGCCCACTCAGGCCTTACTTGGGGGCAATTGGTCGCAAACCGATTTCGGTGCTCAGGTTGTGTTAATGAAATGTATAATGATAATGAAAATCTTAACGTTCAGATTAAGTTATCATTGCCCACGGCCCAGGCACTCTCTGATGCAAGTCTTGCACAAGTTGCTAAGTTCAAAATGTGTATTTTTCCACACTGGCAATGAATTGACTGATCGCCGTGCTGTGAGCAGCTCGGTTTGTTTGGGTGATGCCGCGCCAGAACGTACATGGAAGCCTAATGATAATTGTGATTGTTCTCACACTGCAGTTAAATGTTGGCAAAACTTACAGTGTCAATCAGTTAATCTAGTTCCATATGTTGATTTAATGTTCTGCTGAAGTGTTCATAAAGATGCAAAGCTCACCAGGCTACATCTCACAGTGAAATATGCTGATTGTTTGTTCAAATTTCAGAATATAAAATGTTAATAAAATTCCCCGTTCTTTTGATGGCACTGATGGGTTGTGAAAGGGAGATGGGCCGAAGTCACAGTGAGCCGCACTGAATTCGAGCCAAAGTGAAATTATCACAGGTTCAGTCCTTAGCAGTAAGTGTCGTGAAACAAGGAGAGAGTTAACGATACTGATGTTGAATCTCCTTGATATCAAACACTCCATGAATTCTCTGCTGGGGAATTCAGATCTGGGAAATCGCCTGTGAAACTAAAACAAAGACATACAGTGAGCCAAAGTGCAATACAGGAAGGGCCAGGTCAAATGAATATCTTCATGTTCAGGATAAGCCCACAGCCCAGGCATTCTCTGATTACAATGTTGCACAAGTTACTAAGATTAAAATGTTGAATTTTTCCACACTGGCAATGCATTGATTAATAGCCGTGCTGTGATAAGCGAGAGTGATGTGGTGCAAAAAGGTACATGGAAGACTAATGATAGCCATGATTAGAAACATTTACAGCATCGATCAGAAATTCTAGTTCCATTTCTTGAAAGAGATCTAGGCATTTACTGCTGACTTTGAAATAGCAAGCACAGAAGTATCTTGTATTGTTGCAACGAATGTTGCGCTGCTGAAGGTTGGGGCAGCAGCACTGTGGTGAGCTGAAAATTTATTCAGGAGCAGCCGTTTACCTTGCAGTTCAAACAGCACAAAATACACTGTTCCCTGACCGGGAAGCAAGCCCTGAGCACGAACAGTGAAAGTGTAAATCCTAGCCACTAGACCACCAGGTAAGCTCCTGCAAGTACTTTGCCAACAAGCAGACAAACGCAGTCTTTCCTTCTTGCTCCTTCGAAATTCACATCACATTCGTGCCAGGTAAAACCCAAATGGCAATTTTGCTGAGAACACGAAAGGCATGTCCGCGCAACCACAGCATTAAGTGCGGGTAGGCATCCACTGAAATCGATTTCATTCTGTCCTTTTCTCTGGGTTGTTCACTCTCGGTGCTGGGTGAACATTTCATTTGGTGTATTTGTCCTGAACTGAAGCCCTTTGCTCATTTCGGGGGACAGAAGCGTTCTGTCTGTCCGTTCCTGCTGATGACCATTTACGGGAACAGGCCGCCAGTTTATTGTTTATCAGCAGACCAAGAAACACAAATAATCAGAAAGAGGTGCCTCTTCACCCCGGCGTAAAAGAAGCAATGGATGTAATTCCAAATAATTCCCAACCCTTGGGATTCTGCATAGATTTGTTTCATTATAAAGATTGGATTTTAAATGTTATGAAAAACCGAGAAAAACATCAATTGCATTCAAATGTCCCGTACAGAGATCGAATCAGCGACCTTAACGTTAGTCTACCATGCTCTAACCAACTAAGATAACTGACCACAAAGTCCGCTGAAGGTACGTGAAAGCCCAGCCTGACGGGATCGTGTTTCCGCATCACACTGGGTGACAGAGTTACTGCATAAACATTGAACACATCACATCGCTTAAACATTTTTAACTGTTCATATTCAAACTGGGCTGAATGTAAATAGAAAGTAACAGAAAAAGAGCGCTGCATCGAACAAAATTAATTTTGAAAATTATCATGGAACCGCTGAGCAGCCCATCCCTCAAACACTGTCCCCATACAAAACCAGCCTCTCCCCTTAAACAAAATAATCAAAAATTGCCAAAACCCGAAATTGAAGCAGGTACTTTTGGGTCTTAACGCTAACGCTCTCCACATTGAGCTATATCAGCATGCAAGGAAGTAAACCAGAATTTTCTCACACCTTTTTGAAAGAAAACCTAACCCCGGAAGGAATTTTCTCGCCCACTCAGTCCTCACTTCTGTCCCAAACAGATCTCGGAGATCAGGTTGTGTTAATGTAATGTATAATGATAATGAAAATCTTAACGCTCAAATTAAGTTATCACTGCCCACGGCCCAGGCACTTTCTGGTTCCAGTCTTGCCCACGTTGCTAAGTTCAAAATGTGCATGTTTGTACACTGGCAATGAATTGCCTGATAGCTGTGCTGTGATGAACTAGGTTTGTTAGGGTGATGCAGCGCCAAAACGTACATGGAAGCATAATGTTAAATGTGATTGTTCTCACACTGCAGTTATATGTCGGCAAAACTTACAGTGTCAATCAGCAATTCTAGTTCCATCTGTTGATTTAATGTTCTGCTGAAATGTTCATAAAGATACAAAGCTTGCTCACCAGGCTAGTGTTATGAAGTGTTCATAAAGATACAAAGCTTGTACACCAGGCAAGATCTCACTGTGTTTGAAGACACAGTGAATTGCATCAAACACTGCATGAATTCAGAGCTGGGAAATCGCCTGCAAATCCTAAAGATAGGCATACAGTGAGCAAATGCGAAATACAGGAGGGGCCCAGGCCTACTGAATATCTTAATGCTCAGGATAAGTTATCAGTGTCCATGGCCCAAGCGCTCTCTAATTACAGTCTTGCACACGTTGCTAAGTTTAAAATGTTGCATTATTTCACACTGGCAGTGCATTGACTTATAGCCATGCTGTGATAAGTGAGGGTGTAGCGCAAAAAGGTACATGGATGCCTAATGATAACCATGATTGATCTGACATTGCAGTTAAATATTTACAACATTTACAGTGTCAATCGGCAGTTCTAGTTCCATATGTTGAGAGAAGTCTAGTCATTTGCTGCTGACTTTAAAACAACAAGCACAGAAGTGTATTTTATATCACTGCAATGGCTGCTCATGGCTGGGACAAGCTATAAATTGGTTCAGGGGCGGCCAATTATATTGCATTACAAACAGACCAAAATACACTGAGCCGCACTGACCCCGAGCCAAGGTGAAATTATATTAAGTTCACTCTTTAGCAGCGAGAAGCTGCATGGAGATAAGAGTCACGAATCAAGGAGAGATTTTCTAATGCTGATGTTGAATCTCATTTATATTACACACTCCATGAAGTCTTTGCTGGGGGATTCACAGCTGAGGAATCGCCTAATAAAGCAGCTTAAACATGTGAAAGTGCAACCTCAGTCTCTGCTTCCTATCTGTCATTGCAGAGAGGCAGCTACTGGCTCTGCCCCAGGGGCTCAGCTTGTGTGGAGTTTGCACATCTCACCCGCTGTGGTACTGAGCTCCACACAACAGAATGCGATCAGGTTCCTTCCTCCGCCTTATGCATCTTCTTTATCACACGTGGTGAGGTACTGAGCCCCACACAGAGCAGGGAAAGCCCTGACTCCATCCCGACCCGTGGTATGTTACTCTATCACCCAGAGTGGTACTGAGACCCACACAGAGCAGGGAAGGCCGAGACTCAATCCCCGCCTGTGGTATGTTAATGTATCACCCAGTGTGGTACTGAGACCCACACAGAGCAGGGAAAGCCCAGACTCACTCCCCACCTGAGGTATGTTACTCTATCACCCAGTGTGGTATTGAGACCCACACCGAGCAGGGAAAGCCCAGACTCCATCCCCACCTGTGGTATGTTACTCTATCACCCAGTCTGGTACTGAGGCCGACACAGAGCAGGGAAAGCCCAGACTCCATCCCCACCTGTGGTATGTTACTCTATCACCAAGTGTGGTACTGAGACCCACACAGAGCAGGGAAAGCCCAGGCTCCATCCCCACCTGTGGTATGTTACTCTATCACCCAGTGTGGTACTGAGACTCACACAGAGCAGGGAAATCCCAGGCTCCATCTCCACCTGTGGTATGTTACTCTATCACCCAGCGTGGTACTGAGACCCACACAGAGCACGGAAAGCCCAGGCTCCATCCCCACCTGTGGTATGTTACTCTATCATCCAGTGTGGTACTGAGACACACACACAGCAGGAAAAGCGCAGACTGCATCCCCACCTGTGGTATGTTACTCTCTCACCCAGTGTGGTATTGAGCCCCACACAGAGCAGGGAAAGCCCAGGCTCCATCCCCACCTGTGGTATGTTACTGTATCACCCAGTGTGGTACTGAGACTTACACAGAGCAGGGAAAGCCCAGACTCACTCCCCACCTGTGGTATGTTACTGTATCACCCAGTGTGGTACTGAGACCCACACAGAGCAGGGAATGCCCAGACTCCATCCCCACCTCTGGTATGTTACTCTATCATCCAGTGTGGTACTGAGACCCACACAGAGCAGGGAAAGCCCAGACTCCATTCCTACCTGTATTATGTTACTCTATCACCCAGTGTGGTATTGAGCCCCACACAGAGCAGGGAAAGCCCAGGCTCCATCTCCACCTGTGGTATGTTACTCTATCACCCAGTGTGGTACTGAGACCCACACAGAGCAGGAAAAGCGCATACTCCATCCCCACCTGTGGTATGTTACTCTCTCACCCAGTGTGGTACTGAGACCCACACAGAGCAGGATGGGTCGAGGCTCCATTACAGGCCAGTGGTAGTTGTTTCACTTTGCCTGCTGCTGACCCCCATATAGAGCAGAAAGAGCAGGGTCCAATCATTAGCCCCGGCTCTAGAGTGCCTGGTTCCCAGGGCATGCAATGAAACAACAACGTGTATATCTGATCCCGACATTGAAGAATACTATAGCAGAAGAACTCGTGGAAAGATTGCCAAAGTTGTGAGAAACCCAGAAACCATGTTAATTGGTTGATGAACCATGCTAATAGCTGGACGCGGATTTTCTGATCAATTTGTTTGACATGTTTTCTTTCATCAACCATTTGCATGTTCCCACAATGAATGCTACTTTCTTTAATTGGGATAATAAACAGATAATGGACAGTTGATAGCTTGCTCACTGTGATCCGAAAGTTTGGCTCGATAACCTCATATATTGTTGCCAATTCAAACATCTCTGTGGTGCAATTGGGTAGCACGTTCGATTATTAACCACCTGTTAACTGACAGAGTGGTGGTTCGAGACCACCGAGGGATCGTGTTTTTACTTCATGGTCTTCAATATCTGTGGGTTTGGCTGCAAGAAAATGGGCGGCAAACTGTGCCAGGTGGAATTCAATTCGGAAAGTGTGAGCTCCTCCATTTGGATCAGAGAAAGCCATTTTGTCGCACCGATGGTGCTGGCAGGCCGTGGAGCAGGCAGACCGCTGGGACAGGCCTCCACGCCGCTCCCGAACCTGCTTCGAGGGCTGAGTGGCCCAGATACTGCGAACCTTTAAAGACGTATGTGCTAAAATGCCCAAATCTCTCTCTGTCTCCACCTTCGTTAGTGCTTATCCCTGATGCATGAATGACTGTTGAGCATTTACCCTGCCCACGTGCACTTATCTAAGTTATACACAATTTGCCAGTAATGAGACCAGTCTCCCAAAACAGTAAGATCTGCCTGAGGCAGACGAGACCCAAATACTCGCTCAAAGCTCGGTATCCTTTGCAAATGTGCAGATTGTGCCAACATCTACATCCAGATCATTAATAAAAATAGTAAAGAGCAATGGACCCAAAACGAACTCCTGTGGGACCTAACTGCTGGCCGGTATCCGAACCAATCCAAACCCATCTATAACAGCTTGATGCCTATGCACTACCAGCCCGTTTCCAATCCAGCTCATTGTAGTATGAGTGATACCAGGAAAAACATGGAAAAGAGTGGCTAGCGTAAATATTGGTCCCCTGGAGGATGAGACTGGGGAATTAATAATGGGGTACAAGGAAATGCAGAGACATTGAACAAATATGTTGTATCAGTCCTCACGGTAGAGGATGCTAAAAACATCCCAATAATAGATCATCAAGAGGCTATATAGAGGGAGGAACTATAAACAATCACTATTGATAAAGAAGTAGTAATTGGTAAAATAATGGGAATAAAGTGGACAAATCCCCTGAACCTAATGGCTTGCATCCTAGGATCTTTAAAGAAGTGACTGCAGAGATAGTGGATGCATTGGTTGTAATCCACTAAAATTCATTGAATTCTGGGGAGGTCCCAGAAGATTGGAAAACCACAAATGTAACACCGCTAATTAAAAAAGGAGGGAGACAGAAAATTGGCTAATTGCTTTCATTGGGAAAAAGCTGGAGTCCATTAGTAAGGAAGCAGCAGCAGGACATTTGGAAAAGCATAATACAGATAAGCAGAGTCAGTGCGGTTTTAAGAATGGGAAATCATGTTTGACAAATTTGCTGGAGTTCATTGAGGATGTAATGTGCAAGGTAGATAAGGGGGAACCAGTGGATGTGTTATATTTGAATTTCCATAAGGCACTCGATAAGGTGCCACATAACAGGTTACTGCACAAAATAAAAGTTCATGGGGTTGGGGGGTGGGCTAACTAACAGAAGACAGATAGTCGGAATAAATGGTTCATTTTCCGGTTGTCAAAAGGCAACTAGTGGGGTGTCACCAGGATTACTGCTGGGGCCCCAACTATTTACAATATATATTAATGACTTGGATGAAGGGAACGAGTGTAATGTTTCCAAGTTTGCTGATGATACAAAAATGATTGGGAAAGCACATTGTCTGGAGGACAGAAATAATCTGTAGACAGGCTAATTGAGTGGACAAACAAATGGAGTATAATCTGGGAAAGTGTGAGGTTATCCACTTTGGCAGAAAAAATAAAAATACAATTCATTATTTAAATGGAGAAATATTACAAAATGCTGCTGTACAGAGGGACCTGAGGGTCCTTGTGCATGAAACACAAAAAGTTAGTACGCAATACGCAAATAACTATGAAGGCAAAGAAATGTTGGCTTTTATTGCAAAGGGAATGGCGTATAAAAGCAGCGAAGTCTTGCTACGATTGTACAGAGTCTTGGTGAGACCACACCTGGAGCACTGCGTACAATTTTGATCTCCTTATTTAAGGCAGGATATACTTGCATTGGAGACAGTTCAGAGAATCTTCACTAGTTTAATTTCTGAGATGAAGGGGTTGACTTATGAAGATAGGTTAAACAAGTTGGGCCCGATACTCATTGGCGTTTAGAAGAATGAGAGATTATCTTATGATACTGAGGGGCGTGACAAGGTAGATGCAGAGAGGGTGTTTCCATTCGTGGGGAAATCTAGAACTAGGGGGCATAGTTTAAGAATAAGGGGTAGCCGATTTAAAACTGCGATGAGGAGAATTTTCTTCTCTCGAAGTGTCGTAATTCTTTGGATTCTCTACCCCAGAGAGCTGTGGAGGCTGGGTTATTGAATATATTTAAGGTGGAGATAGACAGATTTTTGAGCGATAATGATGTGAAGGGTTATGGGGAGCGGGCAGGGAAGTGGAGCTATGCCCAAGATCGGGTCAGCCATGATCTTATTAAATGGCAGAGTAGGTTTGAGCAGTCAATGGCCTACTCCTGCTCCTATTTCTAATGTTTTTTAAAGTGTGAAGTATCGATGCAAACATAATCAGCATAATATTTTTTATCTGCCCATTTTTCCATTGATTAATTTGTCAAATATCCCGAACATTAAACTCCAGCCCAGTTATAGGGGCAATCAGTATCAGCAGAAAGAAAGCCCAACTATCAGAATGGACATTATTCAATCTGGGACAGCAGCAGAATCCAAACCCTGCAGTCACTTGTGAACTCGCTGCTGTCTCAGCAGGTTGTATGACTGAGTGTATCTCTTCCCACACACGGAGCAGGTGCACGGCCTCACCGCAGTGTCAACTTGCTGGTGTTTCAGCAGGTGGTATAACTCCGTGAATCCCTTCCTACACTCAGAGGAGGTGAACGGCCTTTACACAGTGTGAACTCACTGGTGCATCAGCAGGTGGGATGACTGAGTGAATCCCAACCCACACATGAAACAGGTGAACAGTCTCTCCCCAGTTTGAACTCGCTGGTGTGTCAGCAGGGTGCAGTGAATCCCTTCCCACAGTCGGAGCAGGTGAACTGCCTCTCCTCAGTGTGACTGCGCCAATGAACTTCCAGATCAGATGGGAAATTGAATCCCTTCCCACAGTCCCCACATTCCCACGGTTTCTCCGTAGTGTGTGTGTCCTTGTGTCTTTACAGGTTGGACGATCAGTTGAAGCCCAGTCCACACTCAGAACACGTGTATGGGTTCTCCCCGCTGTCAATGCTGCAATGTTTTTTCAGCCTGTGTAACTGGTTAAAGCTCTTTCCACAATCAGTGCACTGGAACACTCTCACTCGGGTGTGTGTGTCTCGGTGCTTTTCCAGTCACATTGATGTTTGAAATCTGTTCCAACAGACAGAAGAGACAAACTTTTTTCCTTCCACATTCAAACGCTGATGATATTCAGGTCCTGAGGAGTCGAGTGATTCTGTCAGATCTTGACGTGATGTTTGGTTTGAGTTTACCGTGTGCAAATCCTGCCCATTGAATACCCTGGAGCAGGAGTTTACTAAAATTATTACTGCAAGTACAGGACAGAAATTCAGAACAAACAATTCTAGATCCTATGGAACATTCTTTCTACTCTTGTCCGTCCCAAAGCAGTAAATTCCTGCCCCATACACTCATCCCTGTCACTGTCCTCAAATTCAAACACATCGCACGCTTGAAAGCAACTTGTCCTCTGCTCCCAACTGTCATCATCAACTCTGGCTGGTTTCAGTTCTACACTAACTGGTTCCCCTCCCCTGAAGTTGCTGAGTCTGGTTGGATTCAGTTCTGCACTCACTTGTTCCCCTCCCCTGAAGGTGCTGACTGACTGGGTTCAGTTCTACACTCACTGGTTCCTCCCGCCCCCCGACCCCCTGAAGGTGTTGACTCTGGCTAGGTTCAGTTCTACACTCACTGGTTCCCCTCCCATGAAGGTGCTGACTCTGGCTGGGTTCAGTTCTACACTCACTGGTTTCCTTCCCCTAAAGGTGCTGACTCTGGCTGGCCTCATAGAAACATAGAAACAGGTGCAGGAGTAGGCCATTCAGCCCATCGAGCCTGCACCACCATTCAATAAGATCATTGCTGACCATTCACTTCAGTACCCCTTTCCTGCTTTCTCTCCATACCCCTTGATCCCTTTAGCCGTAAGGGACATATCCAACTCCCCCTTAAATATATCTAATGAACTGGCATCAACAACTCTCTGTTGAAGAGAATTCCACAGGTTAACAACTCTCTGAATGAAGAAGTTTCTCCTCATCTCCGTCCGAAATGGCTTACCCCTTATCCTTAGACTGTGTCCCCTGGTTCTGGATTTCCCCAATATCGGGAACATTCTTCCTGCATCTAAGCTGTCCAATACTGTCAGATTTTTATATGTTTCCATGAGAACCCCTCTCATTCTTCTAAACTCCAGTGATACAGTGCAAGCCGATCCAGTCTCTCCTCATATGTAAGTCCTGCCATCCCGGGCATCATTCTGGTGAACCTTGGCTGCACTCCCTCAATAGCAAGAATGTCCTTCCTCAGATTAGGAGACCAAAACTGAAGACAATATTCCAGGTGAGGCCTCACCAAGGCCCTGTACAGCTGCAGCAAGGCCTCTCTGCTCCTATTCTCATATCGCCTAGCTATGAAGGCCAACATGCCATTTGCCTTCTTCACCACCTGCTGCACCTGCATGCCAACCTTCAATTATTGATGTACCATGACACCCAGGTCGCATTTCAGCTTCCCTTTTCCTAATCTTCCGTCATTCAGATAATATACTGCCTTCATGTTTTTGCCACCAAAGAGGATAACATCACAGTTATCCACATTATACTGCATCTGCCATGCATTTTCCCACGCACCTAACCTGTCCAAATCATCCTGCAGCCACTTAGCATCCTCCTCGCAGCTCACACCGCCACATAGCTCAGTATCATCTGCAAACCTGGAGATATTAAAATCAATTCCTTCATCTAAATCATTGATGCATATTACAATAGCTGGGGACTCTGCACTAAGCCCTGCGGCAATGCACTATTCACTGCCGGCCATTCTGAAAAGGAAACATTTATATCAAGTCTCTGCTTACTGTCTGCCAACCAGTTCCCTATCCACCTCAATACATTACCCACAATACCATGGCCTACACTCAATGGTCCACTGAAAAGGGATTGATATTGTTTCTGTCACACATTGGTGCAATGGGGCAGTTTTAAATTGCATGGTTAGGGAAGACTAGACACTTTATGAGTCACTCACTTGTACTTTATGTCAGTGTGTGATTGGCATGTGTGTATATGACAGACACTGCCACTCACTCTCTGGTACTGAGTGTCAGTGTGTGATTGACAGGTATGTATAGGACAGACACTGTCACTCACTCTGTGCTACTGTATGTCAGTGTGGGATTGACCGGTGTGTATAGGGCAGACACTGCCACTTACTCTCTGGTACTGTTTGTCAGTGTGTGATTGACCGGTGTGTATAGGACAGTCACAGCCACTCACTCTCTGGTACTGTGTGTCAGTGTGTGATTGACTGGTGTGTATTAGAAATACTGCCCCTGTTTTTCCCTCATTCGATGTGTCAGATTCTGATGACAGGTGAGTGTTGGATAGATATTGCCTCTGTTATTCTCTGACACTATGTGACAGGTGAGTTTTGGATAGATACTGCCTCGGTCATTCTCTGACACTATGTGACAGGTGAGTGTTGGATGGATACTGCCTCTGTCATTCTCTGATACCATGTGACAGGTGAGTGTCGGATAGATACTGCCTCTGTCATTCTCTGATTTTATGTGACAGGTGAGTGTTGCATCGATACTGCCTCTCTCATTCTCTGACACTATGTGACAGGTGAGTTTTGGATAGATACCGCCTCTCTCATTCTCTGATACTATGTGACAGGTGAGTGTTGCATCAATACTGCCTCTTTCATTCTCTGATAATATGTGACAGATTCTGATTGACATATGAGGGTAAGATTGAAACTGCCACTTTCAATCTGCGGTGTAGTGTCAGTGTGGGACTTACTGGTAATTATAGGATTGATACTGACACTTTCATTCGCTGATCCGCTAACAGTTAAATATAGAATTAATATTGTGGGTGTCTGGTATGGTGGATTTGATTCTGGATCTGCCCATCTCTGGTATGTGAATGAGAATTTTACTCTGCATATCAGTTTCTGAGACAGAGAGCGTGGGTTTTATCCTGTACCTGTCAATTTCTGGTAATTGTCTGTGGGTTTCATAGAAATATAGAAACATAGAAAATAGTTGCAGGAGTAGGCCATTCGGCCCTTCTAGCCTGCACCGCCATTCAATGAGTTCATGGCCGAACATGCAACTTCAGTACCCCATTCCTGCTTTCTCGGCATACCCCTTGATCCCCCGAGTAGTAAGGACTTCATCGAACTCCTTTTTGAATATAGTTGGTGAATTGATAGAGAATTCCACAGGGTCACCACTCTCTGGCTGAAGAAATTCCTCCTAATCTCGGTCCTAAATGGCTTACCCCTTATCCTTAGACTCCGTCCCCTGGTTCTGGACTTCCCCAACATTGGGAACAGTCTTCCTGCATCTAACCTGTCTGAACCCATCAGAATTTTAAACGTTTCTATGAGGTCCCCTCTCATTCTTCTGAACTCCAGTGAATACAAGCCCATTTGATCCAGTCTTTCTTGATAGGTCAGTCCCGCTATCCCGGGAATCAGTCTGGTGAACCTTCGCTGCACTATCTCAATAGTACTGACAGGTACAAAGGAAAGCTCACTCTCAATTAAGCAGAAACTGGCATTCTGTGTCTGTGTAAAAGGGATATTCTCTCAGTCCGGGCTCATTCTGTGTTTGTGTAAAAGGGATATTCTCTCAGTCCCGGATCATTCTGTGTGTGAGTAAAAGGGATATTCTCTGATATTAGGAAATGGGGACAATGTGGGGACATGGGGACATGGGGACATGGGGACACGGGAACACGGGGACATGGGGATATGGGGAGATGGGAACATGGGGACACGGGGGCAGGGGGACATGGGACGGGGGGACATGCGGACGCGGGAACATGGAGACATGGAGACACGGGGACATGGATACATGGGGACACGAGAACACAGCGATGTGGGGACGTGGGGATATGGGGAGACGGGGACTTAGAGACACGGGACACTGTGGGGACTTGGGAAAATGGGGATCCGGGAACACGGGGTATGGGGAGATAGGAACATGGAGACATGGACACGGGGACATGGGGAACACGGGGACACGGGAACACGGGGAGACGAGGACACGGGGATAAGGGGACACGGGGACTTGTGGACATGGGGACATGTGGATATGGGGACACGGGGACACGTGGACACGGGGACACGGGGACATGTGGACATGGGGACATGGGGACATGTGGACATTGGACATGGGGGCACGGGGACACGGGGACATTGGGACATGTGGACATCGGGACACGGGGACACGTGGACATGTGGACATGGGGACAAGGGGACATGGGGACATGTGGACATGTGGACATAGGGACATGGGGACATGTGGACATGGGGACATGTGGATATGTGGACATGGGGACATGTGGACATCGGGACATGTGGACGTGGGACATGTGGACATGTGGACATGTGGACATGGGGACATGGGAATTTGGGGACAGAGGGACATGGGGACATGGGGACACAGGGATGGGGACATGGGGCACTATTGGGACATGGGGCACTATGGGGACATGGGAAAGGTTAACATGGGGAGATGGGGACATGGGGATACTGTGGGGATATGAGGATATGCGGACAAGTGGACACTGTGGGGACATGGGGAAATGGGGATATGGGGATATGTGGAAATGGGGACATGGCACACGAGGATATGGAGACACGGGAACACGGGATAAGGGGACATGGGGAGATACTGTGGGGATATGAGGACATATCAGCACCATATCAAGTGATGTGTCCTTTGACAAGGAGATTGATGCAAGGATCTGTAAAACCAGCCAGGCACTTGGTCGCTTGCGCACTAAGGTGTTGAGTCACCACCACATCCGACTGGCAACTAAACTGTTCGTGTATAGAGCAGTCCTTCTCTCATCTCTCCTTTGTGGATGTGAGACCTGGAAACCCTACAGGCGTCACATAAAAAAGGTGGAAGCTTTCCATATGCGCAGTCTCAGATCTGTACTCCGCATACACTGGCAAGACCGCGTGTCAAACTTTGAGGTTCTGGAGAAAGCACAATCAACTCGCATCGAGGTGATGATCATGCGAGCCCAGTTCCGGTGGGCTGGACATGTCAGCCACATGGATGAGTCAAAGATCGCTCATCAGCTTCTTCACGGCGAGCTCTGTGAAGGCCAAATAAACCAGGGGCGCCCCCGCAAGATCTACAAATATTGCATCGAGGCTAACCTCCAGTACTGTGGCATCCAAACAAAGGACCTCGAGAATATAGCAGCTCATAAAATCCAGTGGCGAACCCTCACAAGGACTGCCTGCCAGACCTTTGAAGAAATCCGACGTCAATACCTGCGGGACACTAGAGATAGACGACATCAGGTGCCAGTACTGTCAGCATCAGGCACATCGAACTTCCCTTGTCCGACGTGCAAGAGACTATGTGCATCCAGAATTGGCCTATACAGCTACTTGAAGACACATGCCATTGATGATTAGTACATCAACGTCTTTGTTGGATATGACAGACTACCAAGAAAATGAGGACATGAGGACATGGGGACATGGGCAAATGGGGACATGGGGAAATGGGGACATGTGGACATGTGGACATGGGGACATGGGGACATCGGCAAATGAGGACATGTGGACATGTGGACATGGGGACATGGGCAAATGGGCAAATGGGGACATGTGGACATGGGGCCATGTGGACATGGGGATATGGGGATATGGGGACATGGGGACATGGGGACATGGGGACATGGGGATATGGGGATATGTGGACATGTGGACATGGGGACATGGGGATATGGGGATATGTGGACATGTGGACATGGGAACATGTGGATATGGGGATATGGGGACATGGGGATATGGGGACATAGGGACAATGGGACATGGTGACATGGGGACATGGGGATATGGGGATATGTGGACATGTGGACATGGGGACATGTGGATATGGGGATATGGGGACATGGGGATATGGGGACATAGGGACAATGGGACATGGTGACATGGGGACATGTGGACATGTGGACAAGTGGATATGGGGACATGGGGATATGGGGATATGGGTACATGGGGACATGGGGATATAGGGATATGGGGATATGGGGACACGGGGACATGGGGATATGGGGACATGGGGACATGGGGATATGGGGACATGGGGACATGGGGATATGGGGATATTGGGACACGGGGACATGGGGATATGGGGACATGGGGACATGGGGACATGGTGACATGGGGACATGGGGATATGGGGATATGTGGACATGTGGACATGGGGACATGGGGATATGGGGATATGTGGACATGTGGACATGGGAACATGTGGATATGGGGATATGGGGACATGGGGATATGGGGACATAGGGACAATGGGACATGGTGACATGGGGACATGGGGATATGGGGATATGTGGACATGTGGACATGGGGACATGTGGATATGGGGATATGGGGACATGGGGATATGGGGACATAGGGACAATGGGACATGGTGACATGGGGACATGTGGACATGTGGACAAGTGGATATGGGGACATGGGGATATGGGGATATGGGTACATGGGGACATGGGGATATAGCGATATGGGGATATGGCGACACGGGGACATGGGGATATGGGGACATGGGGACATGGGGATATGGGGACATGGGGACATGGGGATATGGGGATATTGGGACACGGGGACATGGGGATATGGGGACATGGGGACATGGGGACATGGTGACATGGGGACATGTGGACATGTGGACATGTGGACATGGGGACATGGGGATATGGGGATATGGGTACATGGGGACATGGGGACATGGGGATATGGGGATATGGGGATATGGGGACACGGGGACATGGGGGACATTGGGACATGGGGATATGGGGACATGGGGACATGGGGATATGGGGATATTGGGACACGGGGACATGGGGATATGGGGACATGGGGATATGGGGATATGGGGACATGGGGATATGGGGATATGGGGACAATGGGACATGGGGACATGGGGACATGGGGACATGGGGATATGGGGACATGGGGTTATGGGAATATGGGGATAAGTGATTATGGGGACGTGGGTATATGGGGATATGGAGATATGGTGACATGGTGATATGGGGGCATGGGGACATGGGGACATGGGGATATGGGGATATGGAGATATGGGGTCATGGGGATATGGGAATATGGGGATAAGGGATTATGGGGACGTGGGTATATGGGGATATGGGGATATGGGGTCATGGGGATATGGGGATTTTGGGACATGGGGATATGGGGACATGGGGATATGGGGACATGGGAACATGGGGACATGGGGACACGGGGACATAGAAACATAGAAAATACGTGCAGGAGTAGGCCATTCGGCCCTTTGAGCCTGCACCACCATACAATAAGATCATGGCTGAACATTCCCACAGTACCCCTTTCCTGCTTTCTCTCAATATCCTTTGATCTCTTTAGCCGTAAGGGCCACATCGAACTCCCTTTTGAATATATCCAATGAACTGGCATCAACAACTCTCTGCTGCAGGGAATTCCACAGTTTAACAACTCTCTGAGTGAAGAAGGTTCTCCTCATCTCAGTCCTAAATGGCCTACCCCTTATCCTAAGACTGTGTCGCCTGATTCTGGACTTCCCCAACATCAGGAACAATTTACCCGCATCTCACCTGCCCCGTCCCGTCAGAATCTTGTATATTTCTATGAGACCCCCTCTCATCCTTCTAAACTCCGACGTATAAAGGCCTAGTTGATCCAGTCTCTCCTCATATGTCAGTCCAGCCATTCCGGGAATCAGTCTGGTGAACCTTCGCTACTCTCCCTCAATAGCAAGAACGTTCTTCCTCAGATTAGCAGGTCAAAATCGAACACAATTTTCCAGGTGAGGCCTCACCATGGCCCTGTACAACTGCAGTAAGACCTCCCTGCTCCTATACTCAAATCCCCTAGCTGTGAAGGCCAACATATTATTTGCCTTCTTTACAGCCTGCTGCATCTGTATGCCAACTTTCAATGAATGATAAACCATGAGACTCAGATCTCGTTGCACCTCCCCTTTTCCTAATCTGCCATCATTCAGATAATATTCTGTCTTCGCGTTTTTGCCTGCAAAGTTAATAACCTCACATTTATCCACATTATACTGCATCTGCCATGCATTTGCCCACACACCTAACCTGTCTACGTCACACTGCATCCTCTTAGCGTCCCCTTCACAGCTCACACCGCCACCCAGTTTAGTGTCATCTGTAAACTTGGAGATATTACATTCAATTCCTTCATCCAAATCATTGATGTATATTGTAAAGAGCTGGGATCCCAGCACTGAGCCCTGCGGTACTCCACTAGTCACTGCAATTCTGAAAAGGGCCTGTTTATCTTGAATCTCTGCTTCCTGTCTGCTAACCAGTTCTCTATCCACGTTAGTATATTAGCCCCAATGCCATGTGCTTTGATTTTGCACACCAATCTCTTGTGTGGGACCTTGTCGAAAGCTGTTTGAAAGTCCAAATACAAAACATCCACTGGTTCGTCCTTATCCACTCTACTGGTTATATCCACAAAAAATTCCAGAATATTTCTCAAGCATGATTTCCCCTTCATGAATCCATGCTGAGTTGGACCGATGCTGTAACTGCTTACCAAATGCGCTGCTATTTCATCCTTAATAATTGATTCCAACATTTTTCCCACACTTGATGTCGAGCTAACCTGTCTATAATTACCCGCTTTCTCTCTCGCTCCATTTTTAAATAGTGCTGTTACATTAGCTACCCTCCAGTCCATAGAAACTGATCCCGAGTCGATAGCCTGTTGGAAAATGATCAACAATGAATCTACAATTACTAGGGCCACTTCCTTAAGTACTCTAGGATGCAGACTATCAGGCCTCGGGGATTTATTGGCCTTCAATCCCATCAATTTCGCCATCACAATTTACCGCCAAATAAGGATATCCTTCAGTTCCTCCTTCTCACTAGACTCTCGCTCCCCTAATACTTTCGGAAGGTTATTTGTGTCTTCCTTCGTGAAGACAGAACCAAAGTATTTGTTCAATTGGTCTTCCATTTCTTTGTTCCCCTTTATAAATTCACCTGAATCCGACTACAAGGCTACTACATTTGTCTTCACGAATCTTTTTCTCTTCACATATCTGTGGTTGCTTTTGCAGTCAGTTTTTATGTGCCCGGCAAGCTTCTTTTCGTATTCTATTTTCCCCCTCTTAATTCAACCCTTTGTCCTCTTCTGCTGAATTCTAAATTTCTCCCAGTCCTCAGGTTTGCTGCTTTGTCTGACCAATTTATCTGCCTCTTCCTTGTATTTAATACTATCCTTAATTTCCTTTGTTAGCCACGGTTGAGCCAGTTTCCCCGTTTTATTTTTACTCCAAAAAGGGATGTACAATTGCTGAAGTTCATCCATGTGATCTTTAAATGTTTGCCATTGCCTATCCATCGTCAACCCTTTCAGTATCATTTGCCAGTCTACTCGAGCCAATTCACGCCTCCAACCACCGACGTTACCTTTTCTTAAGTTCAGGACCCTAGTTTCTGAATTAACTGTGTCACTCTCCATCCTAATAGAGAACTCTACCATGTTATGGTCACTCTTCCCCAAAGGGGTCTTGCACAACAAGATTGCTAATCAGTCCTTTATCATTACACATCACCCAGTCTTGGATGGCCAGCTCACTGGTTGGTTCCTCGACATATTGGTCTAGATAACCATTCTTAATACACTCCGGGAAATCCTCCCCCACCGCATTGCTACCAGTTTGGTAAGCCCAATCAATATGTAGATTAAAGTCACCCATGATAACTGCTGTACCTTTATTGCATGTATCCGTTACTTTTTGTTTTTAGCTGTCCCCAACCTTACTACTACTGTTTGCTGGTCTGTACACAGCTCCCACTAGCGTTTTCTGCCCTTTGGTATTCTGCAGCTCCACCCATAATGATTCCACAGCATCCAAGCTAATGTCCTTTCTTACTATTGCATTAATTTCCTCTTTTGCCAGCAATGCCACCCCGCCACCTTTTCCTTTCTGTCTATCCTTCCTAAATGTTGAATACCCCTGGATGTTGAGTTCCCAGCCTTGGTCAACCTGGAGCCAAGTCTCCGTGATGCCAATTACATTATAACCGTTAACTGTTATCTGTGCAGTTAATTCGTCCACCTTATTCCGAATACTCCTCGCATTGAGGCACAGAGCCTTCAGGCTTGTCTTTCTAACACACTTTTCCCCTTTAGAATTTTGCTGAAATGTGGCCCTTTTTGCTTTTTGCCATAGGTTTCTCTGCCCTCCACTTTTACTTTTCCTCTTTCTCTCTTTTGCTTCTTCCTCCATTCTACTTCCCTCTGTCTCCCTGCATAGGTTCCCATCCCCCTGCCATATTAGTTTAACTCCTCCCCAACAGCACTCGCAAACACTCCCCCGAGGATATTGGATCCGGTCCTGCCCAGGTGTTAAACAAATTTCCTTCGCTGTTCGAACCAGACATCGGCAAATTCCAAGGAGCAAAAGTGCAGGTCCACCAAATTCTGGGGGCGCGACCCATCCATCACAAGGCGAGAACCGTACCGTACATGATGAGAGAAAGGGCAGATCTCGAGCGAGAGAGGCTGCATTTCACCATCGAGTTAAGCGAGTGGGCCAGTCCTACTGTCCAAGTTCTCAAGGGAGATGGCACCGTCACAATTGTCGGCGATTACAAATTAGCAACCAAACGTTTTTCCCTGCAGGACCAATACCCACTCCAAAAGTCCGACAACCTTTTTGAAATGCTGGTAGGATGAAAGACGTTCACGAAGCTGGATCTGAGTTCAGCCTACACGAAGCAGGAACTGGAGGAATCATCGAATGCCCTCACCAGCATCGACAAGGACAAAGGTATTTTTCTTTATACCAGATGCCCGTTTGTAATTCGATCAGTGGTGGCGATATTCTAGAGAAAAATGTAATGTTTACTGAAGTCGGTCCTACACACCGTGGTCTCCCAGGACGACACCTTGTTCATTGGTCGGAACACAGCAAACCAGCTGCAGAACCTGGAGGAGGGTCGTAGTCGACTCAAACGCGTAGGGCTCACGTTAAAATGCTCGAAGTGCGTTTTCATGGTGCCTGAAGTGGAGTTCATGGGAAGGAGGATTGCGGTAGATGGCATCAGGCCCACCAACGTGAAAACTGAAGCACTCGATAAGGCACCCATGCCACAGAACGTGACGGAGCTGCGCTCGTTTCTGGGATGCTTGAACTACTTTGGTAACTTCATACCGGGATTGAGCACCCTGCTAGAAACACGTCATGTCTTTATATGAAAAGGGTTCGAATACATATGCGGCAAAAGCCAAGAAAATGCCGTTGTAAAAGCGAGAAAATTGTTATGCTGAAACAAATTGCTTGTGTTGTATGATCCATGTAAGCGTTTGGTACTAGCATGTGATACGTCGTCATATGGCGTCGGGTGTGTATTGTAACAAACTAATGACTTCGGGCACCTGAAACTGGTTGCTTATGCATCCAGGATCTGTCTAAGGCCGAGGCAGCCTGCAGCTTGATTGAAAAAGAAGCGTTAGCGTGTATCTATGGGGTCAATAAAATGCATCTATACGTGTTAGTGCTAAAATTCGAATTGGAACCGGATCATAACGCACTTATATCACTGTTTTCTCATAGTAAAGGGATAAATACCAACGCATTGGCCCACATCCGAGATGGGTGCTCACCTTGTCCGCATACAACTAGGCCATTCACCACAGGCCAGGCAAAGAAAAGCCGCCGATGCTCTCAGTAGGCTGCCATTGCACGCCACGGGGGTGGAAATGGCGCAGCCCGCAGATCCAGCCAAATTGATGGAAGATCAAAATTGCCCGGCAGATCAAAACCTTGTCAAGCCAGGACATCTTATTATCTCCAGTGTAAAGCTGTGTGCTTCACAGGAGCTAGTCCAGTGTCGCAGTGGAAATGCAGGAAGAGATAAAGCCGTTCCAGCGGCGCAAAGATGAAATATCTATACATGCAGACTGCCTTCTGTGGGGCAATCGAGTAGTGGTCCACAAGAAGGGCAGAGACACCTTAATCAACGAGCTCCACAGTGCACACCCAGGCATCATAATGATGAAAGCGATAGCCAGATCCCATCTATGGTGGCCCGGCATCGATGCAGACTTAGAGTCCTGCATTTCCAGATGTAATACATGCTCGCAGTTCAGCAGTGTACCCAGGGAGAGCCGCTAAGTTTACGGCTGTGGACCTCCAAACCGTGGTCTAGCGTAAACGTCGACTCTGCAGGCCTGTTCCTGGGTAAAATATTGCTTGTGCTTGTAGCCGCGTACCGCAAGTGGATTGAATGTGAGATAATGTTGGCTAGCACGTCCACTGCTACAACTGTAATCCTGCTCGCCATGTTTGCCACACACGACTTACCCGATGTCCTGGTGAGCGACAACGGGCCGTGTATTACTAGTGCTGAGTTCAACGAATTCATGAACCGTAAGGAGATCAAACATGTCACATCTGCCCCGCTGAAACCATTGTCCAATTGTCAGGCAGAGAGAGCAGTGCAAACCATCAAGCAAGGCTTGAAGAACGTAACTGAAGGCTCACTGTAAACTCGCCTATCCCGAGTTCTGCTTAGCTACCGCACAAGACCACTCACTGGGATACCACCTGCTGAACTGCTCATGAAAAGAGCACTTAAGTCAAGGCTTTCGTTAGTTCACCCTGATCTACATGAACAGGCAGAGAGCAGCCGGCTTCAACAAAGTGCATTCAATGATAGCGTGAATGGGTCACGCGAGATTGAGGTCAATGATACTGTGTTTATATTAAATCATGGACAAAGTCGAGAGTGGCTTCCCAGCACTGTGGTGCCCACAGAGGGGACCTGGGTGTGTCGGGTCAAACCTTTAAATGGACTCATTCACTGGATAAACTTCAACCAAATCAAACTCAGATTAACGGACTACGCTGAGCAACCAAAGATAAACCTTACCTTTTCTGATTCCCCAGCGTACAAACCAGTGCCAACCGGCACCACGCCAGACCACGAAGCAGAAACCATCATCAACAGCAGCCCTGCAATTCGCAACCCACCAGGAATCCCAGCAAGGCCAGCTGCACAGCAGACCAGCGAGGGCCCAACAAATGATTCAACAACACTAGCTTTCACATCGAGACAATCAACCAGGGCAAGAAAGGGTCCAGATCAACTCACATTGTAAATAGTTACACTATTAAGTTTGGTGGGGAATGTTGTTGTATAGGTGGACTTGTATTTACTCTGTACAACCACCAGAGGGTTCCTTCCCCAGAGTCCGAAGCGATCGCATAATCTCTTGGGAGCACTGGTATTTAGGACGGATTCACTGATTGGAGAGGCACTCTGGAGAGCTGCAATAAAATAACAAGGTCACACTTTACTTCGAGCTCACAGTGTTCAGTCTGACTCATTCTCCATACACAAGATTTTGCTTGGTTACTTTTTTGCTGTATTTTTCTTTGGTTGTGTGTGAACAAACTTGCCTTTCTATGGCAGCAGGAGAATGAGCAGCAACGATTTGGAAAAATGAAGGGAGAATGTGAGAGAGAAACTGAATGCACGAGGGAGAATCGAAAAGCTTGTTGATTGGTTGACGGCAGTGTGAATATTGCAAGCAGGCTGAGGTGGCAGCAAAAATCTACAGCACTTGGTATTCTCAGACGTTCTCCCTTCCAAGTAGTAATCAGGCCTTACTCTGCTTCATATTTGATATCAGACTTTTTCAGACTGGTATGGCCGTAGTTATATAAAATCTGGTTTTATCTTTACTCGATGAGCAGCAGACAGCAGCTGATTGCTTTCTGTCAGCTCATACATGAATGCTATCAAACAGCTCTGAAGCTGTTTTCTTTCCTTTTAGTACTACTTTCCTTTTAATTTACCTGCTTTGCTATCTTATTTTCTATCTCTCTTCGAGCCATTGCTATTTGCTATTTTTGCTATTTTGTTTTGTTGTTCTGCGTTCATTCGCCATCTGTCTCGACACCCTTTCATTTGTGTAGCAGCAGGAGAATGTGCAGGAAAGAAATGTTGTCAGAAAAGGGAGAGAGAGAGCAGCAAAGAGGTTGTTGATTGATTAGTGGCAGTGTGTGTGCAGAACCATGAGCGGCCTGTGGCGGCAGCAAAAGCATCTGGCAACGGGCATTCCCAGGCAGTGTCCCTTCCATATACTAACCAGGCCTGACTCTGGTTAACTTCTAAAATCAGACGAGCTTGGGCGTTTTTAGACTCGTGCAGTCATAAGCATTGGCAATGTGCTTTCTCTTTACTTAAACAGGCATACGGCTGCTCTTCGTTTCTCTTTCTCAGTCTGTGCATTCATGCAAGTAATTCACACTCAATTTTGATTTCACCATTTGCCTTCCACCACCTCCACACAAACAGACTACAAGCCCTACCACTTTCATTGCCTTGCCTCAAGCTTCAAATCTGTATGACCTTCACCATTCCCTCACTCGCGCCCACATCATTCACTCACTCACCCCCAAATCTCACGCTCGCCAAACTCAAAATCTCTCATCCCTCAAATCGCTCTCCCCCGATATTTGCCATCCCCAAATCACTCTTCCCAATAAAAATCTTCCACCGCCCCCAAATCGCCAAGATTGTTTAATTCCAATCCGACCCATTTTTGATCCAGATCTCTATTATAGCCACATTTCACAACCCCATCAGGCAAGTGGCGCCTGCTACTCGTCAATCTCAGTTGTAACTTTCATCACATTAACACACATGCATTCCGGCAGCATGCTAGTTGGCTTTGCTTTTTTTCCTGCATTGAATTGCTGCTCTTCCAACACTATTCTTCGTTCTGTTGCTTTTTGTCCCTCCCAGGTTTCGATGCATTTTCTCTCTCCTCTCTGCTGCTGCGTCCTGGTGCCCCTCCGCCAACATGTGGTTTTTTGCAACCTTATTTTGTTCGTCTGCGTTCTTTCGGCCCCTGCGTCGACCTCCTTGCATTTGTGTAGCAGCAGGAGAATGTGCAGGAAAGAAGTGGTGAAAGTAAAGTGAGAGAGAGTGCAGCAAAAAGGTTGTTGATGGATTAACGTCAGTGTGTGTGCAGAACCATGAGCGGCCTGTGGCGGCAGTAAAATCCTACTGCACTTGCTATGCCCAGGCAATGTCCCATCCAAGTCTAACAGGCCTTATTCTGCATCGTATGCGAGATCCGACGAGATTAGGCATTTTCAGACTAGTATGGGCCGTACATATTTAACCGCTTGCTCTCTCTTTACTTAAAGAGCCACAGATAGCTGTTTAGACCTTTTTGCCAGCTGATACATGAATGCTATCAAACAGGTGAATGCGATGAAAGAGCTCGGAACCATTTGTACCTCATATATTGCTTTTTACCTGCCCTACCATCTTCTTTTCTATCTCTATTTCGAGCCATCTCTAGCTAACACACACACACACAACATAAGTCCGAGCCTTCATTGCTAAGTACACATCAGACCTGGACCTATTAGAGTGCGAGAGCGAGAGAGAGGGTTGTAGAAAGGGCAATAATGAACAGCAAATGGAGTGCTGAATGAAGGCAATGGCAATCTTTACTAATAGGAAAAGCCTAGTACACCCGATATTAAGACTCCAACCTAAGTACTAATCAGACCTGTGCAGGCTTTATTGCAGAACTGAGCTAGGATATGGTAATTATAGCGCAATGCCTCAGATTGATCTCAATCAATCAAACATAGCCAGTCTTTTAGAATCGAGGAGGACTTGCTTCCACTGCAAGAGGGAGCTCTTTTTTGGCTGAACAGTCCGATACGATAGCCACAGACTCTGTTACAGGTGGGACAGACATTCATCGAGGGAAGTGTTCGGTGGGGTTGATTTGCCGCACGCTCCTTCTGCTGCCTGAGCTTGGCCTCTTCCTGATCCTTGCGTTGAGACTCGAAGAGCTCAATGCCCTCCCGGATGGACTTAGTCCACCTCAGGCAATCTGCGTCCAGTTTCTCCCAAATGCCAGCGGTGAAGTCACACTTTACCAGCGAAACTTTGACGGTGTCCTTATAACGTTTCCTCTGTCCGGCTTTGCCGCGTTTACCATGAAGGCGCTCGGCATAAAGCATTTGCTTCGGGAGTCTAGTATCTGACATGCGTACTATCTGGCCTGCCAGCGAAGCTGACCGAGTGTGGACTGTGCTTCAATACAAGGGGATGTTGGCCTGGTCGAGGTCAATGATCTTGGAGCACCTGCCCTCCCAGGGGATTTGCAAGATCTTGTGGAGTCATCGTTAGTGATATATCTCCAGCGACTTGAGGTGCCTGCAAAAATCGCCCATGCCTCAGATCCATACTGGAGGGTTGATATTTCTACAGCCCTGTAGACCATGAGTGTCTTGGTAGATTTGAGGGCCTGGCCTTCAAACAAACCTTTCCTCAGACGGTCGAAGGCTGCGCTGCTGCACTGGAGGCGATGCTGAATCTCCCATTCGGTACGGCTGGTTTGCCACGCACTCCTTCCGCTGCCTGTGCCTGAACACTTCATCCCCCTTGCATCGAGACTCAAAGAGCTCAACGCCTTCCCGGATCGACTTTCTGCAACTCGGGCTCTCGGCGGCCAAAGTCTCCCAGGTGTCAGTGGCGATGTCGCAATTTACCACGGAGGCTTGGAGGGTGTCCTCATAACATTTCCACTGTCCTTCTTTGGTCGGTTTACCATGAAGGAGCTCGAAATAAAGTATTTGCTGAGGGAGTCTCTTATCTGGCATGCGTACTATGTGGCTGCCCAGCGAAGCTGATCGAGTGTGGTCAGTGCATCAATACTTGGGATGTTAGCCAGGTCGAGGACACTGATGTTGGTGTGCATTTCTTCCCAGGAGCTTTGCAAGAGCTTGCGGATATATGTTGGTGAAATATCTTCAGCGACTTGAGGCGCCGTCTGTACATCGTCCATACAGAAGGCCGGGTTTTACTACAGCCCTGTAGAACATGAGTTTTTTGGTAGATTTGAATGCCTGGTCTTCAAACATTCTTTTCCGAAGGTGGCCAAAGGCTGCGCTGGTGCTCTGGAGGCAATGCTGAAACTCCGCATCAATGTCTGCCTTTGTTAACAAAAGGTTCGTGAGACATGGGAAATGGTGCACGTTGTCCAGGGCCGCGCCGTGGATCCTATGATTGGAGGGCAGTGTTGAGTGGCAATGACAGGCTGGTGAAGGGCCTTTGTCTTACGGATGTTAAGCGTAATGCCCATTCTCTCATTTGCTTCAGTGAATACATTGACTATATCCTGGAGTTTAGCTTCTGAATGTGCACAGAGGCCGGCGTCGTCCGCATACTGCAGCTCAATGGGGTGATCTTGGACCTGGCCTGGAGATGGCATCGGTTAAAAATTCCCCACTGGCTCTGAAGTTAATTCCACTCCAACGGGGAGCTTGTTGATTGTGAGGTGGAGCATGGCATCGAGGAAGATTGAGAACAGGGTTGGAACGATAACGCAGCCCTATTTGAACCCGGTGTGGACATGGATTGCGTCTGTAATGGACACATTGTTAAGAATCACGTCGTGCATGTCATCGTGAATTAAGCAAAGGATGTTGACAAACATTTGGGGGTATCCACAACGGAGGAGGACGCACCCAAAAACCTTCAAGGTTGAGAGTTTCAAAGGCCTTTGTAAGATTTAAACAGCCATGTATAAGGGCTGGCACTGCTCTCTGCATTTACCTTACAACCGGCGCGCTGCAAATATCATGTCGGTTTGACCCGTAGGGGACGGATTCTGCATTGTGATTCCGGGTGGAGTTCCTTGGCCACAGGGAGAAGACGATTGAGGAGAACTCGAGCGACAACTTTCCCTGTGGATGAAAACAGGGAGATTGCCCTGTAGTTGCCACAGTTGAACTTGTCTCCCTTTTTTAAAATGGTCACAATCACTGCATCATTCAGAACTCCCGGCATGCTCTCCTCCCTCAAGATGGGAGAGATGAAGTCATGTATCCGCACCAACAGTGCCTCACCGCTATATTTTAGCACCTTAGCACGGATTCCATCCGCACCCATAGCTTTGTTATTCTTAGACAGTTTTATGATTTTGCCTACCTTGTGCAATTTTGGAGTTTCATTGGCGGGTCGCTTGCTGCTGGATGGAATAGAGAACACTCGAGCCAAAGGCAGAGTCTCGATTGAAGAGATCTTCAAAGTGTTCCTTCCATAGGGCCCTGACAACGTCGGTGTCCTTCATGACTGTTTCCATGTTCTTGGTCAGGAGTGGCGTGGGTCCTTGGCACTTCAGATCGTAGTTGGCCTTGACTGCAGTGAAGAATCCTGGCATTTCGTGGCTGTCGACCAGTTGTCGTGTCTCCTGTGCTTTCTCCATCCACCACTTGTTCTTACGGCCTGGGCTTTTTGTTGGACCTGTGCATTGAGCCGTCTGTAATTTAATTTTTCAGCTCCCGATTTGGGCTGTTGCTTGATCCTCAGAAATGGTTTGCGGTTGCTATTTATTAATTCTTCGAACTCCTGATCATTTTCATTAAATCAGTTCTGGTGTTTTCTGGTTGAGTGACGAAGTGTCTCTTCACAGGCACTTGTTATAAAGGTCTGGAGGGCAGACCAAGCGCTATGGAGATTCAGCATCTCAGGATAGTGAAGGCTGTGAGGGGCTGACTGTGTATGGCACTCTTGGTTTGGTCTCTCAGTGCCAGGGCATTAACTTTTTGTGGAACTGCTTCTATTCTCCCCTCTGTTTTCGGGCAAAGTTAATGTTGATGATGGATCTGATTCGGCGATGGGCCGTCCAGTAGTCATCAGCTCCTGTCATGGTGAGGGTGATGCGCACATCCTTGCAATCACTGGATTGGACAATGACATAGTCAAGCAGGTGCAACTGTTTGGAGCGAGTGTGTTGCCACGATGACTTGTATTTATCCCTCTGGTGGAATAGGATGTTGGTGATGAGGAGTCCATGTTCTAGACATTTTGTCAGGAGTAGGGTATCGCTGAAGTTGGCTTTCCCTACCCCCTCTCTGCCAATCACGCCTCCCCTGAGGAATGTCACTTTCCCAAGCCTGGCATTAAAATCACCCAGGAAGATCAATTTGTCGCCCGTGTGGACGTGGGACAAGGATGTCTTAAGTTTGGAATAAAATCGCTCTTTAGCCTCATCCATTGCATCGAGGGTAGAGGCGTACGCACTGATGACTGTGGCACAATGGCTCCGATGTAGGGTGCTACGGAGAGTCATGAGGCGTTCGTTAACCCCACAGGTGGAATCTTTGAGGCGGTCGACCAGCAAATTGTTGAAGGCAAAGCCGACTCATTGAAGGCTGCGTTCTGCCTCTGGATTCCCTTTCCAGAGGAAGGTGTGACCTCCACCATTTTCCTTCAACTTGCCTTTCCCTGCCCACTACGTCTCGCTTAGGGCGACGATATCAAAGTCAAAACGTCTGAGATCCCGGGCAACTATGGCTGTGCGGCATATCGACCTGATGCTGTTAGGATTGTCTTTGAGGGACCTGAACTTCATACTGACGAAGTGGCAGCCGCCTGTGCGTGGGTTTTTCAATATGGGGTGGCCGCTGCACACCCGCCACCACATGGGCTTAGATGAAGGTCTTAGTCCAGTGGCAAGAGGGTCCAAGACTACTGGAGACGAGGCACAGCTCTATAAAGCTAATTGCCTTGAGCTAAGTGTTGGTCGCAAGCTCAGCGCCGGTTAGCGCCATTGAAGATAGATTCTCCGAGGCTAGGTTAGGGGGCCGGCATTAGGAAGTTGACTTCCAAAGTTATTTAAAAAATTAAAAGTTGATAAAGATTCCCAATTTATTTCAAGAGATTCTAACGGTTGTTAAAACGTTTTAAAAAGTTTCTCAGTGTTGTTAAAAGTCTAAGATGTAAATCAAAAATAGATTATAAAATTTTGCCCAATTTATACAGTTTCTAAAAGTTACTAAAAGTCAAAGATGTGGATTAATAATAGCTATTTACTATTGTTTCGATTGAGATTCTAAAATCTAAGCTTTAAAAGGTCTCCCAGATTGTTTATTAAGTTTAAAATTTGGTTAAAAGTTTAAAAATGAATTAAAAGTTGGTTGGGCGTGTAAGACGATGCTACCTCCTCGGTCCCTTCCACCGGGTCAGCGCCGGCCTCGGAGTCCCTTCAGCTGTTTCCACTTCCTCGGATCCTGTTGGTATGTCGTCGCGGATGCCCTTCGGCCGGTTATGCGTTCTCCGAATCCGGTGCAGACTGCTTTGGCTCGGGATAGTAGTGACCGGTACTGGGTCCTTTCGGCCAGGGACAGTAGCGGCCGGTTTGATCAAGGATGCTTTGCGTGTGAAGGACTTATAGGTTTGGGTGTGTTGTTTTGCACGTTTATTTTGTTGCTGTGTTTCTGGTTTAGTTGTGTGTGGACCCCCTTCACTTTCGATGGCAGCAGGAGAATGAGCAGCAAAGATTTGGAAAAATAAAGCGAGATGGTAGGAGAGAAATTGAATACTGGAGGGAGAAGCGAACAGCTTGTTGATTGTTTGACAGCAGTGTGAATGTTGCCAGATGCCTGTGCTAACAGTAAAAGTCTACAGCACCTGGTATTTGCAGTCGGTCTCCCTTCCAAGTACTAACCAGACCTTACGCTACTTTCTATCCGAGATCAGACATCTTCAGACTGGCATGGCCGTAGCGATATAACATCTGGCTCTCTCTTTACTCAAAGAGCGTCAGACAGCTGCTTATTTCTTTTAGTCAGCTCATCCATGAATGCTGTTTAACAACTCGGAAGCATTTCCACTTCTTACATGTCCTTTTACCTGCCTTCCCACCTTGCTTTCAATCTCTCTTCGCGCCATCTCTCGCTAACACACACACAAAGTTTAATCCCGAGCCTCCATTGCTCAGTACAATCAGGCCAGTGACTATTAGCGAGAGAGAGAGAGAGTGAGAGTTGCATAAAAAGCAGTGGAAAGAACAGCAAATGGAGTGCTGAATGAAGGCAGCAACAACCTCGACTAATAGGAAACCCCTAGTACGCCTGGCATTGTGAATCCTATCCAAGTACTAAACAGACCTGTCACTAGTTTGGTGCAGAAATGAGCTACGATGTAGTAGTTATAGTGCAATGTCTGAATTTCATCTTGGATGTTTTGGATGACAAGGACATACAGGTGTGGGTGTGTTGTTTTGCTTCGTTATTTTGTTGCTGTATTTTTTGTTCAGTTGTGTGTGAACCCCCTTGACTTTCTATGGCAGCAGGAGAATGAGCAGCAAACATTTAGAAAAATAAGGCGAGAGGGTGAAAGAGAAATTGAATGCAGAAGAGATAAGCAAACAGCTTGTTGATAGTTTGACGGCAGTGTGAATGCTGCGAGTAGCCTGTGGTGGCACCAAAAGTCTACAGCACCTGGTATTCCCTGTCGGTCTCCATTCCAAGTACTAACCAGGCCTTACTCTGCTTCGCATGTGAAAGCAGACTTTTTCAGACTGGTATGGCCATAGATATCTAACAGCTGGCTCTCTCTTTACAGATCGTGCGACAGACAGCAGCTTATTACTTTCTGTCAGGTCATACTTGAATGCTACCGAACAGTTCTGAAGCATTTGTACTTCTTACGTTGTTTTACCTGCCTTCCCTCCTTCTTTTCTGTCTATCTTCGCGCCATCACTGGCTAACACAGAAAAATATAAGCCCGAGTCTCCATTGCAATTACAAACCAGGTCTGAGTCTATTAGAGAGAGAGAAAGAGAAAGAGAGAGAGAGAGCGAAGGAGCGAGAGGGAGAGCTAGAGGAGGAGTTGTTGAAAGCGCAGGAACGAACCGCAAATGGAGTGATGAAAGAAGATAGCGACAACCTCCATTAATTGAAAAAGCCTCGTACACCTGGTATTAAGACTCCTATTCAAGTACATATCAGGCCTGTCCCTACTTTGTTACAGAAATAAGCTACGATGTGGTATTTATAGCACAATATCTCCGTTTTATTGAGGCAGCAGGAGAATGAGCATCAAAGATTTGGAAAAATAAGTAGAGAGTGAGAGAGAAATTGAATGAAGTGGGGAGATGCTAACTGTTTGATGATTGGTTGAAGCCAGTGTGAATGTTGTGAGCAGCCTGTGGTGGCAGCAACAGTCTACAGCACCTCGTATTCACAGTCCGTCTCACTTCCAAATATTTACCAGGTGTTAGTCTGTCTCGTCTCCGAGAGTAGACTTTATCTGACTGGCATGGCCATATCAGCTGGCTCTCTCTTTCCTCAAAAAGCGACAGACAGCAGCTTATTAATTTCTGTCAGCTTATACATGAATGCTATTTATCATCTGGATAGAAACATAGAAACAAAGAAAATAGGTGCAGGAATAGGCCATTCGGCCCTTTCAGAATGCACCACCATTCAATAAGATCATGGCTGATCATTCACCTCGGTACCACATTCCTGCTTTCTCTCCATACCACTTTATTCCTTTAGCTGTAAAAGCCATATCTAACTCCCCGTTGAATATATCCAATGAAGTGGCTGCAACAATTCTCTGTGGTAGGGAATTCCACAGATTAACAACTCTCTTCGTGAAGAAGTTTCTCCATAATCTCAGTCCTAATCCTTACCCTTCGATGATGTCCCCTGGTTCTGGACTTCACCAACATCGGGAACATTCTTGCTGCATCTAATCTGTCCCGTCCCGTCAGAATTGTATATATTTCTATGAGATCCCCTCTCATCCTTCTAAACTCCAGTGAATAAAAGCCCATTCGATCCAATCTCTATTCATCAGTCAGTCCTGCCAGGCAGAGAATCAGTCTGGTGAACCTTTGCTGCACTCCCTCAAAAGCAAGAATGTTCTTTTTCAGATTAGGAGACCAAAACTGCACACAATATTCCAGGTGAGGCCTCACTAAAGCTCTGTACAACTGCAGTAAGACCCCCCTGCTCCTACACTCAAATCCTCTAGCTATGACGACCAACATACCATTTGCCTCCTTCACCGCCTGCTGACCCTGTATGCCAACTTGCAATAACTGATATACCATGGCACCCAGGTCTCGCTGCACCTCCCCTTTTCCAAATCTGCCCTCATTCAGATAACATTCGGCCTTCTTGTTTTTGCCATCAAATGGATAACTTCACACTTATTCACATTATACTGCATCTGCCACGCGTTTGCCCATTCACCGAACTTGTCCAAGGCACCCTGCAGACTTTTAGCTTCCTCTTTACAGCTCACACTTGCACCCAGTTTAGTGTTATCTGCATACTTGGAGAAATTGCACTCAATTCCCTCATCCAAATAATTAATTTAAATTGTAAATATTTGGCCTCCCAGCACTGAGCCCTGCGTTACCACACTGGTCATTGCCTGCCATTCTGAAAATAACCCGTTTATCCCGACTCTCTGCTAACTACCTGCCAACCAGTTCTCTATCCACGTCAGTACATTACACTCAATACTATGTGCTTTAATTTTGGACATCAATCTCTCGTGTGGGACCCTGTCAAAAGCATTTTGAAAGACCAAATACAGCACATCCACTGGTTCTCCCTTGTCCACTGTAGCAGATACATCCTCAAAACATTCCAGAAGATTTGTCAAGCAGCATTTCCATTTCATAATCAATGCTAACTTGGACCGATCCCGTCACTGCTTTCCAAATGTGCTGCTATATCATCTTTAATAATTGATACCTACATTTTCCCCACTACTGATGTCAGGCTAACCGGTCTATAATTACCGTTTTCTCGCTCTCTACTTTCTTAAAAAGTCGTCAATCTTATCATTCTTAAGGGAGTTGGATATGTATCTGAAAAAAAAAAACAATGCACGTCTGCGGGTAATTGGCAGGGAATAGGACTAGCAAATAGTTGGCAAAGCTCGACCGGCCGAAAGGTCTTCTTCCGTGTTGTAACCATTCCATTATACTATGATTATCGAAGTTCGTGGCACATTTACTAGTGTGTATGGAAGCAGAATATTGCAAAGCGACGTGGATTCAGCCGTCACAATGAGAGGCATCTGATGCAGAAAATGCGGGTGAGCGAAAATTCGGGTTTAATGACTTTAAATGCATCATTTTTGTTTTGTGAAGTTTCGGTCAGAGACATGTTTGGGAAAGGAATTTTTTGCTGAAAGGGACTCAGCATTTAATCTTCTTTCTGGCTGTTGATGTCGCAATTCTTTTCGATGTTATTCTTCCAGAATGTATATTTTCTTTGCTGTTTCACAATAACCAGTCCATTGCTCAACAATCTATCTCACTGTTTCCCCAGTTCCATGTACCTATTAGCAGCAATGAGGATTTTGAAACAGACGACTAACACACCGTGTCTAAAATGATTTATGGTGTAAGAGGAAAATTGCAGAGCACAGACAAAGTATTAAATTATGGATTCTCCTTCAGTAAACATTTCTTTAGTTGTGTAAATGAAGATCATCAGTTAATTAATGATGTTTTCCGTGAAAGCAGGATAACATTTAAAAGTTATAAATTTTCTACATTTTGAAAGACACTGTTTAATCAGAACAGTCAGTTCGATTTGTTAAGGAAGGGTCGCGTTTGACTAACATGACTGCATTTTTGGATGTGGTCACCAGGTGAGTCGATGAAGTATTGCGTATGATGTAGTGTATATGGATTCTATTAAAGATTTCACTAAAATCCCACATGGAAGTCTGGTTAAGAAATTAAAAGCCCATGGGAACCAGGGCGAAGTGGCAAATTGGAAACAAATTGGATCAGAGGCAGGAAGCATAGGATAATATTTGAAGGGTTTTTTAGACTGAAAAGATGTTTCCTGTGTATTTCCACAGTTTTCAGTGCGAGGTCCATTATTTTTCATGGTATTTATCAATGATCTAGCGTGAATATGATTAAGGAGTTTTCAAGTCATAATAAAATAGGCAGTGCGGTTGATAATGAAGAAGGAAGCTGGAGACTGCAGGAAGGTGGGCAGAAATGTGGCAAATGGAATTTAATCCAGAGACATGTGAGTCCGTGCATTTGTCGAGCGCAAAGAAGGAAACGGAATAAACATCATCTGGTTGGATATTGAGAAGTGTTGAGGAACAAAGGGAAATGGGATTGCATGTCCATACATCCCTGAACGTAGCTGGCCAGTTGGATAAGTTGGTTAAGAAGGCATATGGAATGGTTGTATTTATTGGCAGAGACATGGAATAGAAGAACAAGTGGGTTATGCTATTACTGTATAATCTTCCGGTCAGTCCACAGCAGGAGTACTGCGTGCAGTTATGGTCACCGCATTTAAGGAAGGACATGATTGCGCTGGAGAGGGTACAGAGGAGATTTACGTCGATGTTGCCGGGAGTGGAGCAACTTTGCGATGAAGACAGATTGGAAAGGTTTGGATTGTTTTTCTTGGAAAAGAGGAGGCTGATGGGCGACAGCATTGAGGTGTTTAAAATTAAGAAGGGCCTAGATATTGTTGATTAAAATGGCCTATTTCCCGTAAGGGAGAGGTCAACAACCAGGGGACATAAATTAAAAGTATTACTATAAGGGTTATAGGGGATTTGAAGTTAACATTCTTCATCGAGATGTTTGTGGGTTTCTGGAACACACTGCCTGAAAGTGGGTGGAGGCAGAACCTCTCAACACGTTTAAAAAGTACTTGGATGTGCACTTGAAATGCCGTAAGGTGCAGGGTTACACACCGAAACCTGGACATTTGTTGGCCAGTGCAGGTACGATGGGCCGAGAAGGACTCCTTCCAAGCTGTAAACTTCTATGATTGCATAATTATCGGTAAGCATTACTTTCATGATACAAAACGAGGCGATCGGCTAATTAATGGCGTTACCAGTGAAAAAAAATGTTCGTGTAAGCTGCGGCACGAACTCAGGAACCTGAGATTAAGAATCTTATGAGGCTACTGTTCGGTGGACGTGGAGCTTTGGCTCGATCCGTGGAATTTTGAAGCCCAGTGAAGGGCGGTAAACGGTTGTTTGATGCTGCATTCGCCGCTTTCTACCAGCAGCGGCTGATTGGAGAGTGCGTGACTGGAATGTTGGGGCTTGTCCCGCCCTCACTCAATCTGGAGTTGGGGAAGAGCGTTTAGTCTATTGGTTTCTTTGTGGCTTCAATTTTCTATTGTGAAGCGAGGCAGCGCGGCAGGATCCTTTAATAGTCTCCCACAGCTCAACTGAGTGAATGGAACGTGCAGCTTTCAGATAGGTTTATCCCCCTTCAGGGCTGGAAACGAGAGGGACTGAGAGACACTGTGTAGAGCTTTAGTTTGTACAGAACTGTACACAAAATCAGCAAATGCAACAGCGTCGTGAGACACTGCACTCTGTTAATAATGAACCACTAATATGAATTGTTCAATTTTTTCTAATCATTAATTGAACAGGTTTGCAAAATGCTTCCGCCCGTTTTCGAACCGGGGACATTTTGCGTGTAATGGAAACTTGATCACCACTACAGTACGGAAACTCTGCGACAGAATAAATGTCGGGAACATAAACAGAGCTTTAACCTCCACAGCTGCGCTGCACATCAGGAGCTTGCATTACGCGAATAGAATGACGTTGCTATATTTAGCAAGGTTGTGAGTGTGGTAGGAATTGATCCCGTTTTTCTCGGACTTTATACATAGGACCAGGAGGTGGCCATTTCGCAGCAAGTGGTTAGAATCTGGAATACACTGCTTTAAAGGCGGCGGAGGCAGACTCAATCTTATCTTTCCAAAGGGAGTTGGATCAGTATCTGGAGGAAAAAAATGCACAGCTGCGGGTAAATGACGCGGATGTGGGACTTCTTGAGAGCAGGCATGGGCTCGATGGGCTGAATGGCCTTCTTCCGTGCTGTAACCATTCCATTATTCTCTGATTCAATAACTTAGTGGCACATTTAGTAGTGTGCATCGAAGCTGAATATTGCAAAGGGACGTGCATTGATTCGGCACAACTAGCGGCATCTGATTGAGAAGATTCGGGTGCGCGAAAATCTGAGTGCAATGACTTTAAATGCATCAGTTTTGTTTTGTGAAGTTTCGGTCAGAGAAATGTTTGGGAAAGGAATTTTTTTCTGAAAGGACTCAGCATTTAATCTTCTTTCTGGCTGTTGGGGTCACATTTATTTTCGATGTTATTCTTCCACAATGTATATTTTGTTTGCTCTTTCACAATAACCAGACCCTTGCTCTTCAATATATTTCACTGCTTACATGGTCACAGCAATGGAACAACGGGGGAATTAGGAGTTCCAGAAAGACAGGAATGTGTTCAGTACAGCGGAAATAGCTCCAGAAACAAACGAATTACATTGATAAAGAGAAGAGTTGGCTCATAAAACAGGTAAACTAGCTATTCCTACAGCAGGGGAATTAGGAGAGCGCACCATAATCAGAATAATTGGTAGTAAAATTTATCGGGGATATGGCAGCCACATAAAAAGCAAAATATGGTGCAATATCAGCAGCGCAATTTGAAGGTCCAGAAACAGGGAAATTAGGATCTTCACGAACAACTGAAATAGCTCCAGACACAGGGGAATTAGGAGCTGCATAACCCGCGGAAATAGGAGCTTC
Organism: Pristiophorus japonicus; assembly: GCF_044704955.1. NCBI lineage: Eukaryota > Metazoa > Chordata > Chondrichthyes > Pristiophoridae > Pristiophorus > Pristiophorus japonicus. The sequence goes on along the minus strand of NW_027252090.1, from coordinate 827,024 downwards.
AGCAATAGTGGCATTCGGAGCACCCTTAAGATGGGATTGAGCAGCTCCAAGAACATTAAAACTAACCACAGAACAAGGGAAATAGCTCAAGAAACAGGGGGAATGGGATATCCATAATTACAGGAATTAATTCCATAAACCGGGAAATTAGCTCCAGAAATATTGGAGTTAACCTCACAAACTGGGGAATTAAGTGCTCATGAAACACCGGAATTAGAAGCTCCAGAAAGCGGGGAATTATGTCCAGAAATATCGTGATTAGCTTCAGAAAGAGGGAGAATCAAGTGCTCCAGAAGCAGAGGACTTTCAGCTATAGATACTAGGTGATTAGATCCAGGAACAGTGGAATGTGCTCCATAAACGGATGAATTTGGAACTCCACAGACTGGTAAATTAGCAGCTCGAGGAACAGTAGAATTAGCTGCAGAGACAGTGCAATTAGCTCCAGAAACAGGGGAATTGTGTTTAGAAAGAGCAGAGTTAGCTCTAGAAAGAGGTGACTTAGCTGTCCCTGCAGCAGGCTTTTTTTGAGAACGCACCATAAGCAGGACACTTCGAAGATATATATAATTAATAGAACTTAAATAGGACAATTCGGTGCTTCATCAACTGCTCAATTTGGAGTTACAGAAAATGGACAATTAGGAGCGCCACAACACCTCAGAATCTCCAGAAAGTAGGGAACTATGAATTCCAAAAACTATCGAATGTTCTCCACATACTAAGGTATTAGGTCCAGGAACATCTGAATCAGCTACAGAAACAGAGCAAATCCTTTCAGGAACAGTGAAATTAGGAGTCACAGAAATAGAGCAATTAGGAGCTGCAGGAACAGGGGAATTAGCGCAAAAACAAGGGAAATGTCGCCAAAAAAAGGGGAATTAGGTTTTGAAACTGTGCAGTTAAGTGTTGAAAGATGAAAAGTAGAAATTACAGAAACTAGTAAATTAACAGCTCCAGAAACAGTGGAATTCGCTCCAGGAACAGGGCAATGGGGAGCTGCAGAAAGAGGGGAAGCGAGCTCCATGAAGACAGGAATAATCACAGTACAGCTTAATCAGCTGCAGAAACAGGGCAATGGGGAACGGTAGAAACAGAGGAAGCGAGCTCCAGGAACACAGGAATAATCATAGTACAGTGCAATTAGCTCCAGAAACTGGGGACTTTTTGAAAGAGCAGAGTTACCTCCAGAAAAGGTTAATTTTCTGTTCATGTTGCAGGATCATTAGTAGAGCGTACCACAAACAGGATAATTCGAGGCCATATCTATCGGCAAATCAGAAGAAACATAAAAAGGATAATTATTGCAGCTCCAGAAAAAGGGAAATTAGGATCTCCAAAGGAATTTTCACCAGAAATGTAAGCATTAGCTCGAGAAACAGTCGAATTAGCAACAGAAACAGGGGAGCTACCTCGAGAACGGATGAATTAGGAGATCCACAATCTGGGATATGAGGAACTCCAGAAAAACACATGAGCTCCAGAGACAGGGGAATTAGCTCCAGTAAGTAGGAGCTGCAGAGAGGGGCATTAGGAGTTCCAGGAATACTGGAATTATCTTCAGAAACAGGGTAATTATGTTTAGAAAGAACAGAATTAGCTCTTGAAAGAGGCGACTTAGCTGTCCCTGCAGAAGGGGATTTATGAAAGCGCACCATAAGCAGGACATTTCCAATATATATATATAATTAATAGTCACTTAAATAGGACAATAAGGTGCTTCATCATCAGTGCAAATTGGAGCTCCAGAAAAAGGCAATTTGGAGCTGTGCAAGCAACTCAGAATCTGCAGAAGGTGGGGAACAAGGACTTCCAAAAACTATCGAATTTGCTCTGCAAACATAGGTATTAGGTTCAGTAACAGCGGAATTAGCTACAGAACAGAGAAATTCCTTCCAGCAACAAGGACATTAGGAGTCACAGAAAGAGAGCAACAAGGATATGCAGTAACAGGGGAAGTCGCGCAGAAACAAGGGAATTAGCGCCAGAAACAAGGGAATTAGGTCTAGAAAATGTGCAATTAGGTCTTGAAAGAAGAAAAGTAGGAGTTATCGAAACTAGTAAATTAGAAGCTGCAGAAACAGTTGGAATTCGCTCCAGAAACAGGGCACTGAGGAGCTGCAAAAACATGGGATGTGAGCTCAGGAGCACAGGAAAAATTAATAAGAACATAAGAACATAGAAATTAGGAATAGGAGTAGGCCATCTAGCCCCTCGAGCCTGCTGTTCCATTCAACAAGATCATGGCTGATCTGGCCGTGTACTCAGCTCCACTTACCTGCCCGCTCCCCGTAAACCTTAATTCCCATATTGGGAATCTGTGACTTGAGTCCCTTATATGTGACTTGAATACATTCAATGAGCTAGCCTCAATTGCTTCCGTGGACCGAGAATTCCACAGATTCACAACCCTCTGGGAGAAGAAATTCCTTCTCAACTCGGTTTTAAATTGGCTCCCCCGTATTTTGAGGCTGTGCCACCTAGTTCTAGTCATCCCTACCAGAATAGAAAACTTCTCTGCTTCCATCTTGTCTATCCCTTTCATTATTTTAAATGATTCTGCAAGATCACCCTTCATCCTTCTGAACTCCAACGAGTAAAGACCCAGTCTACTCAATATATCATGATAAGGTAACCCCCTCATCTCCGGAATCAGGCAACTGAATCGTCTCTGTACCTCCTCCAAAGCGAGTATATCCTTCCTTAAGTAAGGTGAACAAAACTGCACGCAGTACTCCAGGTGCGGCCTCACCAATACCATATACAATTGCAGAAGGACCTCCCTGCTTTTGTACTCCATCCCTCTCGCAATGAAGGCCAACATTCCATTCGCCTTCCTGATTACCTGCTGCACTTGCAAACTAACTTTTTGTGATTCATGCACAAGGACATCCAGGTCCCTCTGCGCCTCAGCATGTTTTAATTTCTCCCCATTCGAATAATATTCCCTTTTACTGTTTTTTTTCCCAAGGTGGATGAACTCACATTTTTCGACATTGTATTCCATCTGCCAAACCTTAGCCCATTCGCTTAACCGATCTAAATCTCTTTGCAGCCTTTCTGTGTACTCTACACAACCCGCTTTCCCACTAATCTTTTTGTCATCTGCAAATTTTTTACACTACACTCTGTCCCCTCTTCCAGGTCTTCTATGTATATTGTGAACAGTTGTGGTCCCAGCACCGATCCCTGTGGCACACCACTAACCACCGATTTCCAATCCGAAAAGGACCCATTTATTCCGACTCTCTGCTTTCTGTTAGGCAGCCAATTCCCGATTCATGCTAATACATACCCTCTGACTCCGCGTACCTTTATCTTCTGCGGTAACCTTTTGTGTGGCACATTATCGAATAGCTTTTGGAAATCTAAATACAACGGATCCATCGGTACACCTCTATCCACCATTTTCGTTATACCCTCAAAGAATTCCAGTAAATTAGTTAAACATGATTTACACTTCATGAATCCATTCTGCGCCTGCTTGATTGTACTATTCCTGTCTAGATGTCCCGCTATATCTTCCTTAATGATAGTTTCAAGCATTTTCCACATTATAGACGTTAAACTAACCGGCCTAAAGTTACCTGCCTTTTGTCTGCCCCCTTTTATAAACAGAGGCGTTGCATTAGCTGCTTTCCAATCCGCTAGTACCTCCCCAGAGTCCAGAGAATGTTGGTAGATTATAACGAATGCATCTGCTATAACTTCAGCCATTTTTCTAATACCCTGGGATGCATTTCATCAGGACCAGGGGACTTGTCTACCTTGAGTCCCATTAGCCTGTCCAGCACTACCCCCCTAGTGTTAGAGATTGTCTCAAAGGTCCTCCTTTCCCCAATTCCTGTGACCAGCAATGTTTGGCATTCTTATTGTGTCTTCCACTGTGAAGACCGAAGCAACATAATTGCTTAAGGTCTCAGCCATTTCCACATTTCCCATTATTAAATCCCTCTGCTCAACTTCCCTTCTCATCTTCTCATCCCCCTTCTCATAATCAATCTACAGATTAATTTTCTCCAGAAACAGGGCAATGGGGCAGCTGCTGAAGCATGGGAAAAGACCTCGAAGAACACAGTAATAATCACAGTACAGCGCAATTAGCTCCAGAAACAGGGGAATTACGTTTAGAAAGAGCATAGTTACCTCCAGCAATGGTGAATTTTCTATTCATGTTGCAGGTTCATTAGGAGAGCGCACCATAAACAGGACAATTTGGAGCCATATATATCGGCAAACTACAAGAAATGTAGAAAGGACAATGATGTGCTTGATAAACTGCTGAATTTGGAGCTCCAGAAAGAATTAAGAGCTCCACAGGAACTTTACCCAGACAAAAAATATATTAGCTTCAGAAACCGTTGATTTAACAACAGGAACATGAGAGCTACCTCCAGAAAAGGATGCATTAGTAGATCCACAATCTTGGATATTATGAATTCCAGAAAAAATATGAGCTCCAGAAACAGGGAAATTAGCTCCGCGAACATGGGAATTAGGAGCTGCAGAGAAGGGAATTAGGAATTCCAGGAATACTGGAATTAGATCGGAAACTAGAGTTTTGGCTCCAGAAACAGGGGAATTATGTTTAGAAAGAGAAGAGTTAGCTCTAGAAAGAGGTGAATTAGCAGCAGGGTAATTAGGAGAGTGCACCATAAACTGGACATTTTGTACATATACATATATATATATATATAAAACTATTAGACACTTAAATAGGACAATTAGGTGCTTCATCAACAGTGCAATTTGGAGCTCCAGAAAAAGGACAATTAGGGGCTCCACAAACAACTCAGAATCTCCAGAAAGAGGGGAACTAGGACTTCCACAAACCATGGATATCTATCCAGAAAAAAAGGTAGTAGAAACATAGAAACATAGAAAATATGTAAAGGAGTAGGCCGGTCGGCTGATCATTCACCGCAGTACCGCTGTCCTTTTTTCTCTTAATACCACTTGATCCCTTTAACCATAAGTCTCATATCTAACTCCCACTTGAATATATCCATAGAACTCGCATCAACAACTCTCTGCGGTAGAGAATTCCACAGATTAACAACTCTCTGAATTAAGACGGTTCTCCTCATCTCAGTCCTAACGGGCTTACCCCTTATCCTTCGACTTTGTCCCAAGGGTCTGGACTTCGCCAACATCAGGAACACTCATCTTGCATCTAACCTGTCCAGTCCCATCACAATGTTTTATGTTTATATAAGATCCCCTCTCATCCTTCTAAACTTCAGTGAATACATGCCCAGATGATCCATATCTCTCCTCATATGTCAGTCCTGCCATCCCAAGAATCAGTCTGGTGAACCTTCCCTGCACTCCCTCAATAGCAAGAACGTCTTTCCTCACGTTAGGAGACCAAAACTGAACACAATACCTCAGGTGAAGCTTCATCAAAGCCATGTAAATCTGAAGAAAGACCTCCCTGCTCCTATACTCAAATCCCCTTGATATGAAGGACAACACTCCATTTGCCTTCTTCACCGCAGGCTGCGTCTGCATGCCAAATTTCAATAACTGAACTACCATGACACACAGGTCTCGTCGCACCTCCTGTTTTCCTAATCTGTCGCAATTCAGATAATATTGTGACTTCGTGTTTTTTTCACCAAAGTGGATAACCTCACATTTATCCACTTTATACTGCCAATGCCATGCATTTGGCCACTCACGTTACCTGTCCAAATCACTCTTCAGCCTCTTAGCACCCTCCACACAGCTCACACCGCAACACTGCTTAGTGCCATCTGCAAACTTTGAGATGTTATACTCAATGCCTTCATCCCGATCATTGATGTATATTGTAAATAGCTGGGGTCGCAGCAGTGAGCCCAGCGACAGCCCACCATTCACTGTCTGCCATTCTGAAAAGGTCCAGTTTATCCCGACTCTCTGCTTTCTGTCTGCCAACCAGTTCTCTATCCACGTCAATAGCATGTGCTTTAAATTTGCACACCAATCTCTTGTGTGCGACATTGTCAAAAGCCTTTTCTAAGTAAAAATACACCATCCACTGGTTCTCCCTTGACCACTCTACTAGTTACAACCTCAAAAAATTATTTGATTTGTCAAGCATGATTTCCCCTTCATAAATCCATGCTGACCTGGACCGATCCATCACTGCTTTCCAAGTGTGCTGCTACTTCGTTTTTAATAATTGATTCCAACTTTTTCCCCACTACTGATGTCAGGCTAAGCGGTCTATAATTACCTGTTTTCTCGTTCCCTCCTTTTTTTAGCACAAGAAACAGTTGAATTACCAAAGAAACAGGAGAATTCCCTGCAGGAAGAGCGAAATTAGGAGTCTCAGAAAGAGGGGAAGTAGGTGCTCCAGGAATACGGGAATTATCGCCAGAAACAGGGGAATTGGGTCTAGAAACTGTGGAATAAGTCTTGAAAGATGAACGTAGGAGTTATAGATCTGGTAAATTTGCAGCTCCAGAAACAGTGGAATTCGTAGGAGAGTCAGGGCAATGGGAAACTGCAGAAACAAGGGAAGCGAGATCCAGGAACTCAGGAATAATCACAGTACAGCGCAATTAGCTCCAGAAACAGGGGAATTACGTTTAGAAAGAGGAGAGTTACCTCCAGAAAAGATGAATTTTCTGTTCATGTTATAGGGTAATTAGGAGAGTGCACCATAAACAGATCAATTCGGAGCCATATTACTAGACACGTAAAAAGGACAATGATGTGCTTCATAAACAGCACATGTTGGAGCTCCAGACAAAAGGGAAATTAGGAGATCCAGAGGAATTTTCCCCAGAAAAATTGGTAGCTCCAGAAACAGTGAATTAGCAACAGAAACAGTGGATTGAGCTCCAGAAACAAATGCATTGGGAGATCCACAATGTGGGATATTCGGAGCTGCAGAAAAAGATGAGCTCCAGAAGCAGGGGAAGTAGCTCCTGGAACAGGGGAATTAGGAGTTCCAGGAATACTGCAATTAGTTCAGAAACAAGTGTATTAGCTCCAGAAACAGACGAAATAGAACTCGAAAGATGAGCATTAGGAGTTACAGAAACTGCCGGATTGAGCGCTGCAGAAACTGGGGAATTATGAGCTCCAGAAACACAGGAATTTTTCTAACACAGCGGAAGTAGCTCTAGAAAGAAAGGAATAACATTTAGAATGAGAAACGTTGGCTTATGAAACAGGTAAACTAGCTATTCCTGTAGCAGTGGAATTAGGAGAGCGCACCATAAGCAGAATAATCCGGGGCCAAATATATCGGGAAATGCTAGCAACATAAAAAGCACAATTAGGTGTTTCATAAACAGCGCAATTTGAAGCTCCAGAAACAGGGGAATTAGGAACGCCACAAACAACTGCAATAGCTCCAGAAACAGAGGAAATAAGACGAGCATAACCTGGAGTAGTAGGAACTTCAGCAACAGCCATACTGGGAGCTCCCGTACGATGGCATTTAGCAGTTCCAACAGCATTGAAACTAACCCCGGAATAATGGAAATATTTCCAGAAACAGAGGGAGTGGGATATCCTTAATTACAGGATTTAATTCCGAAAACCAGGGAACTACCTCCGGAAATATTAGAGTAAACACACACTGGGTAATTAAGTGCACCTGAAACAGAAGAATGAGGAGTTCCAGAAAGCGGGCAATTATGTCGCGATTTGCTACAGAAAGTGAGAGAATCAGGTGCTCCAGAAACAGAGAACATTTCAGCTACAGTTGCGAGGACATTAGCCCCTGGAACAAGGGAACTGTGTTTAAAAAGAGCAGAGTTAGCTCTTGAAGGAGGTCTTTGCAGCAGGGGAGTTAGGAGAGCGCACCATCAACAAGACATTTCGGAGATATATAGATATATGTATATAAAACTAGGAGACACTTAAATACGATAAATAGTTGCTTCAGAAAAAGGTCAAAAAATAGCTCCGCAAACAATTAAAAAGCTCCAGAAAGAGGGGGACGAGTATGATTCAACACCTCATTCCACACATCATCCACACATCATTCCACACATCAATCCACACATCATTCCGCACATCGTTCCACAGCTCATTCCACATCTCATTCCACACATCATTCCACACATCATTCCACACTTCGTTCCACACATCATCCCACAACTCATTCCACACATCATTCCACACATCATTCCACACAGCATTCCACACCTCATTCCACACAACATTCGGAAAATCATTCCACGCATCTTTCCACACCTCATTCCACACAGCATTCCAAACATCATTCCATACATCATTCCATGCCTCATTGCACACATCATTCCACACGTCATTCCACACATCAAACAACATATATTTCCACACTTAATTAAAAGCATCCTTCCACACATCATTCTACACATCATTCAACACAGCATTCCACACCACAATCCACACATAAATCCATTCATCATTCCACACATCATTCCACACCTCATTCCACACATCATTCCATCCATCATTCCACACATCACTACCAACCTTATTCCACACGACATTCCAACATCATTCCACATATCATTCCACAAATCATCACATACATCATTCCACACATCATTCCACACATCTTTCCACACCTCATTCCACAAAAATTCCAGACTTCATTCCAAACATCATTCCACACATCATCCTGCACACCTTTCCACACATCATTCCACACACCATTCCACGCATCATTCCACACCTTATTCCAAATATCATTCCACTCATCATTCCACACATAATTCTACATATCCTTGCACACCTCATTCCACATATCATTGCACACATCATGCCACATATCATTCCACACATCATTCCACATATCTTTCCACACATTATTGCACACAACATTCCAAACATCATTCCACACTTCATTCCACACATCATTCCACACATCATTCCACACATCATTCTACACATCATTCCATACAACATTCCACACATCATTCTGCACATCATTCCACACATCATTCCACACATCTATCCTTCCATCATTCCAGTTCTAATTTCACTCATCATTCCACACACCATTCCACACATCATTCCACACATCATTTCACAAATCATTCCACACATCATTCTACACTTCATTTAACACATCATTCCACACGTCATTCCACACATCACTCGACACATCATTCCTCACATGATTGCACACATCATTCCACAACACATTCCACACATCATGCCACATATCATTCCACACATAATTCCACACATCATTCCACATCCCATTCCACATATCATTACACATCTCATTACACACATAATTCTACACATCCTTACACACCTCATTCCACACATCATTCCACACCTCATTCCACGTCTCACTCGACACATCATTCCACACATCATTCCACACATCATTCCACAACACATTCCACACATCATGCCACATATCATTCCACACATCATTCCACACATCATTCCCTAATTCATTCCACATCTATTTCCACACATAATTCCACACCTTATTCCAAACATCATTCTGCACATCATTCCAGACGTCATTCCACACATCATTATACACATCATTCCACACCTTATTCCAAACATCACTCCACTCATCATTCCACACATCATTCCACACCTCATTCCAAACCACATTCCACACATCATTCCACATCTCATTCCACACATCATTCCACACACAATTCCACACATCCTTCCACGCCTCATTCCACTCATCATTCCACACATCATTCCACATATCAATCCACACCTCATTCGACACCTCATTCCTCACATCATCCACACATCATTCCACACATCATTCCACACTTCATTCCGCACATCATTACATACAGCATTCCATACATTATTCCAAACATCATTCCACACATCATTCCACACATCATTCCACGCATCATTCCACACCTCATTCCACTCATAATTCCACACATCGTTCCACACATCAATCCACACCTCATTCCACACCTCATTCCATACATCATTCCACACATCATTTCACACATCATTCCACACTTCATTCCACACATCATTACACACAGCATTCGACACCTCATTCCATATATCATCCCACACATCATTCCACAAATCATTCCACACCTCATTCCATACATCATTCCAAATATCATTCCACACTTCATTCCACACAACATTCCACCCATCATTCCACACCTCATTCCACACATCATTGCACACAACTTTCCACACATCATTCCACAACTCATTCCACACATCATTCCACAACTCATTCCACACATCATTCCATACCTCATTCCACACGTCATTCCACACATCATTTCACATATCATTCAACACGTCATTCCACACAGCATTCCACACATTATTCCACACATCATTCCACACCTCATTCCTCATCTCTTTCCATACATCATTCCACACATAATTCCACACATTATTGCACACAACATTCCAAACATCATTCCATACCTCATTCCACACATCATTCCACATATCAATCCACACCTCATTCAACACCTCATTCCACACATCATCCACACATCATTCCACCCATCAATCCACACATTATTCCACAACTCATTCCACACGTCATTCCACACATCATTCCACACATTATTCCACACCTCATTCCACGTCTCACTCGACACATCATGCCACACATCATTCCACACATCATTCCACAACACATTCCACACATCATTCCAAACATCATTCCATACATCACTCCACACATCATTCCACACAACATTCCTCACAAATTCCACACATCGTTCCAAACATCATTCCAAACATCATTCTGCACATCATTCCAGACATCATTCCACACATCATTACACACAACATTCCACACCTTATTCCAAACATCATTCCACTCATCATTCCAAACATCATTCCACACCTCATTCCAAACCACATTCCACACATCATTCCACACCTCATTCCACACATCATTGTGCACGTCATTCCACACATCATTTCACTGATCATACAACACGTCATTCCACACAGCATTCCACACATCATTCCACACATCATTCCACTCCAAATTCCTCATCTCTTTCCATACATCATTCAACACATCATTCCACACATTATTGCGCACAACATTCTAAACATCATTCCACACCTCATTCCACACATCATTCCACACATCATTCCACACATCATTCTACACATCATTCCACACGACATTCCACACATCATTCAGCACATCATTCCACACATCATTCCACACATCTATCCAAACATCATTCCAGGTATAATTTCACTCATCATTCCACACAGCATTCCACACATCATTCCACACATCACTTCACAAATCATTCCACACATCATTCCACAATCATTTAACACATCATTCCACACATCATTCCACACATCACTCGACACATCATTCCTCACATGATTCCACACAGCATTCCACAACTCATTCCAAACATCATTCCACACATCATTCCACACAAATTCCGCACTTCATTCCAAACATCATTCCACACATCATGCTGCACATCATTCCATACCTCATTCCATACCTCATTCCACATATCAATAAACACCTCATTACACACATGATTCTACACATCCTTGCACAAATCATTCCACACATCATTCCACACATCATTCCACATATCATTCCATGCCTCATTTCACACATCATGCCACAGATCATTCCACACATCATTCCAGACATCATACAACATATATTTCCACACTTGATTCATAGCATCATTCCACACATCATTCTTCACATCATTCCACACAGCATTCCACACCTCATTCCACACATAATTCCACACATCATTCCACACATCATTCCACACCTCATTCCACACATCATTCCACCCATCATTCCACACATCATTCCACACCTTATTCCACACATTCCACACATCATTCCTCATATCAATCCACACATTATTCCACATAAATTCCACTCTTGATACCAAACATCATTCCACGCATCATCCTTCACATCATTCCACACATCATTCCACACATCATTCCACGCATCATTCCATACCTTATTCCAAACATCATTCCACTCATCATTCCACAGCTCATTCAAAACCTCATTCCACACCTCATTCCACATATTATTCCACATCTCATTCCACACATAATTCTAAACATCCTTGCAAACCTCATTCCACACATCATTCCACACATCATTCCACACAAATTCCACACTTCATTCCATACATCATTCCACACATCATTCTTCACGTCATTCAACGCATCATTCCACACATCATTCCACACCTTATTCCAAACATCATTACACTCATCATTCCACACATCATTCCATATCTTATTCCACATCTCATTCCACATATCATTACACATCACATTACACACATAATTCTACACATCCTTGCACAACTCATTCCACGCATCATTCCACACATCATTCCACACCTTATTCCAAACATCATTCCACTCATCATTCCACACATCATTCCATAACTCATTCCAAACCTCATTCCACACATCATACATCATATATTTCCACACTTGTTTCAAAACATCAGTCAGCACATAATTCTACAGATCATTCCACACATCATTCCACACCTCATTCCACATATAATTCCACACATCATTCCACACTTCATTCCACACCTCATTCCACACATCATTCCACCCATCATTCCACACATCATTCCACACCTTATTCTCACATCATTCTACACATCATTCCACATATCATTCCACACATCATCACACACATCATTCCACACATCATTCCACACATAATTCCACACCTCATTCCAAACATCATTCCACACATCATCCTGCACATCATTCCACACATCATTCCGCACATCATTCCACGTTTCATTCCACACCTTATTCCAAACATCATTCCACTCATCATTCCACAAATCATTCCATACATCATTCCACACGTCATTCCACATATCATTCCACATCTCATTCCACACATAATTCTACACATTCTTGCACATCTCATTCCACACATCATTCCACACATTATTCCACACATCATTCCACAGCTCATTCCAAACCTCATTCCACACCTCATTCCACTCATCATTCTACGCATCATTCCACACCTCATTCCAAACATCATTCCACACATCATTCCACAAATCATACAACATATATTTCCACACTTCATTCAAAGCATCATTCCACACATCATTCTACACATCATTCCACACAGCATTCCACAGCTCATTCCACACATAATTCCACACATCATTCCACACATCATTCCATACCTCATTCCACACCTCATTCCACCCATCATTCCACACTTAATTCCACACATCATTCCACACATCATTCCACAACACATTCCACACATCATTCCAAACATCATTCCAAACATCACTCCACACGTTATTCCACATATCATTCCTCACTAATTCCACACATCGTTCCAAACATCATTCCACACATCATTCTGCACATCATTCCAGACATCATTCCACACAGCATTACACACATCATTCCACACCTTATTCCAAACATCATTCCACTCATCATTCCACACATCATTCCACATATCAAGCCATACCTCATTCTACACCTCAATCCTCACATCATCCACACATCATTCCACACATCATTCTACACTTCATTCCGCACATCATTACACACAGCATTTCATACATCATTACAAACATCATTCCACACATCATTCCACACCTCATTCCACTCATAATTCCACACATCGTTCCACACATCAATCCACACCTCATTGCACACCTCATTCCACACCTCATTCCATACATCATTCCACACATCATTCCACTCATCATTGCACACTTCATTCCACACATCATTGCACACAGCATTCGACACCTCATTCCATATATCATTCCACACATCATTCCACAAACCATTCCACACCTCATTCCATACATCATTCCAACTACCATTCCACACTTCGTTCCACACAACATTCCACCCATCATTCCACATCTCATTCCACACATCATTGCACACAACATTCCACACATCATTCCACAACTCATTCCACACATCATTCCCCAACTCGTTCCACACATCATTCCATACCTCATTCCACACGAGATTCCACACATCATTTCACAGATCATTAGCGCGTCATTCCACACAGCATTCCACACATCATTCCATACCAAATTCCTCATCTCTTTCCATGCATCATTCCACACATCATTCCACACATTATTGCACACAACATTCCAAACATCATTCCACACCTCATTCCACACATCATTCCACACATCATTCCACACATCATTCTACACATCATTCCACACAACATTCCACACATCATTCAGCACATCATTCCACACATCATTCCACACATCTATCCAAACATCATTCCACGTATAATTTCACTCATCATTCCGCACACCATTCCACACATCATTCCACACATCATTTCACAAATCATTCCACACATCATTCCACACTTCATTTAAAACATTATTCCACACATCATTCCACACAAATTCCACACTTCATTCCAAACATCATTCCACACATCATTCTGCACTTCATTCCATAGCTCATTCCACACCTCATTCCACATATCAATAAACACCTCATTACACACCTGATTCTACACATCCTTGCACACCTCATTCCACACATCATTCCACACATCATTCCACATATCATTCCATGCCTCATTTCACACATCATTCCACACATCATTCCACACATCATTCCAGACATCATACAACATATATTTCCACACTTGATTCATAGCATCATTCCACACATCATTCTACACATCATTCCAAACAGTATTCCAAACATCATTCCACACATAATTCCACACATCATTCCACACATCATTCCACACCTCATTCAACACATTATTCCACCCATCATTCCGCACATCATTCCACAACTTATTCCACACATTCCACACATCATTCCTCATATCATTCCACACTTCATCACACACATCATTCCACACATCATTCCACACATCATTCCACACCTCATTCCAGACATCAATCCACATAAATTCTACTCTTGATTCCAAACATCATTCCACATATCATCCTGCACATCATTCCACACATCATTCCACACATCATTCCACGCATCATTCCACACATTATTCCAAACATCATTCCACTCATCATTCCACAGCTCATTCAAAACCTCATTCCACACCTCATTCCACATATCATTCCACATCTGATTCCACACATAATTCTAAACAGCCTTGCACACCTCATTCCACACATCATTCCACACAAATTCCACACTTCATTCCAAACATCATTCCACACATCATTCTGCACTTCATTCCACGCATCATTCCACACATCATTCCACACCTTATTCCAAACATCATTCCACTCATCATTCCACACATCATTCCATACATCATTCCACACGTTATTCCACATTTCATTCCAAATCTCATTCCACACATAATTCTACACATCCATGCACACCTCATTCCTCACATCATTCTACACATCAATCCACATATCATTCCACACATCATTCCACACATCATTCCACACATTATTCCACTCATCATTCTACGCATCATTCCACACCTCATTCCACACATCATTCCACACATCATCCCACACATCATATACACATTATAACCCACATCATTCGACAGCTCATTCCACACATCATACCACACATCATTCCACACATCGTTCCACACTTCGTTCCACACATCTTTCCACAACTCATTCCACACATCATTCCACACATCATTCCACACATCATTCCACACCTCATTCCACACAACATTTCACAACTCATTCCACACATCATTCCACATCTCATTCCAAACATCATTCCAAACATCATTTCATGCATCATTCCATGCCTCATTTCACACATCATTCCACACATCATTCCACAAATCATACAACATATATTTCCACACTTCATTCAAAGCATCATTCCACACAGCATTCTACACATCATTCCACACAGCATTCCACACCTCATTCCACACATAATTCCACACATCATTCCACACATCATTCCACACCTCATTCCACACCTCATTCCACCCATTATTCCACACTTAATTCCATACATCATTCCACACATCATTCGAAACA
The DNA here is from genome assembly GCF_044704955.1 of Pristiophorus japonicus. Lineage (NCBI taxonomy): Eukaryota > Metazoa > Chordata > Chondrichthyes > Pristiophoridae > Pristiophorus > Pristiophorus japonicus. Next base: position 811,050 of record NW_027252090.1, on the reverse strand, counting down.
TCATTCCACACAACATCCCGCGCATCATTCCACACATCTTTCCACATATCATTCCACACATCATTCCACACATCATTTCGGACATCATTCCACACCTCATTCCATACCTCATTCCACACTTAATTCCACACATCATTCCACACCTTATTCCACGTATAATTCCACACATCATTCCACACAACATTACACATAGCATTCCACACCTCATTCCAAACATCATTCCACAAATCATTCCACACATCATTCCACACATTATTCCAAACATCATTCTGCACAAAATTCCACATTTCGTTCCACACATCAATCCACACCTCATTCCACACTTCATTCCACACATCATTCCATACATCATACCACACATCATTCCAAACATCATTCCACACTTCATTCCACACATCATTACACACAGCATTCGACACCTCATTCCATATATCATTCCACACATCATTCCGCAAATCATTCCACACCTCATTCCATACATCATTCCAAATATCATTCCACACTTCATTCCACACAACATTCCACCCATCATTCCACACCTCATTCCACACATCATTGCACATAACATTCCACACATCATTCCAAAACATGAAATTAGGGGTGCGTGCAATAAAGGTGCAGCAGTTATAATGGGTGACTTTAATATGCACATAGATTGGGTTAACCAAACTGGAAGCAATACGGTGGAGGAGAATTTCCTGGAGTGCATAAGGGATGGTTTTTTAGACCAATATGTCGAGGAACCAACTAGGGGGGAGGCCATCTTAGACTGGGTGTTGTGTAATGATAGAGGATTAATTAGCAATCTCGTTGTGCGAGGCCCCTTGGGGAAGAGTGACCATAATATGGTGGAATTCTGCATTAGGATGGAGAATGAAACAGTTAATTCAGAGACCATAGTCCAGAACTTAAAGAAGGGTAACTTTGAAGGTATGAGGCGTGAATTGGCTAGGATAGATTGGCGAATGATACTGAAGGGGTTGACTGTGGATGGGCAATGGCAGACATTTAGAGACCGCATGGATGAACTACAACAATAGTACATTCCTGTCTGTCGTAAAAATAAAAAAGGGAAGGTGGCTCAACCGTGGCTATCAAGGGAAATCAGGGATAGCATTAAAGCCAAGGAAGTGGCATACAAATTGGCCAGAAATAGCAGTGAACCCGGGGACTGGGAGAAATTTAGAACTCAGCAGAGGAGGACAAAGGGTTTGATTAGGGCAGGGAAAATGGAGTACGAGAAGAAGCTTGCAGGGAAAATTAAGACGGATTGCAAAAGTTTCTATAGATATGTAAAGAGAAAAAGGTTAGTAAAGACAAACGTAGGTCCCCTGCAGTCAGAATCAGGGGAAGTCATAACGGGGAACAAAGAAATGGCGGACGAATTGAACAAGTACATTGGTTCGGTATTCACTGAGGAGGACACAAACAACCTTCCGGATATAAAAGGGGTCGGAGGGTCTAGTAAGGAGGAGGAACTGAGGGAAATCCTTATTAGTCGGGAAATTGTGTTGGGGAAATTGATGGGATTGAAGGCCGATAAATCCCCAGGGCCTGATGGACTGCATCCCAGAGTACTTAAGGAGGTGGCCTTGGAAATAGTGGATGCATTGACAGTCATTTTCCAACATTCCATTGACTCTGGATCAGTTCCTATGGAGTGGAGGGTAGCCAATGTAACCCCACTTTTTAAAAAAGGAGGGAGAGAGAAAACAGGGAATTACAGACCGGTCAGCCTGACATCGGTAGTGGGTAAAATGATGGAATCAATTATTAAGGATGTCATCGCAGTGCATTTGGAAAGAGGTAATATGATAGGTCCAAGTCAGCATGGATTTGTGAAAGGGAAATCATGCTTGACAAATCTTCTGGAATTTTTTGAGGATGTTTCCAGTAGAGTGGACAAGGGAGAACCAGTCGATGTGGTATATTTGGACTTTCAGAAGGCTTTCGACAAGGTCCCACACAAGAGATTAATGTGCAAAGTTAAAGCACATGGGATTGGGGGTAGTGTGCTGACATGGATTGAGAACTGGTTGTCAGACAGGAAGCAAAGAGTAGGAGTAAATGGGGACTTTTCAGAATGGCAGGCAGTGACTAGTGGGGTACCGCAAGGTTCTGTGCTGGGGCCCCAGCTGTTTACACTGTACATTAATGATTTAGACGAGGGGATTAAATGTAGTATCTCCAAATTTGCGGATGACACTAAGTTGGGTGGCAGTGTGAGCTGCAAGGAGGATTCTATGAGACTGCAGAGCGACTTGGATAGGTTAGGTGAGTGGGCAAATGCATGGCAGATGAAGTATAATGTGGATAAATGTGAGGTTATCCACTTTGGTGGTAAAAACAGAGAGACAGACTATTATCTGAATGGTGACAGATTAGGAAAAGGAGAGGTGCAACGAGACCTGGGTGTCATGGTACATCAGTCATTGAAGGTTGGCATGCAGGTACAGCAGGCGGTTAAGAAAGCAAATGGCATGTTGGCCTTCATAGCGAGCGGATTTGAGTACAAGGGCAGGGAGGTGTTGCTACAATTGTACAGGGCCTTGGTGAGGCCACACCTGGAGTATTGTGTACAGTTTTGGTCTCCTAACCTGAGGAAGGACATTCTTGCTATTGAGGGAGTGCAGCGAAGGTTCACCAGACTGATTCCCGGGATGGCGGGACTGACCTAACAAGAAAGACTGGATCAACTGGGCTTGTATTCACTGGAGTTCAGAAGAATGAGAGGGGACCTCATAGAAACGTTTAAAATTCTGACGGGGTTAGACAGGTTAGATGCAGGAAGAATGTTCCCAATGTTGGGGAAGTCCAGAACCAGGGGACACAGTCTAAGGATAAGGGGGAAGCCATTTAGGACTGAGATGAGGAGGAATTTCTTCACCCAGAGAGTGGTGAACCTGTGGAATTCTCTACCACAGAAAGTTGTTGAGGCCAATTCACGAAATATATTCAAAAAGGAGTTAGATGAAGTCCTTACTACTAGGGGAATCAAGGGGTATGGTGAGAAAGCAGGAATAGGGTACTGAAGTGGCATGTTCAGCCATGAACTCATTGAATGGCGGTGCAGGCTAGAAGGGCCGAATGGCCTACTCCTGCACCTATTTTCTATGTTTCTATGTTTCTATGTTTCATTCCACACATCATTCCACAAATCATTCCAGACATCATTCCATACCTCATTCCACACGTCATTCCAAACATCACTTCACAGATCATTCAACACGTCATTCCACACAGCATTCCACACATCTGTCCACACATCATTCCACACCTCATTCGTAATCTCTTTCCATACATCATTCCACAAATCATTCCACACCTCATTCAACACCTCATTCCACACATCATCCACACATCATTCCACCCATCAATCCACACATCATTCCGAACATCATTCCACAGCTCATTCCACATCTCATTCCACACATCATTCCACACATCATTCCACAACTCATTCCACATGTCATTCCACACATCATTCCACACATCATTCCAAACCTCATTCCACGTCTCACTCGACACATCATGCCACACATCATTCCACACATCATTCCACAACACATTCCACACATCATTCCAAACATCATTCCACACATCACTCCACACATTATTACACACATCATTCCTCACTAATTCCACACATTGTTCCAATCATCATTCCACACATCATTCCACACATCATTCCACACCTTATTCCAAACATCATTCCACTCATCATTCCACACATCATTCCATACCTCATTCCACACGTTATTCCACATATCATTCCAAATCTCATTCCACACATAATTCCACACCTCATTCCACTCATCATTCTACGCATCATTCCACACCTCATTCCACACATCATTCCACACATCATCCCACACATCATTTACACATTATAACCCACATCATTCGACAGCTCATTCCACACATCATACCACACATCATTCCACACATCGTTCCACACTTCGTTCCACACATCTTTCCACAACTCATTCCACACTTCATTCCACACATCATTCCACACATCATTCCACACCTCATTCCACACAACATTTCACAACTCATTCCACACATCATTCCACATCTCATTCCAAACATCATTCCAAACATCATTTCATGCATCATTCCATGCCTCATTTCACACATTATTCCACACATCATTCCACAAATCATACAACATATATTTCCACACTTCATTCAAAGCATCATTCCACACAGCATTCTACACATCATTCCACACAGCATTCCACACCTCAATCCACACATAATTCCACACATCATTCCACACATCATTCCACACCTCATTCCACACCTCATTCCACCCATCATTCCACACTTAATTCCACACATCATTCCACACATCATTCGAAACATCATTCCACACAACATTCCGCGCATCATTCCACACATCTTTCCACATATCATTACGCACATCATTCCACACATCATTTCGGACATCATTCCACACCTCATTCCATCCCTCATTCCACACTTAATTCCACACATCATTCCACACCTTATTCCACGCATAATTCCACACATCATTCCACACAACATTACACATAGCATTCCACACCTCATTCCAAACATCATTCCACAAATCATTCCACACATCATTCCACACATTATTCCAAACATCATTCTGCACAAAATTCCACATTTCGTTCCACACATCAATCCACACCTCATTCCACTCATCATTCTACGCATCATTCCACACCTCATTCCACACATCATTCCACACATCATCCCACACATCATATACACATTATAACCCACATCATTCGACAGCTCATTCCACACATCATACCACACATCATTCCACACATCGTTCCACACTTCGTTCCACACATCTTTCCACAACTCATTCCACACATCAATCCACATATCAATCCATATCTCATTCTACACCTCATTCCTCACATCATCCACACATCATTCCACACATCATTCCACACTTCATTCCGCACATCATTACACACAGCATTCCATACATCATTACAAACATCATTCCACACATCATTCCACACATCATTCCACGCATCATTCCACACCTCATTCCACTCATAATTCCACAAATCGTTCCACACTTCATTCCACACATCATTACACACAGCATTCGACACCTCATTCCATATATCATTCCACACATCATTCCACAAATCATTCCACACCTCATTCCATACATCATTCCAAATACCATTCCACACTTCGTTCCACACAACATTCCACCCATCATTCCACACCTCATTCCACACATCATTGCACACAACATTCCACACATCATTCCACAACTCATTCCACACATCATTCCCCAACTCGTTCCACACATCATTCCATACCTCAATCCACACGAGATTCCACACATCATTTCACAGATCATTAGCGCGTCATTCCACACAGCATTCCACACATCATTCCACACATCATTCCACACAACATTCCACACATTATTGCATACAACATTCCAAACATCATTCCACACCTCATTCCACACATCATTCCACACATCATTCGACACATCATTCTACACATCATTCCACACAACATTCCATACATCATTCAGTACATCATTCCACACATCATTCCACACATCTATCCAAACATCATTCCACGTATAATTTCACTCATCATTCCACACACCATTCCACACATCATTCCACACATCACTTCACAAATCATTCCACACATCATTCCACACTTCATTTAAAACATCATTCCACACATCATTCCACACATCACTCGACACATCATCCCTCACATGATTCCACACATCATTCCACAACTCATTCCAAACGTCATTCCACACATCATTCTGCACATCATTCCATACCTCATTCCACACCTCATTCCACATATCAATAAACACCTCATTACACACATGATTCTACACATCCTTGCACACATCATTCCACACATCATTCCACACATCATTCCACATATCATTCCATGCCTCATTTCACACATCATTCCACACATCATTCCACACATCATTCCAGACATCATACAACATATATTTCCACACTTAATTCATGGCATCATTCTACACATCATTCCACACAGTATTCCAAACATCATTCCACACATAATTCCACACATCATTCCACACATCATTCCACACCTCATTCCACACATTATTCCACCCATCATTCCGCACATCATTCCACAACTTATTCCACACATTCCACACATCATTCCTCATATCATTCCACACATCATCACACACATCATTCCACACTTCATTCCACACATCATTCCACATCTCATTCCACACATCAATCCACATAAATTCCACTCTTGATTCCAAACATCATTCCACACATCATCCTGCATATCATTCCACACATCATTCCACACATCATTCCATGCATCATTCCACACCTTATTCCAAACATCATTCCACTCATCATTCCACAGCTCATTCAAAACCTCATTCCACACCTCATTCCACATATCATTCCACATCTCATTCCACACATAATACTAAACATCCTTGCACACCTCATTCCACACATCATTCCAAACAAATTCCACACTTCATTCCAAACATCATTCCACACATCATTCTGCACGTCATTCCACGCATCATTCCACACAGCATTCCACACCTTATTCCAAACATCATTCCACTCATCATTCCACACATCATTCCATACCTCATTCCACACCTCATTCCACATGTCATTACACACCTCATTACACACATAATTCTACACATCCTTGCACACCTCATTCCACACATCATTCCTCACATCATTCCACATATCATTCCACACATCATTCCAAACATCATTCCACACATTATTCCACACTTCATTCCACAGCTCATTCCAAACCTCATTCCACACGTCATTCCACTCATCGTTCTACACATCATTCCACACATCATTCCACACATCATTCCACACATCATTCCACACCTCATTCCACACCTCATTCCACAAATCATTCCTCACCTCATTCCACACATCATACAACATATATTTCCACACTTCATTCAAAGCATCATTCCACACACCATTCTACACGTCATTCCACACGGCATTCCACACCTCATTCTACACATAATTCCACACATCATTCCACCCTTCATTCCACACATCATTCCTGACATCATTACACGTATCATTCCACGCCTCATTCCTCACCACTTTCCACACATCATTTCACTCATCTTTCCAAACATCATTCCACACGTCATTCCACACATCATTGCACACATACTTCCACACATCATTCACAGCTCATTCCACACAACTTTCCACACAGCATTCCACGCATCATTCCACGCCTCATTCAACAACTCATTCCACACAGTCATTTCACTCATCTTTCCAAACGTTATTCCACACATCACTCCACACATCATTCCACACATCAGTCTATACATCATACTACACCTCATTCCACACATCATTCTACACATCATTCCACATATGATTCCACACCTCATTCCACAGATCATCCACAGATATCCACACATCATTCCACACCTCATTACACATATCATTCCACACACTATTCCAGACATCATTTCACATAACATTGCACACATCATTCCACACATCATTCCACACATCATTTCAAACACCAATCTGCACATCCTTCCATACATCATTCCACACAACATTCCACACATCATTCCACACATCATTGCACACATAATTCCACACATCATTCACAGCTCATTCCACACAACTTTCCACACAGCATTCCACGCTTCATTCCACGCCTCATTCCACAACTCATTCCACACATCATTTCACTCATCTTTCCAAACGTCATTCCACACATCTTTCCAAACATAATTTCACACATCATTCCACACAACATACTACACCTCATTCCACACATCATTCTACGCATCATTCCACATATGATTCCATACCTCATTCCACAGATCATGCACAGATATCCACACATCATTCCACACCTCATTCCACACATCATTCCACACATTATTCCAGACATCGTTCCACATAACGTTGCACACATCATTCCGCACATCATTCCACACATCATTTAAACACCATTTTGCACATCCTTCCAAACATCATTCCACACAACATTCCACACATCATTCCACAGATCACCCCACACATCATTCCACACATCATTCCGCACATATTTCCACACATCTTTCCGCAAATAAATCCACACATCATCCCACACATCTTTCCACACCTCATTTCACACATCATTCCACACTTCTTTCCACAGATCATTCCACACATCATTCCACACATCATTCCACACAACATTCCACACATCAGTCCACATATCCCTCCACACCTCATTTCACACATCATTCCACACCACAATCCACACATCATTCCACACGTCATTCCACACATCATTCCACACATCATTCCGCACAACATTCGACACGACATGCCACAAATCATTGAACACATCATCCACACATCATTCCACACATCATTCCACACATCGTTCCACTCATCATTCCACACATCATTCCATATCTCTTTCCATACATCATTCCACACCTCATTCCACAACTCATTCCACACTTCAGTCCACACATCATTCCACACATCATTCCACACATCATTCTACACAACATTCCACACATCAGTCCACACATCATTCCACACCTCATTCCACACATCATTCCACACATCATTCCAAACATCATTCCACACGTCATGCCACACATCATTCAACACATCATTCCCCACATCATTCCAAACATCATTCAACACATTGTTCCACTCAACATTGCACACATCATTCCACACCTCATTCCACACATCATTCCACACCTCATTCCACACATCATTCCACACATCATTAAACACAGCATTCCACACATGATTCCACACAACATTCCACATAGCATTCAACACCTCATTCCAAACATCATTCCACATATCATTCCACACATCATTCCACACATTATTCCAAACATCATTCTGCACATCATTCCCCACATAATTCCACACATTATCCCACACATCATTCCACACATCATTCCACATATCATTCCACACATCATTGCACCCTTCATTCCACACATCATTCACACCTCATTCCACACATAATTCCACACATCATTCCACTCATCATTCCATTCCTTATTGCACACCTCATTCCACACCTCATTCCACACGTAATCCCACACATCATTCCACACGACATTCCACACTTCATTCCACTCATCTTTCCACACATTATTCCACGCATCATTCCACACATGATTGCGCGCTTCATTCCACACGTCATTACACACATCTTTCAACACATCATTCTACATCTCATTCAACACCTCATTAAACACCTCATTCCGCACATCATTCCACACAACATTCCACACATCATTCCACACCTCATTCCACACATCATTCCACACTTCATTCACACCTCATTCCACACATCATTCTACACTTCATTCCACACATCATTCCACAACTCATTCCACAAATCATTCCACACATCATTCCACGCAACATTCCACACATCATTCCACACACCATTCCACACGTCATTACACACCTCATTCCACACATCATTCCATCTATCATTCTATACATCATTCCACACAGCATTACACGCATCATTCCACTCCTCATTCCACACCTCATTCCACACATCATTCCACACATCATTCCCCACCTCATTCCACACATCATTCCACCCTTCATTCCACACATCATTCCTGACATCATTACACGTATCATTCCACGCCTCATTCCTCACCACTTTCCACACATCATTTCACTCATCTTTCCAAACATCATTCCACACGTCATTCCACACATCATTGCACACATACTTCCACACATCATTCACAGCTCATACCACACAACTTTCCACACAGCATTCCACGCATCATTCCACGCCTCATTCAACAACTCATTCCACACATCATTTCACTCATCTTACCAAACGTCATTCCACACATCTTTCCAAACATAATTTCACACATCATTCCACACATCATTCTACACATCATTCCACATATAATTCCACACCTCATTCCACAGATCATCCACAGATATCCACACAACATTCCACACATCATTCCACACAACATTCCACACATCATTCCACACATCATTCCACACATCATTCCACACATCATTCCACCTTTCATTCTACACATCATTCCACACATCCTTCCACTCCTCATTCCAAACCTCATTCCACACATCATTCCACACATCATTCCACACCTCATTCCACACATCATTCCACACATCATTCCACACATCATTCCACACATCATTCCACAGATCATTCCACGCATCATTCCACGCCTCATTCCACAACTCATTCCACTCATCATTCCACACAACATTCCACGCATCATTCCACACATCATTCCACACATCATTCCACACATCATTCCACCTATCATTCTACACATCATTCCACACATCATTCCACACTTCATTCCACACATCATTCCACGCATCATTCCACGCCTCATTCCACACCTCATTCCACACATCATTTCACTCATCTTTCCAAACATCGTTCCACACATCATTCCACGCCTCATTGCACACACCATTCCACACATCATACTACACCGCATTCCACACATCATTCCACACGACATTCCGCACGAAACACCGCACATCATTCCGCACATCATTCCATACCTCATTCCAAACATCATTCCACACATCATTCCACAGATCATTCCACACCTCATTCCACAGATCATCCATAGATATCCACACATCATTCCACACATTTTTGGAACATCATTCTGCACATCATTCGACACATCATTCCATACAACATTCCACACATCATTCCACACCTCATTCCACACATCATTCCACACATCATTCACACCTCATTCAACACATCATTCCACACTTCATTCCACACATCATTCCACACGTCATTCCACACATCATTCCACACATCATTCCACACAACATTCCACACATCATTCCACACATCATTCCACACATCATTCCACACGTCATTCCACCTTTCATTCTACACATCATTCCACACATCCTTCCACTCCTCATTCCACACCTCATTCCACACATCATTCCACACATCATTCCACACCTCATTCCACACATCATTAACACATCATTCCACACATCATTCCACACATCATTCCACACATCATTCCACACATCATTCCACACATCGTTCCACTCATCATTCCACACATCATTCCACACATCATTCTAGACATCATACAACATATATTTCCACAATTCTTTCAAAGCATCATTCAACTCATCATTCTACACATCATTCCACTCATCATTCCACACCTCATTCCACACATCATTCCACACATCATTCACACCTCATTCAACACATCATTCCACACATCATTCCACACGTCATTCCACACATCATTCCACACATCATTCCACACAACATTCCACACATCATTCCACACATCATTCCACACATCATTCCACACATCATTCCACACATCATTCCACACATCATTCCACACATCCTTCCACTCCTCATTCCACACCTCATTCCACACATCATTCCACACATCATTCCACACCTCATTCCACACATCATTCCACACATCATTCCACACATCATTCCACACATCATTCCACACATCATTCCACACATCATTCCACACATCGTTCCACTCATCATTCCACACATCATTCCACACATCATTCTAGACATCATACAACATATATTTCCGCAATTCGTTCAAAGCATCATTCAACTCATCATTCTACACATCATTCCACTCATCATTCCACACCTCCTTCCACACATAATTCCACACATCATTCCACACATCATTCCACAACTCATTCCACACATCATTCCACGCATCACTCCACACATCATTCCACACCTTATTCCACACATCATTCCACACATCATTCCATACATTATTCCACACATCGTCACATACATCATTTCACACATCATTCCACACATCATCCTGCACATCATTCCAAACATCATTCCACACATCATCCTGCACATCATTCCACACATCATTCCACACATCATTCCACGCATCATTCCACACCTTATTCCAAATATCATTCCACTCATCATTCCACAAAGTATTCCATACCTCATTCCACAGGTCATACCACATATCATTCCACAACTCATTCCACACATAATTCTACACATCCTTGCACACCTCATTCCACACATCATTCCACACATCATTCCACATATCATTCCACACATCATTCCACACATCCGTCCATACATTATTCCACACATCATTCCACAGCTCATTCCAAACCTCATTCTAAACCTCATTCCACACATCTTTCCACAAATCATTCCAAACATCATTCCACACATCTTTCCACACATCATTCTAGACAACATACGACATATATTTCCACAATTCTTTCAAAGCATCATTCAACACATCATTCTACACATCATTCCACTCATCATTCCACTAGCCTTCGACACATAATTCCACACATCATTCCACACATCATTCCACACCTCATTCCACACATCATTACATGCATCATTCACACCTCATTCAAAACATCATTCCACACTTCATTCCACACATCGTTCCACACGTCATTCCACACATCATTCCACACATCATTCCACACAACATTCCACACATCATTCCACACATCATTCCACACATCATTCCACACATCATTCCACACATCATTCCACACATCATTCCACACATCATTCCACTCCTCATTCCACACCTCATTCCACACATCATTCCACACATCATTCCACTCCTCATTCCACACATCAATCCACACATCATTCCACACATCATTCCACACATCATTCCACACATCATTCCACACATCATTCCACACATCGTTCCACTCATCATTCCACACATCATTCCACACATCATTCTAGACATCATACAACATATATTTCCGCAATTCGTTCAAAGCATCATTCAACTCATCATTCTACACATCATTCCACTCATCATTCCACACCTCCTTCCACACATAATTCCACACATCATTCCACACATCATTCCACAACTCATTCCACACATCATTCCACGCATCACTCCACACATCATTGCACACCTTATTCCACACATCATTCCACACATCATTGCATACATTATTCCACACATCGTCACATACATCATTCCACACATCATTCCACACATCATCCTGCACATCATTCCAAACATCATTCCACACATCATCCTGCACATCATTCCACACATCATTCCACACATCATTCCACGCATCATTCCACACCTTATTCCAAATATCATTCCACTCATCATTCCACAAAGTATTCCATACCTCATTCCACACGTCATTCCACATATCATTCCACAACTCATTCCACACATAATTCTACACATCCTTGCACACCTCATTCCACACATCATTCCACACATCATTCCACATATCATTCCACACATCATTCCACACATCCTTCTATACATTATTCCACACATCATTCCACAGCTCATTCCAAACCTCATTCTAAACCTCATTCCACACATCTTTCCACAAATCATTCCAAACATCATTCCACACATCATTCCACACATCATTCTAGACATCATACGACATATATTTCCACAATTCTTTCAAAGCATCATTCAACACATCATTCTACACATCATTCCACTCATCATTCCACTAGCCTTCGACACATAATTCCACACATCATTCCACACATCATTCCACACCTCATTCCACACATCATTCCACGCATCACTCCACACATCATTCCACACCTTATTCCACACATCATTCCACACATCATTCCATACATCATTCCACACATCATCACATACATCATTCCACACATCATTCCACACATCATCCTGCACATCATTCCAAACATCATTCCACACATCATCCTGCACATCATTCCACACATCATTCCACACATCATTCCACGCATGATTCCAAACCTCATTCCACACCTCATTCCACTCATCATTCTATACATCATTCCCCACATCATTCCACACACCATTCCACACATCTTTCCACAACTCATTCCACACATCATTCCACCCATCATTCCATACATCATTCCACACCTCATTCCACATAACATTTCACAAATCATTCCACACCTCATTCCACACATCATTCCACACATCATTCCACACATCATCCCACACATCATTCCACACATCATTCCACACATCATTCACACCTCATTCCACACATCATTCCACACTTCATTCCACACATCATTCCACACGTCATTCCACACATCATTCCACACATTATTCCACCGATCATTCAACATGTCATTCCACACAACATTCCACGCATCATTCCACACATCATTCCACACATCATTCCACACATCATTCCACCTGTCATTCTACACCTCATTCCACACATCATTCCACACTTCATTCCACACATCATTCCACACGTCATTCCACACATCACTCCACACATCATTCCACACATCATTCCACACAACATTCCACACATCATTCCACACATCGTTCCACACATCATTCCACACATCATTCCACCTATCATTCTACACATCATTCCACACAACATTCCACGCATCATTCCACACATCATTCCACACATCATTCCACACATCATTCCACCTATCATTCTACACATCATTCCACACATCATTCCACACTTCATTCCACACATCATTCCACGCATCATACCACGCCTCATTCCACACCTCATTCCACACATCATTTCACTCATCTTTCCAAACATCGTTCCACACATCATGCCACACCTCATTGCACACACCATTCCACACATCATACTACACCGCATTCCACACATCATTCCACACATCATTCCACAGATCATTCCACACCTCATTCCACAGATCATCCATAGATATCCACACATCATTCCACACATCTTTGGAACATCATTCTGCACGTCATTCGACACATCATTCCATACAACATTCCACACATCATTCCACACCTCATTCCACACGTCATTCCACACATCATTCCACACATCATTCCACACAACATTCCACACATCATTCCACACATCATTCCACACATCATTCCACACGTCATTCCACCTTTCATTCTACACGTCATTCCACACATCCTTCCACTCCTCATTCCGCACCTCATTCCACACATCATTCCACACATCATTCCACACCTCATTCCACACATCATTCCACACATCATTCCACACATCATTCCACACATCATTCCACACATCATTCCACACATCATTCCACACATCATTCCACACATCGTTCCACTCATCATTCCACAAATCATTCCACACCTCATTCCATACTTCATTCTACACCTCATTCCAAACAGCATTCCACCCATCATTCCACACATCATTCCACAGATCATTCCACGCATCATTCCACGCCTCATTCCACAACTCATTCCAAACATCATTCCACACATCATTCCACACCTCATTCCACACATCATTCCACCCATCATGCCACACATCATTCCACACATCATTACACGCATTATTCCACGCCTCATTCCTCACCACATTCCACACATCATTTCACTCATCTTTCCAAACATCATTCCACACATCATACCACACATCATTGCACACATAATTCCACACATAATTCACACTTCATTCCACACAACTTTCCACACAGCATTTCATGCATCAGTCCACGCTTCATTCCACACCTCATTAAACACATCATTTCACTCATCTTTCCAAACAACATTCCACACACCTTTCCAAACATCATTCCACACATCATTCCACACATCATTCCACACATCATACAACATATATTTCCACAATTCTTTCAAAGCATCATTCAATACATCATTCTACACATCATTCCACTCATCATTCCACACCTCATTCCACACATAATTCCACACATCATTCCACACATCAATCCACACCTCATTCCACACCTTATTCCACACATCATTCCACACATCATTCCCTACATCATTCCACACTTCATCACATACATCATTCCACACATCATTCCAAACATCATTCCACACCTCATTCCACTCATCATTCTACGCATCATTCCAAACCTCATTCCACATATCATTCCACACATCATTCCACACATCAGATACACATCATACCACAAATCATTCGACACCTCATTCCACACATCATACCACACCTCATTACACATAACATTTCACAAATCATTCCACACATCATTCCACACCTCATTCCACACATCATTCCAAACATCATTCCATGCATCATTCCATGCCTCATTTCACACGTCATTCCACACATCATACAACATATATTTCCACACTTCATTCAAAGCATCATTCCACACATCATTCTATACCTCATTCCACACGTCATTCCACCCATCATTCCACCTGCATCATTCCACATCTTATTCCACACATCATTCCTCACATCATTCTACATATCATTCCACACATCATTCCACACATTATTCCACACATCATTCCACAGCTCATTCCAAACCTCATTCCACACCTCATTCCACTCATCATTCTACACATCATTCCCCACATCATTCCACACATCATTCCACACATCTTTCCACAACTCATTCCACACATCATTCCATCCATCATTCCATACAACATTCCACACCTCATTCCACATAACATTTCACAAATCATTCCACACATCATTCAACACGTCATTCCACACATCATTCCACACATCATTCACACCTCATTCCACACATCATTCCACACTTCATTCCACACATCATTCCACACGTCATTCCACACATCATTCCACACATCATTCCACACAACATCCCACACATCATTCCACACATCATTCCATACATCATTCCACACATCATCACATACATCATTCCACACATCATTCCACACATCATCCTGCACATCATTCCAAACATCATTCCACACATTATCCTGCACATCATTCCACACCTTATTCCACACATCATTCCACTCATCATTCCACAAAGCATTCCATACCTCATTCCACACGTCATTCCACATATCATTCCACATCTCATTCCACACATAATTCGACACATCCTTGCACACCTCATTCCACACATCATTCCACACATCATTCCACATATCATTCCACACATCATTCCACACATCCTTCCATACATTATTCCACACATCATTCCACAGCTCATTCCAAACCTCAATCTAAACCTCATTCCACACATCTTTCCACAAATCATTCCAAACATCATTCCACACATCATTCCACACATCATTCTAGACATCATACAACATATATTTCCACAATTCTTTCAAAGCATCATTCAACACATCATTCTACACATCATTCCACTCATCATTCCACACCTCCTTCCACACATAATTCCACACATCATTCCACACAACATTTCACCCCTCATTCCACACATCATTCCACGCATCACTCCACACTTCATTCCACACCTTATTCCACACATCATTCCACACATCATTCCATACATCATTCCACACATCATCACATACATCATTCCACACATCATTCCACACATCAACCTGCACATCATTCCAAACATCATTGCACACATCATCCTGCACATCATTCCACACATCATTCCACACATCATTCCACGCAAGATTCCAAACCTCATTCCACACCTCATTCCACTCATCATTCTACACATCATTCCCCACATCATTCCACACATCATTCCACACATTTTTCCACAACTCATTCCACACATCATTCCACCCATCATTCCATACATCATTCCACACCTCATTCCACATAACATTTCACAAATCATTCCACACATCATTCCACACATCATTCCACACATCATTCCACACATCATTCACACCTCATTCCACACATCATTCCACACTTCATTCCACACATCATTCCACACGTCATTCCACACATCATTCCACACATCATTCCACACAACATCCCACACATCATTCCACACATCATTCCACACATCATTCCACCGATCATTCAACACGTCATTCCACACAACATTCCACGCATCATTCCACACATCATTCCACACATCATTCCACACATCATTCCACCTATCATTCTACACCTCATTCCACACATCATTCCACACTTCATTCCACACATCATTCCACACGTCATTCCACACATCACTCCACACATCATTCCACACATCAATCCACACAACATTCCACACATCATTCCACACATCGTTCCACACATCATTCCACACATCATTCCACCTATCATTCTACACATCATTCCACACATCATTCCACTCAACATCCCACACATCATTCCACACACCATTCCACACATCATTCCACACATCATTCCACCTATCAATCGACACATCATTCCACACAACATTCCACGCATCATTCCACACATCATTCCACACATCATTCCACACATCATTCCACCAATCATTCTACACATCATTCCACACATCATTCCACACTTCATTCCACACATCATTCCACGCATCATTCCACGCCTCATTCCACACCTCATTCCACACATCATTTCACTCATCTTTCCAAATATCGTTCCACATATCATTCCACACATCATTGCACACATCATTCCACACATCATACTACACCGCATTCCACACATCATTCCACACGTCATTCCGCACGATACACCGCACATCATTCCGCACATCATTCCATACCTCATTCCACACATCATTCCACACATCATTCCACAGATCATTCCAAACCTCATTCCACAGATCATCCATAGATATCCACACATCATTCCACACATCTTTGGAACATCATTCTGCACATCATTCGACACATCATTCCATACAACATTCCACACATCATTCCACACCTCATTCCACACATCATTCCACACATCATTCCACCTTTCATTCTACACATCATTCCACACATCATTCCACACATCATTCCACACATCATTCCACACATCATTCCACAACTCATTCCACACATCATTCCACGCATCACTCCACACATCATTCCACACCTTATTCCACACATCATTCCACACATCATTCCATACATTATTCCACACATCGTCACATACATCATTCCACACATCATTCCACACATCATCCTGCACATCATTCCAAACATCATTCCACACATCATCCTGCACATCATTCCACACATCATTCCACACATCATTCCACGCATCATTCCACACCTTATTCCAAATATCATTCCACTCATCATTCCACAAAGTATTCCATACCTCATTCCACACGTCATTCCACATATCATTCCACAACTCATTCCACACATAATTCTACACATCCTTGCACACCTCATTCCACACATCATTCCACACATCATTCCACATATCATTCCACACATCATTCCACACATCCTTCTATACATTATTCCACACATCATTCCACAGCTCATTCCAAACCTCATTCTAAACCTCATTCCACACATCTTTCCACAAATCATTCCAAACATCATTCCACACATCATTCCACACATCATTCTAGACATCATACGACATATATTTCCACAATTCTTTCAAAGCATCATTCAACACATCATTCTACACATCATTCCACTCATCATTCCACTAGCCTTCGACACATAATTCCACACATCATTCCACACATCATTCCACACCTCATTCCACACATCATTCCACGCATCACTCCACACATCATTCCACACCTTATTCCACACATCATTCCACACATCATTCCATACATCATTCCACACATCATCACATACATCATTCCACACATCATTCCACACATCATCCTGCACATCATTCCAAACATCATTCCACACATCATCCTGCACATCATTCCACACATCATTCCACACATCATTCCACGCATGATTCCAAACCTCATTCCACACCTCATTCCACTCATCATTCTACACATCATTCCCCACATCATTCCACACACCATTCCACACATCTTTCCACAACTCATTCCACACATCATTCCACCCATCATTCCATACATCATTCCACACCTCATTCCACATAACATTTCACAAATCATTCCACACCTCATTCCACACATCATTCCACACATCATTCCACACATCATCCCACACATCATTCCACACATCATTCCACACATCATTCACACCTCATTCCACACATCATTCCACACTTCATTCCACACATCATTCCACACGTCATTCCACACATCATTCCACACATTATTCCACCGATCATTCAACATGTCATTCCACACAACATTCCACGCATCATTCCACACATCATTCCACACATCATTCCACACATCATTCCACCTGTCATTCTACACCTCATTCCACACATCATTCCACACTTCATTCCACACATCATTCCACACGTCATTCCACACATCACTCCACACATCATTCCACACATCATTCCACACAACATTCCACACATCATTCCACACATCGTTCCACACATCATTCCACACATCATTCCACCTATCATTCTACACATCATTCCACACAACATTCCACGCATCATTCCACACATCATTCCACACATCATTCCACACATCATTCCACCTATCATTCTACACATCATTCCACACATCATTCCACACTTCATTCCACACATCATTCCACGCATCATACCACGCCTCATTCCACACCTCATTCCACACATCATTTCACTCATCTTTCCAAACATCGTTCCACACATCATGCCACACCTCATTGCACACACCATTCCACACATCATACTACACCGCATTCCACACATCATTCCACACGTCATTCCGCACGAAACACCGCACATGATTCCGCACATCATTCCACACCTCATTCCACACATCATTCCACACATCATTCCACAGATCATTCCACACCTCATTCCACAGATCATCCATAGATATCCACACATCATTCCACACATCTTTGGAACATCATTCTGCACGTCATTCGACACATCATTCCATACAACATTCCACACATCATTCCACACCTCATTCCACACATCATTCCACACATCATTCACACCTCATTCAACACATCATTCCACACTTCATTCCACACATCATTCCACACGTCATTCCACACATCATTCCACACATCATTCCACACAACATTCCACACATCATTCCACACATCATTCCACACATCATTCCACACGTCATTCCACCTTTCATTCTACACGTCATTCCACACATCCTTCCACTCCTCATTCCGCACCTCATTCCACACATCATTCCACACATCATTCCACACCTCATTCCACACATCATTCCACACATCATTCCACACATCATTCCACACATCATTCCACACATCATTCCACACATCATTCCACACATCATTCCACACATCGTTCCACTCATCATTCCACAAATCATTCCACACCTCATTCCATACTTCATTCTACACCTCATTCCAAACAGCATTCCACCCATCATTCCACACATCATTCCACAGATCATTCCACGCATCATTCCACGCCTCATTCCACAACTCATTCCAAACATCATTCCACACATCATTCCACACCTCATTCCACACATCATTCCACCCATCATGCCACACATCATTCCACACATCATTACACGCATTATTCCACGCCTCATTCCTCACCACATTCCACACATCATTTCACTCATCTTTCCAAACATCATTCCACACATCATACCACACATCATTGCACACATAATTCCACACATAATTCACACTTCATTCCACACAACTTTCCACACAGCATTTCATGCATCAGTCCACGCTTCATTCCACACCTCATTAAACACATCATTTCACTCATCTTTCCAAACAACATTCCACACACCTTTCCAAACATCATTCCACACATCATTCCACACATCATTCCACACATCATACAACATATATTTCCACAATTCTTTCAAAGCATCATTCAATACATCATTCTACATATCATTCCACTCATCATTCCACAGCTCATTCCACACATAATTCCACACATCATTCCACACATCAATCCACACCTCATTCCACACCTTATTCCACACATCATTCCACACATCATTCCCTACATCATTCCACACTTCATCACATACATCATTCCACACATCATTCCAAACATCATTCCACACCTCATTCCACTCATCATTCTACGCATCATTCCAAACCTCATTCCACATATCATTCCACACATCATTCCACACATCAGATACACATCATACCACACATCATTCGACACCTCATTCCACACATCATACCACACCTCATTACACATAACATTTCACAAATCATTCCACACATCATTCCACACCTCATTCCACACATCATTCCAAACATCATTCCATGCATCATTCCATGCCTCATTTCACACGTCATTCCACACATCATACAACATATATTTCCACACTTCATTCAAAGCATCATTCCACACATCATTCTATACCTCATTCCACACGTCATTCCACCCATCATTCCACCTGCATCATTCCACATCTTATTCCACACATCATTCCTCACATCATTCTACATATCATTCCACACATCATTCCACACATTATTCCACACATCATTCCACAGCTCATTCCAAACCTCATTCCACACCTCATTCCACTCATCATTCTACACATCATTCCCCACATCATTCCACACATCATTCCACACATCTTTCCACAACTCATTCCACACATCATTCCATCCATCATTCCATACAACATTCCACACCTCATTCCACATAACATTTCACAAATCATTCCACACATCATTCAACACGTCATTCCACACATCATTCCACACATCATTCACACCTCATTCCACACATCATTCCACACTTCATTCCACACATCATTCCACACGTCATTCCACACATCATTCCACACATCATTCCACACAACATCCCACACATCATTCCACACATCATTCCATACATCATTCCACACATCATCACATACATCATTCCACACATCATTCCACACATCATCCTGCACATCATTCCAAACATCATTCCACACATTATCCTGCACATCATTCCACACCTTATTCCACACATCATTCCACTCATCATTCCACAAAGCATTCCATACCTCATTCCACACGTCATTCCACATATCATTCCACATCTCATTCCACACATAATTCGACACATCCTTGCACACCTCATTCCACACATCATTCCACACATCATTCCACATATCATTCCACACATCATTCCACACATCCTTCCATACATTATTCCACACATCATTCCACAGCTCATTCCAAACCTCAATCTAAACCTCATTCCACACATCTTTCCACAAATCATTCCAAACATCATTCCACACATCATTCCACACATCATTCTAGACATCATACAACATATATTTCCACAATTCTTTCAAAGCATCATTCAACACATCATTCTACACATCATTCCACTCATCATTCCACACCTCCTTCCACACATAATTCCACACATCATTCCACACATCATTTCACCCCTCATTCCACACATCATTCCACGCATCACTCCACACTTCATTCCACACCTTATTCCACACATCATTCCACACATCATTCCATACATCATTCCACACATCATCACATACATCATTCCACACATCATTCCACACATCAACCTGCACATCATTCCAAACATCATTGCACACATCATCCTGCACATCATTCCACACATCATTCCACACATCATTCCACGCAAGATTCCAAACCTCATTCCACACCTCATTCCACTCATCATTCTACACATCATTCCCCACATCATTCCACACATCATTCCACACATTTTTCCACAACTCATTCCACACATCATTCCACCCATCATTCCATACATCATTCCACACCTCATTCCACATAACATTTCACAAATCATTCCACACATCATTCCACACATCATTCCACACATCATTCCACACATCATTCACACCTCATTCCACACATCATTCCACACTTCATTCCACACATCATTCCACACGTCATTCCACACATCATTCCACACATCATTCCACACAACATCCCACACATCATTCCACACATCATTCCACACATCATTCCACCGATCATTCAACACGTCATTCCACACAACATTCCACGCATCATTCCACACATCATTCCACACATCATTCCACACATCATTCCACCTATCATTCTACACCTCATTCCACACATCATTCCACACTTCATTCCACACATCATTCCACACGTCATTCCACACATCACTCCATACATCATTCCACACATCAATCCACACAACATTCCACACATCATTCCACACATCGTTCCACACATCATTCCACACATCATTCCACCTATCATTCTACACATCATTCCACACATCATTCCACTCAACATCCCACACATCATTCCACACACCATTCCACACATCATTCCACACATCATTCCACCTATCAATCGACACATCATTCCACACAACATTCCACGCATCATTCCACACATCATTCCACACATCATTCCACACATCATTCCACCAATCATTCTACACATCATTCCACACATCATTCCACACTTCATTCCACACATCATTCCACGCATCATTCCACGCCTCATTCCACACCTCATTCCACACATCATTTCACTCATCTTTCCAAATATCGTTCCACATATCATTCCACACATCATTGCACACATCATTCCACACATCATACTACACCGCATTCCACACATCATTCCACACGTCATTCCGCACGATACACCGCACATCATTCCGCACATCATTCCATACCTCATTCCACACATCATTCCACACATCATTCCACAGATCATTCCAAACCTCATTCCACAGATCATCCATAGATATCCACACATCATTCCACACATCTTTGGAACATCATTCTACACATCATTCGACACATCATTCCATACAACATTCCACACATCATTCCACACCTCATTCCACACATCATTCCACACATCATTCCACCTTTCATTCTACACATCATTCCACACATCATTCCACACATCATTCCACACATCATTCCACACCTCATTCCACACATCATTCCACACATCATTCCACACATCATTCCACTCCTCATTCCACACCTCATTCCACACGTCATTCCACACATCATTCCACACCTCATTCCAGACATCATTCCACACATCATTCCACACATCATTCCACACATCATTCCACACATCATTCCACACATCATTCCACAAATCGTTCCACTCATCATTCCACACATCATTCCACACCTCATTCCATACTTCATTCTAAACCTCATTCCAAACAGCATTCCACCCATCATTCCACACATCATTCCACACATCATTCCACGCATCATTCCACGCCTCATTCCACAACTCATTGCAAACATCATTCCACACATCATTGCACACCTCATTCCACACATCATTCCAACCATCATGCCACACATCATTCCACACATCATTCCACGCATCATTCCACGCCTCATTCCTCACCACATTCCACACATCATTTCACTCATCTTTCCAAACATCATTCCACACATCATTCCACACATCATTGCACACATAATTCCACACATAATTCACACTTCTTTCCACACAACTTTCCACACATCATTCCACGCATCAGTCCACGCCTCATTCCACACCTCATTAAACACATCATTTCACTCATCTTTCCACACATCATTCCACACATCTTTCCAAACATCATTTCACACATCATTCCACACATAATTCCACACATCATTCCACACATCAATCCACACCTCATTCCACACATCATTCCACGCATCATTCCACACATCATTCCACACCTTATTCCACACATCATTCCACACATCATTCCCTACATCATTCCACACATCATCACATATATCATTCCACACATCATTCCAAACATCATTCCATACCTCATTCCACACATCATTCCACACAGCATTCCAAACCTCATTCCACACATAATTCCACACATCATTCCACACATCATTCCACACCTCATTCCAAACATCATTCCACCCATCATTCCACACATCATTCCACACCTTATTCCACACATCATTCCACACCTCATTCCACATATCATGCCACACATCATCACACACATCATTCCACACATCATTCCAAACATCATTGCAAACCTCATTCCACACATCATTCCACAAAAATTCCACACTTGATTCCAAACATCATTCCACACATCATCCTGCACATCATTCCACACATCATTCCACACATCATTCCACTCATTATTCCACACGTCATTCCACACATCATTCCACACCTCATTCCACACATCATTCCACGCATCATTCACACCTCATTCAACACATCATTCCACACTTCATTCCACACATCATTCCACACGTCATTCCACACATCATTCCACACATCATTCCACACATCATTCCACACATCATTCCACACATCATTCCACACATCATTCCACACATCATTCCACACATCATTCCACACATCACTCCACTCCTCATTCCACACCTCATTCCACACATCATTCCACACATCATTCCA
This sequence comes from Pristiophorus japonicus, assembly GCF_044704955.1. Taxonomy (NCBI): domain Eukaryota; kingdom Metazoa; phylum Chordata; class Chondrichthyes; family Pristiophoridae; genus Pristiophorus; species Pristiophorus japonicus. The sequence continues at coordinate 784,799 of NW_027252090.1, read as the reverse complement.
CACCTCATTCCACACATCATTCCACACATCATTCCACACATCATTCCACACATCATTCCACACATCATTCCACACATCATTCCACACATCGTTCCACTCCTCATTCCACACATCATTCCACACATCATTCTAGACATCATACAACATATATTTCCGCAATTCGTTCAAAGCATCATTCAACTCATCATTCTACACATCATTCCACTCATCATTCCACACCTCCTGCCACACATAATTCCACACATCATTCCACACATCATTCCACAACTCATTCCACACATCATTCCACGCATCACTCCACACATCATTCCACACCTTATTCCACACATCATTCCACACATCATTCCATACATTATTCCACACATCGTCACATACATCATTCCACACATCATTCCACACATCATCCTGCACATCATTCCAAACATCATTCCACACATCATCCTGCACATCATTCCACACATCATTCCACACATCATTCCACGCATCATTCCACACCTTATTCCAAATTTCATTCCACTCATCATTCCACAAAGTATTCCATACCTCATTCCACAGGTCATTCCACATATCATTCCACAACTCATTCCACACATAATTCTACACATCCTTGCACACCTCATTCCACACATCATTCCACACATCATTCCACATATCATTCCACACATCATTCCACACATCCTTCTATACATTATTCCACACATCATTCCACAGCTCATTCCAAACCTCATGCTAAACCTCATTCCACACATCTTTCCACAAATCATTCCAAACATCATTCCACACATCATTCCACACATCATTCTAGACATCATACGACATATATTTCCACAATTCTTTCAAAGCATCATTCAACACATCATTCTACACATCATTCCACTCATCATTCCACTAGCCTTCGACACATAATTCCACACATCATTCCACACATCATTCCACACCTCATTCCACACATCATTCCACGCATCACTCCACACATCATTCCACACCTTATTCCACACATCATTCCACACATCATTCCATATATCATTCCACACATCATCACATACATCATTCCACACATCATTGCACACATCATCCTGCACATCATTCCAAACATCATTCCACACATCATCCTGCACATCATTCCACACATCATTCCACACATCATTCCACGCATGATTCCAAACCTCATTCCACACCTCATTCCACTCATCATTCTACACATCATTCCCCACATCATTCCACACATCATTCCACACATCTTTCCACAACTCGTTCCACACATCATTCCACCCATCATTCCACACATCATTCCACACCTCATTCCACATAACATTTCACAAATCATTCCACACATCATTCCACACATCATTCCACACATCATTCCACACATCATCCCACACATCATTCCACACATCATTCCACACATCATTCACACCTCATTCCACACATCATTCCACACTTCATTCCACACATCATTCCACACGTCATTCCACACATCATTCCACACATTATTCCACCGATCATTCAACATGTCATTCCACACAACATTCCACGCATCATTCCACACATCATTCCACACATCATTCCACACATCATTTCACCTGTCATTCTACACCTCATTCCACACATCATTCCACACTTCATTCCACACATCATTCCACACGTCATTCCACACATCACTCCACACATCATTCCACACATCATTCCACACAACATTCCACACATCATTCCACACATCGTTCCACACATCATTCCACACATCATTCCACCTATCATTCTACACATCATTCCACACAACATTCCACGCATCATTCCACACATCATTCCACACATCATTCCACACATCCTTCTATACATTATTCCACACATCATTCCACAGCTCATTCCAAACCTCATTCTAAACCTCATTCCACACATCTTTCCACAAATCATTCCAAACATCATTCCACACATCATTCCACACATCATTCTAGACATCATACGACATATATTTCCACAATTCTTTCAAAGCATCATTCAACACATCATTCTACACATCATTCCACTCATCATTCCACTAGCCTTCGACACATAATTCCACACATCATTCCACACATCATTCCACACCTCATTCCACACATCATTCCACGCATCACTCCACACATCATTCCACACCTTATTCCACACATCATTCCACACATCATTCCATATATCATTCCACACATCATCACATACATCATTCCACACATCATTGCACACATCATCCTGCACATCATTCCAAACATCATTCCACACATCATCCTGCACATCATTCCACACATCATTCCACACATCATTCCACGCATGATTCCAAACCTCATTCCACACCTCATTCCACTCATCATTCTACACATCATTCCCCACATCATTCCACACATCATTCCACACATCTTTCCACAACTCATTCCACACATCATTCCACCCATCATTCCACACATCATTCCACACCTCATTCCACATAACATTTCACAAATCATTCCACACATCATTCCACACATCATTCCACACATCATTCCACACATCATCCCACACATCATTCCACACATCATTCCACACATCATTCACACCTCATTCCACACATCATTCCACACTTCATTCCACACATCATTCCACACGTCATTCCACACATCATTCCACACATTATTCCACCGATCATTCAACATGTCATTCCACACAACATTCCACGCATCATTCCACACATCATTCCACACATCATTCCACACATCATTTCACCTGTCATTCTACACCTCATTCCACACATCATTCCACACTTCATTCCACACATCATTCCACACGTCATTCCACACATCACTCCACACATCATTCCACACATCATTCCACACAACATTCCACACATCATTCCACACATCGTTCCACACATCATTCCACACATCATTCCACCTATCATTCTACACATCATTCCACACAACATTCCACGCATCATTCCACACATCATTCCACACATCATTCCACACATCATTCCACCTATCATTCTACACATCATTCCACATATCATTCCACACTTCATTCCACACATCATTCCACGCATCATTCCACACCTCATTCCACACCTCATTCCACACATCATTTCACTCATCTTTCCAAACATCGTTCCACACATCATGCCACACCTCATTGCACACACCATTCCACACATCATACTACACCGCATTCCACACATCATTCCACACGTCATTCCGCACGAAACACCGCACATCATTCCGCACATCATTCCACACCTCATTCCACACATCATTCCACACATCATTCCACAATCCATTCCACACCTCATTCCACAGATCATCCATAGATATCCACACATCATTCCACACATCTTTGGAACATCATTCTGCACATCATTCGACACATCATTCCATACAACATTCCACACATCATTCCACACCTCATTCCACACATCATTCCACACATCATTCACACCTCATTCAACACATCATTCCACACTTCATTCCACACATCATTCCACACGTCATTCCACACATCATTCCACACATCATTCCACACAACATTCCACACATCATTCCACACATCATTCCACACATCATTCCACACGTCATTCCACCTTTCATTCTACACGTCATTCCACACATCCTTCCACTCCTCATTCCGCACCTCATTCCACACATCATTCCACACATCATTCCACACCTCATTCCACACATCATTCCACACATCATTCCACACATCATTCCACACATCATTCCACACATCATTCCACACATCATTCCACACATCATTCCACACATCGTTCCACTCATCATTCCACAAATCATTCCACACCTCATTCCATACTTCATTCTACACCTCATTCCAAACAGCATTCCACCCATCATTCCACACATCATTCCACAGATCATTCCACGCATCATTCCACGCCTCATTCCACAACTCATTCCAAACATCATTCCACACATCATTCCACACCTCATTCCACACATCATTCCACCCATCATGCCACACATCATTCCACACATCATTACACGCATTATTCCACGCCTCATTCCTCACCACATTACACACATCATTCCACACACCTTTCCAAACATCATTCCACACATCATTCCACACATCATTCCACACATCATACAACATATATTTCCACAATTCTTTCAAAGCATCATTCAATACATCATTCTACACATCATTCCACTCATCATTCCACACCTCATTCCACACATAATTCCACACATCATTCCACACATCAATCCACACCTCATTCCACACCTTATTCCACACATCATTCCACTCATCATTCCCTACATCATTCCACACTTCATCACATACATCATTCCACACATCATTCCAAACATCATTCCACACCTCAATCCACTCATCATTCTACGCATCATTCCAAACCTCATTCCACATATCATTCCACACATCATTCCACACATCAGATACACATCATACCACACATCATTCGACACCTCATTCCACACATCATACCACACCTCATTCCACATAACATTTCACAAATCATTCCACACATCATTCCACACCTCATTCCACACATCATTCCAAACATCATTCCATGCATCATTCCATGCCTCATTTCACACGTCATTCCACACATCTTACAACATATATTTCCACACTTCATTCAAAGCATCATTCCACACATCATTCTATACCTCATTCCACACGTCATTCCACCCATCATTCCACCTGCATCATTCCACATCTTATTCCACATATCATTCCTCACATCATTCTACATATCATTCCACACATCATTCCACACATTATTCCACACATCATTCCACAGCTCATTCCAAACCTCATTCCACACCTCATTCCACTCATCATTCTACACATCATTCCCCACATCATTCCACACATCATTCCACACATCTTTCCACAACTCATTCCACACATCATTCCATCCATCATTCCATACAACATTCCACACCTCATTCCACATAACATTTCACAAATCATTCCACACATCATTCAACACGTCATTCCACACATCATTCCACACATCATTCACACCTCATTCCACACATCATTCCACACTTCATTCCACACATCATTCCACACGTCATTCCACACATCATTCCACACATCATTCCACACAACATCCCACACATCATTCCACACATCATTCCATACATCATTCCACACATCATCACATACATCATTCCACACATCATTCCACACATCATCCTGCACATCATTCCAAACATCATTCCACACATTATCCTGCACATCATTCCACACCTTATTCCACACATCATTCCACTCATCATTCCACAAAGCATTCCATACCTCATTCCACACGTCATTCCACATATCATTCCACATCTCATTCCACACATAATTCGACACATCCTTCCACACCTCATTCAACACATCATTCCTCACATCATTCCACATATCATTCCACACATCATTCCACACATCCTTCCATACATTATTCCACACATCATTCCACAGCTCATTCCAAACCTCAATCTAAACCTCATTCCACACATCTTTCCACAAATCATTCCAAACATCATTCCACACATCATTCCACACATCATTCTAGACATCATACAACATATATTTCCACAATTCTTTCAAAGCATCATTCAACACATCATTCTACACATCATTCCACTCATCATTCCACACCTCCTTCCACACATAATTCCACACATCATTCCACACATCATTTCACCCCTCATTCCACACATCATTCCACACATCACTCCACACTTCATTCCACACCTTATTCCACACATCATTCCACACATCATTCCATACATCATTCCACACATCATCACATACATCATTCCACACATCATTCCACACATCAACCTGCACATCATTCCAAACATCATTGCACACATCATCCTGCACATCATTCCACACATCATTCCACACATCATTCCACGCAAGATTCCAAACCTCATTCCACACCTCATTCCACTCATCATTCTACACATCATTCCCCACATCATTCCACACATCATTCCACACATTTTTCCACAACTCATTCCACACATCATTCCACCCATCATTCCATACATCATTCCACACCTCATTCCACATAACATTTCACAAATCATTCCACACATCATTCCACACATCATTCCACACATCATTCCACACATCATTCACACCTCATTCCACACATCATTCCACACTTCATTCCACACATCATTCCACACGTCATTCCACACATCATTCCACACATCATTCCACACAACATCCCACACATCATTCCACACATCATTCCACACATCATTCCACCGATCATTCAACACGTCATTCCACACAACATTCCACGCATCATTCCACACATCATTCCACACATCATTCCACACAACATTCCACCTATCATTCTAAACCTCATTCCACACATCATTCCACACTTCATTCCACACATCATTCCACACGTCATTCCACACATCACTCCACACATCATTCCACACATCAATCCACACAACATTCCACACATCATTCCACACATCGTTCCACACATCATTCCACACATCATTCCACCTATCATTCTACACATCATTCCACACATCATTCCACTCAACATCCCACACATCATTCCACACACCATTCCACACATCATTCCACACATCATTCCACCTATCAATCGACACATCATTCCACACAACATTCCACGCATCATTCCACACATCATTCCACACATCATTCCACACATCATTCCACCAATCATTCTACACATCATTCCACACATCATTCCACACATCATTCCACACATCATACTACACCGCATTCCACACATCATTCCACACGTCTTCCGCACGATACACCGCACATCATTCCGCACATCATTCCATACCTCATTCCAAACATCATTCCACACATCATTCCACAGATCATTCCACACCTCATTCCACAGATCATCCATAGATATCCACACATCATTCCACACATCTTTGGAACATCATTCTGCACATCATTCGACACATCATTCCATACAACATTCCAAACATCATTCCACACCTCATTCCACACACCATTCCACACATCATTCCACCTTTCATTCTACACATCATTCCACACATCATTCCACACATCATTCCACACATCATTCCACACCTCATTCCACACATCATTCCACACATCATTCCACACATCATTCCACTCCTCATTCCACACCTCATTCCACACATCATTCCACACATCATTCCACACCTCATTCCACACATCATTCCACACATCATTCCACACATCATTCCACACATCATTCCACACATCATTCCACACATCATTCCACAAATCGTTCCACTCATCATTCCACACATCATTCCAGACCTCATTCCATACTTCATTCTAAACCTCATTCCAAACAGCATTCCACCCATCATTCCACACATCATTCCACACATCATTCCACGCATCATTCCACGCCTCATTCCACAACTCATTCCAAACATCATTCCACACATCATTGCACACCTCATTCCACACATCATTCCAACCATCATGCCACACATCATTCCACACATCATTCCACGCATCATTCCACGCCTCATTCCTCACCACATTCCACACATCATTTCACTCATCTTTCCAAACATCATTCCACACATCATTCCACACATCATTGCAAACATAATTCCACACATAATTCACACTTCTTTCCACACAACTTTCCACACATCATTCCACGCATCAGTCCACGCCTCATTCCACACCTCATTAAACACATCATTTCACTCATCTTTCCACACATCATTCCACACATCTTTCCAAACATCATTTCACACATCATTCCACACATAATTCCACACATCATTCCACACATCAATCCACACCTCATTCCACACATCATTCCACGCATCATTCCACACATCATTCCACACCTTATTCCACACATCATTCCACACATCATTCCCTACATCATTCCACACATCATCACATACATCATTCCACACATCATTCCAAACATCATTCCACACCTCATTCCACACATCATTCCACACAGCATTCCAAACCTCATTCCACACATAATTCCACACATCATTCCACACATCATTCCACACCTCATTCCACACATCATTCCACCCATCATTCCACACATCATTCCACACCTTATTCCACACATCATTCCACACCTCATTCCACATATCATGCCACACATCATCACATACATCATTCCACACATCATTCCAAACATCATTGCAAACCTCATTCCACACATCATTCCACACAAATTCCACACTTGATTCCAAACATCATTCCACACATCATCCTGCACATCATTCCACACATCATTCCACACATCATTCCACTCATTATTCCACACGTCATTCCATACCTCATTCCACACCTCATTCCAGATATCATTCCACATCTCATTCCACACATAATTCTAAACATCCTTGCACACCTCATTCCACACAGCATTCCACACCTCATTCCACACATAATTCCACACATCATTCCACACATCATTCCACACATCATTCCAAACATTATTCCACACATCATTCCACACATCATTCTAGACATCATACAACATATATTTCCACAATTCTTTCAAAGCATCATTCAACACATCATTCTACACATCATTCCACTCATCATTCCACACCTCCTTCCACACATAATTCCACACATCATTCCACACATCATTCCACACCTCATTCCACACATCATTCCACGCATCACTCCACACATCATTCCACACCTTATTCCACACATCATTCCACACATCATCACATACATTATTCCACACATCATTCCACACATCATCCTGCACATCATTCCAAACATCATTCCACACATCATCCTGCACATCATTCCACACATCATTCCACGCATCATTCCACACCTTATTCCAAATATCATTCCACTCATCATTCCACAAAGCATTCCATACCTCATTCCACACGTCATTCCACATATCATTCCACATCTCATTCCACACATAATTCTACACATCCTCGCACACCTCATTCCACACATCATTCCACACATCATTCCACATATCATTCCACACATCATTCCACGCCTCCGTCCATACATTATTCCACACATCATTCCACAGCTCATTCCAAACCTCATTCCAAACCTCATTCCACACATCATTCCACAAATCATTCCAAACATCATTCCACACATCATTCCACACATCATTCTAGACATCATACAACATATATTTCCACAATTCTTTCAAAGCATCATTCAACACATCATTCTACACATCATTCCACTCATCATTCCACACCTCCTTCCACACGTAATTCCACACATCATTCCACACATTATTCCACACATCATTCCACACCTCATTCCACATAACATTTCACAAATTATTCCACACATCATTCCACACATCATTCCACACATCATTCCACACATCATTCACACCTCATTCCACACATCATTCCACACTTCATTCCACACATCATTCCACACGTCATTCCACACATCATTCCACACATCATTCCACACAACATCCCACACATCATTCCACACATCATTCCACACATCATTCTACCTATCATTCTACACGTCATTCCAGACAACATTCCACGCATCATCCCACACATCATTCCACACATCATTCCACACATCATTCCACCTATCATTCTACACATCATTCCACACATCATTCCACACTTCATTCCACACATCATTCCACACGACATTCCACACATCACTCCACACATCATTCCACACATCATTCCACACCACATTCAACACATCATTCCACATATCATTCCACATCTCATTTCACAATTCATTCCACACTTCAGTCCACACATCATTCCACACATCATTCCATACATCATTCTACACAACATTCCACACATCAGTCCACACATCATTCCACACCACATTCCACACCTCATTCCACATCTCATTCCACACATCATTCCACACCTCATTCCACAACTCATTCCACACTTCAGTCCACACAACATTCCACACATCATTCCAAACATCATACCACACGTCATGCCACACATCATTCAACACATCATTCCCCACATCATTTCCCATTCATTCGACACGCCATTCCACCCATCATTCCACACATCACTCCACAGATCATTCCACGTATCATTCCACGCCTCATTCCACACCTCATTCCACACATCATTTCACTCATCTTTCCAGACATCGCTCCACACATCATTCCACACATCATTGCACACATCATTCCACACATCATACGACACCGCATTCCACACATCATTCCACACGTCATTCCGCACGAAACACCGCACATCATTCCTCACATCATTCCACACCTCATTCCACACATCATTCCACATATCATTCCACAGATCATTCCACACCTCATTCCACAGATCATCCATAGATATCCACATATCATTCCACACATCTTTTGAAACATCATTCTGCACATCATTCGACACATCATTCCACACGTCATTCCACACATCATTCCTCACATCATTCCACACAACATTCCACACATCATTCCACACATCATTCCATACATCATTCCACACATCATTCCACCTTTCATTCTACACATCATTCCACACATCCTTCCACTCCTCATTCCACACCTCATTCCACACATCATTCCACACATCATTACACACCTCATTTCACACATCATTCCACCCATCATTCCACACATCATTCCACACATCATTCCACACATCATTCCACACATCATTCCACACATCGTTCCACTCATCATCCAACACATCATTCCACACCTCATTCCACACTTCATTCTACACCTCATTCCAAAAAGCATTCCACCCATCATTCCACACATCATTCCACACATCATTCCACGCATCATTCCACGCCTCATTCCACAACTCATTCCAAACATCATTCCACACATCATTCCACACCTCATTCCACACATCATTCCACCCATCATGCCACACATCATTCCACACATCATTCCACACATCATTCCACACCTCATTCCACACTTCATTCTACACCTCATTCCAAACTGCATTCCACCCATCATTCCACACATCATTCCACACATCATTCCACGCATCATTCCACGCCTCATTCCACAACTCATTCCAAACATCATTCCATACATCATTCCACACATCATCCCACACATCATTCCACACATCATTCCACACCTCATTCCACACATCATTCCACACATCATTCCACACATCATTCCACACATCATTCCACACATCATTCTACACATCATTACACACATCATTCCACTCCTCATTCCACACCTCATTCCACACATCATTCCACACATCATACCACACATCATTCCACACATCATTCCACACAACATCCCACACATCATTCCACACATCATTCCACACATCATTCCACCTATCATTCTACACGTCATTCCACACAACATTCCATGCATCATCCCACACATCATTCCACACATCATTCCACACATCATTCCACCTATCATTCTACACATCATTCCACACATCATTCCACACTTCATTCCACGCATCATTCCACACGACATTCCACACATCACTCCACACTTCATTCCACACATCATTCCACACGACATTCAACACATCATTCCACATATCATTCCACATCTCATTCCACAATTCATTCCACACTTCAGTCCACACATCATTCCACACATCATTCCATACATCATTCTGCACAACATTCCACACATCAGTCCACACATCATTCCACACCACATACCACACCACATTCCACATCTCATTCCACACATCATTCCACACATCATTCCAAACATCATTCCACACGTCATGCCACACATCATTCAACACATCATTCCCCACATCATTTCACACCTCATCCGACACGTCATTCCACCCATCATTCCACACATCATTCCACACATCATTCCACGCATCATTCCACGCCTCATTCCACACCTCATTCCACACATCATTTCACTCATCTTTCCAAACATCGTTCCACACATCATTCCACACATCATTGCACACATCATTCCACACATCATACTACACCGCATTCCACACATCATTCCACACGTCATTCCGCACGAAACACCGCACATCATTCCGCACATCATTCCACACCTCATTCCACACATCATTCCACACATCATTCCACAGATCATTCCACACCTCATTCCACAGATCATCCATAGATATCCACACATCATTCCACACATCTTTTGAAACATCATTCTGCACATCATTCGACACATCATTCCATACAACATTCCACACATCATTCCACACCTCATTCCACACATCATTCCACACATCATTCACACCTCATTCCACACATCATTCCACACTTCATTCCACACATCATTCCACACGTCACTCCACACATCATTCCACACATCATTCCACACAACATTGCACACATCATTCCACACATCATTCCACAAATCATTCCACGCATCATTCCACCTTTCATTCTACACATCATCCCACACATCCTTCCACTCCTCATTCCACACCTCATTCCACAAATCATTCCACACATCATTCCACACCTCATTCCACACTTCATTCCACCCATCATGCCACACATCATTCCACACATCATTCCACGCATCATTCCACGCCTCATTCCTCACCAAATTCCACACATCATTTCACTCATCTTTCCAAACATCATTCCACACATCATTCCACACATCATTGCACACATAATTCCACACATAATTCACACTTCATTCCACACAACTTTCCACACAGCATTCCACGCATCAGTCCACGCCTCATTCCACACCTCATTAAACACATCATTTCACTCATCTTTTCAAACAACTTTCCACACATCTTTCCAAACATCATTCCACACATCATTCCACACATCATTCCACACATCATACAACATATATTTCCACAATTCTTTCAAAGCATCATTCAACACATCATTCTACACATCATTCCACTCATCATTCCTACCTCATTCCACGCATAATTCCACACATCATTCCACACATCAATCCACACCTCATTCCACACATCATTCCACGCATCATTCCACACATCATTCCACACCTTATTCCACACATCATTCCACACATCATTCCCTACATCATTCCACACATCATCACATACATCATTCCACACGTCATTCCAAACATCATTCCACACCTCATTCCACACATCATTCCACACAGCATTCCAAACCTCATTCCACAGATAATTCCACACATCATTCCACACATCATTCCACACCTCATTCCACACATCATTCCACCCATCATTCCACACATCATTCCACACCATATTCCACACATCATTCCACACATCATTCCGCTTATCATGCCACACATCATCACACACATCATTCCACACATCATTCCACACATCATTGCAAACCTCATTCCACACATCATTCCACACAAATTCCACACTTGATTCCAAACATCATTCCACACATCATCCTGCACATCATTCCACACATCATTCCACACATCATTACACTCATTATTCCACACATCATTCCATACCTCATTCCACACCTCATTCCAGATATCATTACACATCTCATTCCACACATAATTCTAAACATCCTTGCACACCTCATTCCACACAGCATTCCACACCTCATTCCACACATAATTCCACACATCATTCCACACATCATTCCACTCATCATTCCAAACATCATTCCACACATCATTCCACACATCATTCTAGACATCATACAACATATATTTCCACAATTCTTTCAAAGCATCATTCAACACATCATTCTACACATCATTCCACTCATCATTCCACACCTCCTTCCACACAAAATTCCACACATCATTCCACACATCATTCCACACCTTATTCCAAATATCATTCCACTCATCATTCCACAAAGCATTCCATACCTCATTCCACACGTCATTCCACATATCATTCCACATCTCATTCCACACATAATTCTACACATCCTTGCACACCTCATTCCACACATCATTCCACACATCATTCCACATATCATTCCACACATCATTCCACACATCCTTCCATACATTATTCCACACATCATTCCACAGCTCATTCTAATGCTCATTCCAAACCTCATTCCACACATCATTCCACAAATCATTCCAAACATCATTCCACATATCATTCCACACATCATTCTAGACATCATACAACATATATTTCCACAATTCTTTCAAAGCATCATTCAACAAATCATTCTACACATCATTCCACTCATCATTCCACACCTCCTTCCACACATAATTCCACACATCATTCCACACATTATTCCACACCTCATTCCACAATTCATTACACGCATATCTCCACACATCATTCCACACCTTATTCCACACATCATTCCACACATCATTCCCCACATCATTCCACACATCATTCCACACATCTTTCCTCAACTCATTCCAAACATCATTCCACCCATCATTCCAGACATCATTCCACACCTCATTCCACATAACATTTCACAAATCATTCCACACATCATTCCACACATCATTCCACACATCATTCCACACATCATTCACACCTCATTCCACACATCATTCCACACTTCTTTCCACACATCATTCCACACGTCATTCCACACATCATTCCACACATCATTCCACACAACATCCCACACATCATTCCACACATCATTCCACACATCATTCCACCTATCATTCTACACGTCATTCCAGACAACATTCCACGCATCATCCCACACATCATTCCACACATCATTCCACACATCATTCCACCTATCATTCTACACATCATTCCACACATCATTCCACACTTCATTCCACACATCATTCCACACGACATTCCACACATCACTCCACACATCATTCCACACCACATTCAACACATCATTCCACACATCATTCCACACATCATTCCACACATCATTCCACCTATCATTCTACACGTCATTCCAGACAACATTCCACGCATCATCCCACACATCATTCCACACATCATTCCACACATCGTTCCACCTATCATTCTACACATCATTCCACACATCATTCCACACTTCATTCCACACATCATTCCACACGACATTCCACCTATCATTCCACACATCATTCCACACATCATTCCACACCACATTCAACACATCATTCCACATATCATTCCACATCTCATTCCACAATTTATTCCACACTTCAGTCCACACATCATTCCACACATCATTCCATACATCATTCTACACAACATTCCACACATCAGTCCACACAACATTCCACACCACATTCCACACCTCATTCCACATCTCATTCCACACATCATTCCACACCTCATTCCACAACTCATTCCACACTTCATTCCACACATCATTCCACACATCATTCCAAACATCATTCCACACGTCATGCCACACATCATTCAACACATCATTCCCCACATCATTTCACACCTCATTCGACACGTCATTCCACCTTTCATTCTACACATCATTCCACACATCCTTCCACTCCTCATTCCACACCTCATTCCACAAATCATTCCCCACATCATTCCACACCTCATTCCACACATCATTCCACCCATCATGCCACACCTCATTCCACACATCATTTCACACATCATTCCACGCTTCATTCCTCACCAAATTCCACACATCATTTCACTCATCGTTCCAAACATCATTCCACACATCATTGCACACATAATTCCACACATAATTCACTCTTCATTCCACACAACTTTCCACACAGCATTCCACGCATCAGTCCACGCCTCATTCCACACCTCATTAAACACATCATTTCACTCATCTTTTCAAACAACATTCCACACATCTTTCCAAACATCATTCCACACATCATTCCACACATCATTCCACACATCACACAACATATATTTCCACAATTCTTTCAAAGCATCATTCAACACATCATTCTACACATCATTCCACTCATCATTCCACACCTCATTCCACACATAATTCCACACATCATTCCACACATCAATCCACACCTCATTCCACACATCATTCCACGCATCATTCCACACATCATTCCACACCTTATTCCACACATCATTCCACACATCATAGAAACATATGGAAACATATCAAATAGGTGCAGGAGCAGGCCATTCAGCCCTTCTAGCCTGCACCGCCATTCAACGAGTTCATGGCTGAACATGAAACTTCAGTACCCACTTCCTGCTTTCACGCCCTCATTCCCTACATCATGCCACACATCATCACATACATCATTCCACACATCATTCCAAACATCATTCCACACCTCATTCCACACATCATTCCACACAGCATTCAAAACCTCATTCCACACATAATTCCACACATCATTCCACACGTCATTCCACACCTCATTCCACACATCATTCCACCCATCATTCCACACATCATTCCACACCATATTCCACACATCATTCCACACATCATTCCGCTTAACATGCCACACATCATCACACACATCATTCCACACATCATTCCACACATCATTGCAAACCTCATTCCACACATCATTCCACACAAATTCCACACTTGATTCCAAACATCATTCCACACATCATCCTGCACGTCATTCCACACATCATTCCACACATCATTCCACTCATTATTCCACACATCATTCCATACCTCATTCCACACCTCATTCCAGATATCATTACACATCTCATTCCACACGTAATTCTAAACATCCTTGCACACCTCATTCCACACAGCATTCCACACCTCATTCCACACATAATTCCACACATCACTCCACACATCATTCCACTCATCATTCCAAACATCATTCCACACATCATTCCACACATCATTCTAGACATCATACAACATATATTTCCACAATTCTATCAAAGCATCATTCAACACATCATTCTACACATCATTCCACTCATCATTCCACACCTCCTTCCACACATAATTCCACACATCATTCCACACATCATTCCACACCTTATTCCAAATATCATTCCACTCATCTTTCCACAAAGCATTCCATACCTCATTCCACACGTCATTCCACATATCATTCCACATCTCATTCCACACATAATTCTACACATCCTTGCACACCTCATTCCACACATCATTCCACACATCATTCCACATATCATTCCACACATCATTCCACACATCCTTCCATACATTATTCCACACATCATTCCACAGCTCATTCTAATCCTCATTCCAAACCTCATTCCACACATCATTCCACAAATCATTCCAAACATCATTCCACACATCATTCCACACATCATTCTACACATCATTCCACTCATCATTCCACACCTCCTTCTACACATAATTCCACACATCATTCCACACATTATTCCACACCTCATTCCACAATTCATTACACGCATCAATCCACACATCATTCCACACCTTATTCCACACATCATTCCACACATCATTCCATACATCATTCCACACATCATCACATGCATCATTCCACACATCATCCTGCACATCATTCCAAACATCATTCCACACATCATCCTGCACATCATTCCACACATCATTCCACACATCATTCCACGCATCATTCCAAACCTCATTCCACACCTCATTCCACTCATCATTCTACACATCATTCCCCACATCATTCCACACATCATTCCACACATCTTTCCACAACTCATTCCAAACATCATTCCACCCATCATTCCAGACATTATTCCACACCTCATTCCACATAACATTTCACAAATCATTCCACACATCATTCCACACATCATTCCACACATCATTCCACACATCATTCACACCTCATTCCACACATCATTCCACACTTCATTCCACACATAATTCACACTTCATTCCACACAACTTTCCACATAGCATTCCACGCATCAGTCCACGCCTCATTCCACACCTCATTAAACACATCATTTCACTCATCTTTTCAAACAACATTCCACACATCTTTCCAAACATCATTCCACACATCTTTCCACACATCATTCCACACATCATACAACATATATTTCCACAATTCTTTCAAAGCATCATTCAACACATCATTCTACACATCATTCCACTCATCATTCCACACCTCATTCCACACATAATTCCACACATCATTCCACACATCAATCCACACCTCATTCCACACATCATTCCACGCATCATTCCACACATCATTCCACACCTTATTCCACACATCATTCCACACATCATAGAAACATATAGAAACATAGAAAATAGGTGCAGGAGCAGGCCATTCAGCCCTTCTAGCCTGCACCGCCATTCAACGAGTTCATGGCTGAACATGAAACTTCAGTACCCACTTCCTGCTTTCACGCCCTCATTCCCTACATCATTCCACACATCATCACATACATCATTCCACACATCATTCCAAACATCATTCCACACCTCATTCCACACATCATTCCACACAGCATTCCAAACCTCATTCCACACATAATTCCACACATCATTCCACACATCATTCCACACCTCATTCCACACATCATTCCACCCATCATTCCACACATCATTCCACACCATATTCCACACATCATTCCACACATCATTCCGCTTATCATGCCACACATCATCACACACATCATTCCACACATCATTCCACACATCATTGCAAACCTCATTCCACACATCATTCCACACAAATTCCACACTTGATTCCAAACATCATTCCACACATCATCCTGCACATCATTCCACACATCATTCCACACATCATTCCACTCATTATTCCACACATCATTCCATACCTCATTCCACACCTCATTCCAGATATCATTACACATCTCATTCCACACATAATTCTAAACATCCTTGCACACCTCATTCCACACAGCATTCCACACCTCATTCCACACATAATTCCACACATCATTCCACACATCATTCCACTCATCATTACAAACATCATTCCACACATCATTCCACACATCATTCTAGACATAATACAACATATATTTCCACAATTCTTTCAAAGCATCATTCAACACATCATTCTACACATCATTCCACTCATCATTCCACACCGCCTTCCACACATAATTCCACATATCATTCCACACATCATTCCACACCTTATTCCAAATATCATTCCACTCATCATTCCACAAAACATTCCATACCTCATTCCACACGTCATTCCACATATCATTCCACATCTCATTCCACACATAATTCTACACATCCTTGCACACCTCATTCCACACATCATTCCACACATCATTCCACATATCATTCCACACATCATTCCACACATCCTTCCATTCATTATTCCACACATCATTCCACAGCTCATTCTAATCCTCATTCCAAACCTCATTCCACACATCATTCCACAAATCATTAAAAAACATCATTCCACACATCATTCCACACATCATTCTAGACATCATACAACATAAATTTCCACAATTCTTTCAAAGCATCATTCAACACATCATTCTACACATCATTCCACTCATCATTCCACACTTCCTTCCACACATCATTCCACACCACATTCAACACATCATTCCACATATCATTCCACATCTCATTCCACAATTCATTCCACACTTCAGTCCACACATCATTCCACACATCATTCCATACATCATTCTACACAACATTCCACACATCAGTCCACACAACATTCCACACCACATTCCACACCTCATTCCACATCTCATTCCACACATCATTCCACACCTCATTCCACAACTCATTCCACACTTCAGTCCACACATCATTCCACACATCATTCCAAACATCATTCCACACGTCATGCCACAAATCATTCAACACATCATTCCCCACATCATTTCACACCTCATTCGACACGTCATTCCACCCATCATTCCACACATCATTCCACACATCATTCCACGCATCATTCCACGCCTCATTCCACACCTCATTCCACACATCATTTCACTCATCTTTCCAAACATCGCTCCATACATCATTCCACACATCATTGCACACATCATTCCACACATCATACTACACCGCATTCCACACATCATTCCACACGTCATTCCGCACGAAACACCGCACATCATTCCGCACATCATTCCACACCTCATTCCACACATCATTCCACAGATCATTCCACACCTCATTCCACAGATCATCCATAGATATCCACATATCATTCCACATATCTTTTGAAACATCATTCTGCACATCATTCGACACATCATTCCATACAACATTCCACACATCATTCCACACCTCATTCCAGACATCATTCCACACATCATTCACACCTCATTCCACACATCATTCCACACTTCATTCCACACATCATTCCAGACGTCATTCCACACATCATTCCACACATCATTCCACACAACATTACACACATCATTCCACACATCATTCCACACTTCATTCCACACATCATTCCACCTTTCATTCTATACATCATTCCACACATCCTTCCACTCCTCATTCCACACCTCATTCCACACATCATTCCACGCATCATTCCACGCCTCATTCCACAACTCATTCCAAACATCATTCCACACACCATTCCAAACCTCATTCCACACATCATTCCAACCATCATGCCACACATCATTCCACACATCATTCCACACATCATTCCACACCTCATTCCACACTTCATTCTACACCTCATTCCAAACTGCCTTCCACCCATCATTCCACACATCATTCCACACATCATTCCACGCATCATTCCACGCCTCATTCCACAACTCATTCCAAACATTATTCCACACCTCATTCCACACATCATTCCACACATCATTCCACACATCATTCCACACATCATTCCACACATAATTTCACCTTTCATTCTACACATCATTCCACACATCCTTCCACTCCTCATTCCACACGTCATTCCACACATCATTCCACACATCATACCACACATCATTCCACACATCATAACACACAACATCCCACACATCATTCCACACATCATTCCACACATCATTCCACCTATCATTCTACACGTCATTCCACACAACATTCCACGCATCATCCCACACATCATTCCACACATCATTCCACACATCATTCCACCTATCATTCTACACATCATTCCACACATCATTCCACACTTCATTCCACACATCATTCCACACGACATTCCACACATCACTCCACACATCATTCCACACATCATTCCACACCACATTCAACACATCATTCCACATATCATTCCACATCTCATTCCACAATTCATTCCACACTTCAGTCCACACATCATTCCACACATCATTCCATACATCATTCTACACAACATTCCACACATCAGTCCTCACATCATTCCACACCACATTCCACACCTCATTCCACATCTCATTCCACACATCATTCCACACCTCATTCCACACATCATTCCACACGTCATGCCACACATCATTCAACACATCATTCCCCACATCATTTCGCACCTCTTTCGACACGTCATTCCACCCATCATTCCACACATCATTCCACACATCATTCAACGCATCATTCCACGCCTCATACCACACCTCATTCCACACATCATTTCACTCATCTTTCCAAACATCGTTCCACACATCATTCCACACATCATTGCACACATCATTCCACACATCATACTACACCGCATTCCACACATCATTCCACACGTCATTCCGCACGAAACACCGCACATCATTCCGCACATCATTCCACACCTCATTCCACACATCATTCCACACATCATTCCACAGATCATTCCACACCTCATTCCACAGATCATCCATAGATATCCACACATCATTCCACACATCTTTTGAAACATCATGCTGCACATCATTCGACACATCATTCCATACAACATTCCACACATCATTCCACACCTCATTCCACACATCATTCCACACATCATTCACAACTCATTCCACACATCATTCCACACTTCATTCCACACATCATTCCACACGTCATTCCACACATCATTCCACACATCATTCCACACAACATTCCACACATCATTCCACACATCATTCCACACTTCATTCCACACATCATTCCACCTTTCATTCTATACATCATTCCACACATCCTTCCACTCCTCATTCCACACCTCATTCCACACATCATTCCACACTTCATTCTACACCTCATTCCAAAAAGCATTCCACCCATCATTCCATACATCATTCCACACATCATTCCACGCATCATTCCACGCCTCATTTCACAACTCATTCCAAACATCATTCCACACACCATTCCAAACCTCATTCCACACATCATTCCAACCATCATGCCACACATCAATCCACACATCATTCCACACATCATTCCACACCTCATTCCACACATCATTCCACACATTATTCCACACCTCATTCCACACATCATTCCACACATCATTCCACACATCATTCCACACATCATTCCACACATAATTTCACCTTTCATTCTACACATCATTCCACACATCCTTCCACTCCTCATTCCACACGTCATTCCACACATCATTCCACACATCATACCACACATCATTCCACACATCATAACACACAACATCCCACACATCATTCCACACATCATTCCACACATCATTCCACCTATCATTCTACACGTCATTCCACACAACATTCCACGCATCATCCCACACATCATTCCACACATCATTCCACACATCATTCCACCTATCATTCTACACATCATTCCACACATCATTCCACACTTCATTCCACACATCATTCCACACGACATTCCACACATCACTCCACACATCATTCCACACATCATTCCACACCTCATTCCACACATCATTCCACACGTCATGCCACACATCATTCAACACATCATTCCCCACATCATTTCACACCTCTTTCGACACGTCATTCCACCCATCATTCCACACATCATTCCACACATCATTCAACGCATCATTCCACGCCTCATTCCACACCTCATTCCACACATCATTTCACTCATCTTTCCAAACATCGTTCCACACATCATTCCACACATCATTGCACACATCATTCCACACATCATACTACACCGCATTCCACACATCATTCCACACGTCATTCCGCACGAAACACCGCACATCATTCCGCACATCATTCCACACCTCATTCCACACATCATTCCACACATCATTCCACAGATCATTCCACACCTCATTCCACAGATCATCCATAGATATCCACACATCATTCCACACATCTTTTGAAACATCATTCTGCACATCATTCGACACATCATTCCATACAACATTCCACACATCATTCCACACCTCATTCCACACATCATTCCACACATCATTCACAACTCATTCCACACATCATTCCACACTTCATTCCACACATCATTCCACACGTCACTCCACACATCATTCCACACATCATTCCACACAACATTCCACACATCATTCCACACATCATTCCACATATCATTCCACACATCATTCCACCTTTCATTCTACACATCATTCCACACATCCTTCCACTCCTCATTCCACACCTCATTCCACAAATCATTCCACACATCATTCCACACCTCATTCCACATATCATTCCACCCATCATGCCACACATCATTCAACACATCATTCCACACATCATTCCACGCCTCATTCCTCACCAAATTCCACACATCATTTCACTCATCTTTCCAAACATCATTCCACACATCATTCCACACATCATTCCACACCTCATGCCACACATAATTCCACAGATCATCCATCGATATCCACGCATCATTCCACACATCTTTTGAAACATCATTCTGCACATCATTCGACACATCATTCCATACAACATTCCTCACATCATGCCACATCTCATTCCACACATCATTCCACACATCATTCACACCTCATTCCACACATCATTCCACACTTCTTATCCACACATCATTCCACACGTCATTCCACACATCATTCCACACATCATTCCACACAACATTCCACACATCATTCCACACATCATTCCACACATCATTCCACACATCATTGCACCTTTCATTCTACACATCATTCCACACATCCTTCCCCTCCTCATTCCACACCTCATTCCAAAAATCATTCCACACATCATTCCACACATCATTCCACACATCATTCCACACATCATTGTACACATCATTCCACACATCATTCCACTCATCGTTCCACTCATCATTCCACACATCATTCCACACCTCATTCCACACTTCATTCTACACCTCATTCCAAACAGCATTCCACCCATCATTCCACACATCATTCCACACATCATTCCACGCATCATTCCACGCCTCATTCCACAACTCATTCCAAACATCATTTCACACATCATTCCACACCTCATTCCACACATCATTCCACCCATCATGCCACACATCATTTCACTCATCTTTCCAAACATCATTCCACACATCACTCCACACATCATTGCACACATAATTCCACACATAATTCATACTTCATTCCACACAACTTTCCACACAGCATTCAACGCATCAGTCCACGCCTCATTCCACACCTCATTAAACACATCATTTCACTCATCTTTCCAAACATCATTCCACGCAACTTTCCAAACATCATTCCAAACATCATTCCACACATCATTCCACACATCATACAACATATATTTCCACAATTCTTTGAAAGCATCATTCAACACATCATTCTACACATCATTCCACTCATCATTCCACACCTCATTACACACATAATTCCACACATCATTCCACACATCAATCCACACCTCATTCCACACATCATTGCACGCATCATTCCACACATCATTCCACACCTTATTCCACACATCATTCCACAAATCATTCCCTACATCATTCCACACATCATCACATACATCATTCCACACATCATTCCAAACATCATTCCACACCTCATTCCACACATCATTCCACACAGCATTCCAAACCTCATTCCACACATAATTTCACACATCATTCCACGCATCATTCCACACCTCATTCCACACATCATTCCACCCATCATTCCACACATCATTCCACACCTTATTCCACACATCATTCCACACATCATTCCACACATCATGCCACACATCATCACACACATCATTCCACACATCATTCCACACATCATTGCAAACCTCATACCACACATCATTCCACACAAATTCCACACTTGATTCCAAACATCATTCCGCACATCATACTGCCCATCATTCCACACATCATTCCACACATCATTCCACTCATTATTCCACACATCATTCCATACCTCATTCCACACCTCATTCCAGATATCAATCCACATCTCATTCCACACATAATTCTAAACTTCCTTGCACACCTCATTCCTTACAGCATTCCGCACCTCATTCCACACATAATTCCACACATCATTCCACACATCATTCCACACATCATTCCACACCTCATTCCACACATCATTCCACGCATCACTCCACACATAATTCCACACCTTATTCCACACATCATTCCACACATCATTCCATACATCATTCCACACATCATCACATACATCATTCTACACATCATTCCACACATCATCTTGCACATCATTCCAAACATCATTCCACACATCATCCTGCACATCATTCCACACATCATTCCACACATCATTCCACGCATCATTCCACACCTTATTCCAAATATCATTCCACTCATCGTTCCACAAAGCATTCCATACCTCATTCCACACGTCATTCCACATATCATTCCACACCTCATTCCACACATAATTCTACACATCCTTGCACACCTCATTCCACACATCATTCCACACATCATTCCACATATCATTCCACACATCATTCCACACATCCTTCCATACATTATTCCACACATCATTCCACAGCTCATTTCAAACCTCATTCCAAACCTCATTCCACACATCATTCCACAAATCATTCCAAACATCATTCCACACATCATTCCACACATCATTCTAGACATCATACAACATATATTTCCACAATTCTTTCAAAGCATCATTCAACACATCATTCTACACATCATTCCACTCATCCTTCCACACCTTCTTCCACACATAATTCCACACATCATTCCACACACCATTCCACACCTCATTCCACACAGCATTCCAGGCATCACTCCACACATCATCCCACACCTTATTCCACACATCATTCCACACATCATTCCATACATCATTCCTCACATCATCACATACATCATTCCACACATCATTCCACACATCATCCTGTACATCATTCCAAACATCATTCCACACATCATCCTGCATATTATTCCACACATCATTCCACTCATCATTCCACGCATCATTCCACACCTTATTCCAAAAATCATTCCACTCATCATTCCACAAAGCATTCCATACCTCATTCCACACGTCATTCCACATATCATTCCACATCTCATTCCACACATAATTCTACACATCCTTGCACACCTTATTCCACGCATCATTCCACACATCATTCCACATATCATCCTGCACATCATTCCACACATCATTCCACACATCATTCCACGCATCATTCCACACCTTATTCCAAATATCATTCCACTCATCATTCCACAAAGCATTCCATACCTCATTCCACACGTCATTCCACATATCATTCCACATCTCATTCCACACATAATGCTACACATCCTTGCACACCTCATTCCACACATCATTCCACACATCATTCCACATATCATTCCACACATCATTCCACACATCATTCCATACATTATTCCACACATCATTCCACAGCGCATTCCAAACCTCATTCCAAACCTCATTCCACACATCATTCCACACATCATTCCACACATCAGATACACATCATACCACACATCATTCGACACCTCATTCCACACATCATACCACACCTCATTCCACATAACATTTCACAAATAATTCCACACATCATTCCACACCTGATTCCACACATCATTCCAAACATCATTCCATGCATCATGCCATGCCTCATTTCACACATCATTCCACACATCATACAACATATATTTCCACACTTCATTCAAAGCATCATTCCACACACTATTCTAAACCTCATTCCACACATCATTCCACTCATCATTCCACACATTATTCCACACCTTATTCCAAACATCATTCCACACATCATTCTACATATCATTCCACAAATCATTCCACACATTATTCCACACATCATTCCACAGCTCATTCTAAACCTCATTCCACACCTCATTCCACTCATCATTCTACACATCATTCCACACATCATTCCACACATCATTCCACACATCTTTCCACAACTCATTCCACACAACATTCCACCCATCATTCCATCCATCATTCCACACCTTTTTCCACATAACATTTCACAAATCATTCCACACATCATTCCACACATCATTCCACACATCATTCCACACATCATTCCACAATTCATTCTACACATCATTCCACACATCCTTCCACTCCTCATTCCACTCCTCATTCCACACCTCATTCCACACATCATTCCACACCTCATTCCACACCTCATTCCACACATCATTCCACACATCATTCCACACATCATTCCACACATCATTCCACACATCGTTCCACTCATCATTCCACACATCATTCCACACCTCATTCCATACTTCATTCTACACCTCATTCCAAACAGCATTCCACCCATCATTCCACACATCATTCCACACATCATTCCACGCATCATTCCACGCCTCATTCCACAACTCATTCAAACATCATTCCACACATCATTCCACACCTCATTCCACACATCTTTCCACCCATCATGCCACACATCATTGTACACTTCATTCCACGCATCATTCCACGCCTCATTCCTCACCACATTCCACACATCATTTCACTCATCTTTCCAAACATCATTCCACACATCATTCCACACATCATTGCACACATAATTCCACACATAATTCACACTTCATTCCACACAACTTTCCACACAGCATTCCACGCATCAGTCCACGCCTCAGTCCACACCTCATTAAACACATCATTTCACTCATCTTTCCAAACATCATTCCACACATCTTTCCAAACATCATTCCACACATCATTCCACACATCATACAACATATATTTCCACAATTCTTTCAAAGCATCATTCAACACATCATTCTACACATCATTCCACTCATCATTCCACACCTCATTCCACACATAATTCCACACATCATTCCACACATCAATCCAAACCTCATTCCACACATCATTCCACGCATCATTCCACACATCATTCCACACCTTATTCCACACATCATTCCACACATCATTCCCTACATCATTCCACACATCATCACATACATCATTCCACACATCATTCCAAACATCATTCCACACCTCATTCCACACATCATTCCACACAGCATTCCAAACCTCATTCCACACATAATTCCACACATTATTCCACACATCATTCGACACCTCATTCCACACATCATTCCACCCATCATTCCACACATCATTCCACACCTTATTCCACACATCATTCCACACATCATTCCACGTATCATGCCACACATCATCACACACATCATTCCACATATCATTCCACACATCATTGCAAACCTCATTCCACACATCATTCCACACAAATTCCACACTTGACTCCAAACATCATTCCACACATCATCCCAGATATCATTCCACATCTCATTCCACACATAATTCGAAACATCCTTGCACACCTCATTCCACACAGCATTCCACACCTCATTCCACACATAATTCCACAAATCATTCCACACATCATTCCACACATCATTCCAAACATCATTCCACACATCATTCCACACATCATTCTAGACATCATACAACATATATTTCCACAATTCTTTCAGAGCATCATTCCACAAAGCATTCCATACCTCATTCCAGACGTCATTCCACATATCATTCCACATCTCATTCCACACGTAATTCTACACATCCTTGCACACCTCATTCCGCACATCATTCCACACATTATTCCACATATCATTCCACACATCATTCCACACATCCTTCCATACATTATTCCACACATCATTCCACAGCTCATTCCAAACCTCATTCCAAACCTCATTCCACACACCATTCCACAAATCATTCCAAACATCATTCCACACATCATTCCACACATCCTTCCATACATTATTCCACACATCATTCCACAGCTCATTCCAAACCTCATTCCAAACCTCCTTCCACACATAATTCCACACATCATTCCACACATTATTCCACACCTCATTCCACACATCATTCCACGCATCACTCCACACATCATTCCCCACCTTATTCCACACATCATTCCACACATCATTCCATACATCATTCCACACATCATCACATACATCATTCCACACATCATTCCACACATCATCCTGCACATCATTCCAAACATCCTTCCACACATCATCCTGCACATCATTCTACACATCATTCCACACATCATTCCACGCATCATTCTACACATCATTCCCCACATCATTCCACCCATCATTCCACACATCATTCCACACCTCATTCCACAAATCATTCCACACATCATTCCACATATCATGCCACACATCATCACACACATCATTCCACATATCATTCCACACATCATTGCAAACCTCATTCCACACATCATTCCACACAAATTCCACACTTGATTCCAAACATCATTCCACACATCATCCCAGATATCATTCCACATCTCATTCCACACATAATTCGAAACATCCTTGCACACCTCATTCCACACAGCATTCCACACCTCATTCCACACATAATTCCACAAATCATTCCACACATCATTCCACACATCATTCCAAACATCATTCCACACATCATTCCACACATCATTCTAGACATCATACAACATATATTTCCACAATTCTTTCAGAGCATCATTCCACAAAGCATTCCATACCTCATTCCAGACGTCATTCCACATATCATTCCACATCTCATTCCACACGTAATTCTACACATCCTTGCACACCTCATTCCGCACATCATTCCACACATTATTCCACATATCATTCCACACATCATTCCACACATCCTTCCATACATTATTCCACACATCATTCCACAGCTCATTCCAAACCTCATTCCAAACCTCATTCCACACATCATTCCACAAATCATTCCAAACATCATTCCACACATCATTCCACACATCCTTCCATACATTATTCCACACATCATTCCACAGCTCATTCCAAACCTCATTCCAAACCTCCTTCCACACATAATTCCACACATCATTCCACACATTATTCCACACCTCATTCCACACATCATTCCACGCATCACTCCACACATCATTCCCCACCTTATTCCACACATCATTCCACACATCATTCCATACATCATTCCACACATCATCACATACATCATTCCACACATCATTCCACACATCATCCTGCACATCATTCCAAACATCCTTCCACACATCATCCTGCACATCATTCTACACATCATTCCACACATCATTCCACGCATCATTCTACACATCATTCCCCACATCATTCCACCCATCATTCCACACATCATTCCACACCTCATTCCACAAATCATTCCACACATCATTCCACATATCATGCCACACATCATCACACACATCATCCCACATATCATTCCACACATCATTGCAAACCTCATTCCACACATCATTCCACACAAATTCCACACTTGATTCCAAACATCATTCCACACATCATCCCAGATATCATTCCACATCTCATTCCACACATAATTCTAAACATCCTTGCACACCTCATTCCACACAGCATTCCACACCTCATTCCACACATAATTCCACACATCATTCCACACATCATTCCACACATCATTCCAAACATCACTCCACACATCATTCCCCACCTTATTCCACACATCATTCCACACATCATTCCATACATCATTCCACACATCATCACATACATCATTCCACACATCATTCCACACATCATTCCACGCATCATTCCAAACCTCATTCCACACCTCATTCCACTCATCATTCTACACATCATTCCCCACATCATTCCACACATCATTCCACAAATCTTTCCACACATCATTCCACACATCATTCCACCCATCATTCCATACATCATTCCACACCTCATTCCACATAACATTTCACAAATAATTCCACACATCATTCCACACATCATTCCACACTACATTCCACACTTCATTCCACACATCATTCCACACGTCATTCCACACATCATTCCACACATTTTTCCACACAACATCCCACACAACATTCCACACATCATTCCACACATCATTCCACCTATCATTCTACACGTCATTCCAGACAATATTCCACGCATCATCCCACACATCACTCCACACATCATTCCACACATCATTCCACACCACATTCAACACATCATTCCACATATCATTCCACATCTCATTCCACAATTCATTCCACACTTCAGTCCACACATCATTCCACACATCATTCCATACATCATTCTACACAACATTCCACACATCAGTCCACACATCATTCCACACCACATTCCACACCTCATTCCACATCTCATTCCACACATCATTCCACACCTCATTCCACAACTCATTCCACACTTCAGTCCACACATCATTCCACACATCATTCCAAACATCATTCCACACGTCATGCCACACATCATTCAACACATCATTCCCCACATCATTTCACACCTCATTCGACACGTCATTCCACACATCATTCCACACTTCATTCCACACATCATTCCACGCCTCATTCCACACCTCATTCCACACACCATTTCACTCATCTTTCCAAACATCGTTCCACACATCATTCCACACATCATTGCACACATCATTCCACACATCATACTACACCGCATTCCACACATCATTCCACACGTCATTCCGCACGAAAGACCGCACATCATTCCACACCTCATTCCACACATCATTCCACACATCATTCCACAGATCATTCCACAGCTCATTCCACAGATCATCCATAGATATCCACATATCATTCCACACATCTTTTGAAACATCATTCTGCACATCATTCGACACATCATTCCATACAACATTCCACACATCATTCCACATCTCATTCCACACATCATTCCACACATCATTCACACCTCATTCCACACATCATTCAACACTTCATTCCACAAATCATTCCACACGTCATTCCACACATCATTCCACACATCCATCCACACAACATTCCACACATCATTCCACACATCATTCCACACATCATTCCACACATCATTCCACCTTTCATTCTACACATCATTCCACACATCCTTCCACTCCTCATTCCACACCTCATTCCACACATCATTCCACACATCATTCCACACCTCATTCCACACATCATTCCACCCATCATTCCACACATCATTCCACACTTCATTCCTCACATCATTCCACTCATCATTCCACACATAATTCCACACCTCATTCCACACTTCATTCTACACCTCATTCCAAAAAGCATTCCACCCATCATTCCACACATCATTCCACACAGCATTCCACGCATCATTCCACGCCTCATTCCACAACTCATTCCAAACATCATTCCACACATCATTCCACACCTCATTCCACACATCATTCTACCCATCATGCCACACATCATTCCACACATCATTCCACACATCATTCCACACCTCATTCCACACTTCATTCTACACCTCATTCCAAACTGCATTCCACCCATCATTCCATACATCATTCCACACATCATTCCACGCATCATTCCACGCCTCATTCCACAACTCATTCCAAACATCATTCCACACATCATTCCACACCTCATTCCACACATCATTCCACATATCATTCCACACCTCATTCCACACATCATTCCACACATCATTCCACACATCATTCCACACATCATTCCACACATCATTCCACACATCATTCCACACAACATTCCACACTTCATTCCACACATCGTTCCACTCATCATTCCACACATCATTCCAAACCTCATTCCATACTGCATTCTACACCTCATTCCAAACAGCATTCCACCCATCATTCCACACATCATTCCACACATCATTCCCGCATCAATCCACACCTCATTCCACATAACATTTCACAAATAATTCCACACATCATTCCACACCTCATTCCACACATCATTCCAAACATCATTCCATGCATCATTCCATGCCTCATTTCACACATCATTCCACACATCATACAACATATATTTCCACACTTCATTCAAAGCATCATTCCACACACCATTCTAAACCTCATTCCACACATTATTCCACACATCATTCCACACATCATTGCACACCTTATTCCACACATTATTCCACACATCATTCTACATATCATTCCACACATCATTCCACACATTATTCCACACATCATTCCACAGCTCATTCTAAACCTCATTCCACACCTCATTCCACTCATCATTCTACACATCATTCCACACATCATTCCACACATCATTCCACACATCATTCCACAACTCATTCCACACATCATTCCACCCATCATTCCATACATCATTCCACACCTCATTCCACATAACATTTCACAAATCATTCCACACATCATTCCACACATCATTCCACACATCATTCCACACATCATTCCAACTTTCATTCTACACATCATTCCACACATCCTTCCACTGCTCATTCCACACCTCATTCCACACATCATTCCACACATCATTCCACACATCATTCCACACATCATTCCACACATCATTCCACACATCATTCCACACATCATTCTAGACATCATACAACATATATTTCCACAATTCTTTCAAAGCATCATTCATAACATCATTCTACACATCATTCCACTCATCATTCCACACCTCATTCCACATAACATTTCACAAATCATTCCACACATCATTCCACACATCATTCCACACATCATTCCACACATCATTCCACACATCATTCCACCTTTCATTCTACACATCATTCCACACATCCTTCCACTGCTCATTCCACACCTCATTCCACACATCATTCCACACATCATTCCACACATCATTCCACACATCATTCCACACATCATTCCACACATCATTCCACACATCATTCTAGACATCATTCCACACATCATTCCACACATCATTCTAGACATCATACAACATATATTTCCACAATTCTTTCAAAGCATCATTCATAACATCATTCTACACATCATTCCACTCATCATTCCACACCTCATTCCACACATAATTCCACAGATCATTCCGCACATCATTCCACACCTCATTCCACACATCATTCCACGCATCACTCCACACATCATTCGACACCTTATTCCACACATCATTCCACACATCATTCCATACATCATTCCACACATCATCACATACATTATTCCACACATCATTCCACACATCATCCTGCACATCATTCCAAACATCATTCCACACATCATCCTGCACATCATTCCACACATCATTCCACACCTTATTCCAAATATCATTCCACTCATCATTCCACAAAGCATTCCATACCTCATTCGAGACGTCATTCCACATATCATTCCACATCTCATTCCACACGTAATTCTACAAATCCTGGCACACCTCATTCCGCACATCATTCCACACATTATTCCACATATCATTCCACACATCATTCCACACATCCTTCCATACATTATTCCACACATCATTCCACAGCTCATTCCAAACCTCATTCCAAACCTCATTCCACACATCATTCCACAAATCATTCCAAACATCATTCCACACATCATTCCACACATCCTTCCATACATTATTCCACACATCATTCCACAGCTCATTCCAAACCTCATCCCAAAACTCCTTCCACACATAATTCCACACATCATTCCACACATTATTCCACACCTCATTCCACACATCATTCCACGCATCACTCCACACATCATTCCCCACCTTATTCCACACATCATTCCACACATCATTCCATATATCATTCCACACATCATCACATACATCATTCCACACATCATTCCACACATCATCCTGCACATCATTCCAAACATCCTTCCACACATCATCCTGCACATCATTCCAAACATCATTCCACACATCATTCCACGCATCATTCCAAACCTCATTCCACACCTCATTCCACTCATCATTCTACACATCATTCCCACATCATTCCACACATCATTCCACACATCTTTCCACACATCTTTCCACTCATCATTCCACACATCATTCCACCCATCATTCCATACATCATTCCACACATCTTTCCACTCATCATTCCACACATCATTCCACCCATCATTCCATACATCATTCCACACTTCATTCCACACATCATTCCGCACGTTATTCCACACATCATTCCACACATCATTCCACACTTCATTCCACACATCATTCCACACTTCATTCCACACATCATTCCACACATCGTTCCACACAACATCCCACACATCATTCCACACATCATTCCACATATCATTCCACCTATCATTCTACACGTCATTCCAGACAATATTCCACGCATCATCCCACACATCACTCCACACATCATTCCACACATCATTCCACACCACATTCAACACATCATTCCACATATCATTCCACATCTCATTCCACAATTCATTCCACACTTCAGTCCACACATCATTCCACACATCATTCCATACATTATTCTACACAACATTCCACACATCAGTCCACACATCATTCCACACCACATTCCACACCTCATTCCACATCTCATTCCACACATCATTCCACACCTCATTCCACAACTCATTCCACACTTCAGTCCACACATCATTCCACACATCATTCCAAACATCATTCCACACGTCATGCCACACATCATTCAACACATCATTCCCCACATCATTTCACACCTCATTCGACACGTCATTCCACCCATCATTCCACACTTCATTCCACACATCATTCCACGCCTCATTCCACACCTCATTCCACACACCATTTCACTCATCTTTCCAAACATCGTTCCACACATCATTCCACACATCATTGCACACATCATTCCACACATCATACTACACCGCATTCCACACATCATTCCACACGTCATTCCGCACGAAACACCGCACATCATTCCGCACATCATTCCACACCTCATTCCACAAATCATTCCACACATCATTCCACAGATCATTCCACACCTCATTCCACAGATCATCCATAGATATCCACATATCATTCCACACATCTTTTGAAACATCATTCTGCACATCATTCGACACATCATTCCATACAACATTCCACACATCATTCCACACCTCATTCCACACATCATTCCACACATCATTCACACCTCATTCCACACATCATTCAACACTTCATTCCTCACATCATTCCACACATCATTCCACACATCATTCCACACATCGTTCCACTCATCATTCCACAGATAATTCCACACCTCATTCCACACTTCATTCCACACCTCATTCCAAAAAGCATTCCACCCATCATTCCACACATCATTCCACACATCATTCCACGCATCATTCCACGCCTCATTCCACAACTCATTCCAAACATCATTCCACACATCATTCCACACCTCATTCCACACATCATTCTACCCATCATGCCACACATCATTCCACACATCATTCCACACATCATTCCACACCTCATTCCACACTTCATTCTACACCTCATTCCAAACTGCATTCCACCCATCATTCCATACATCATTCCACACATCATTCCACGCATCATTCCACGCCTCATTCCACAACTCATTCCAAACATCATTCCACACATCATTCCACACCTCATTCCACACATCATTCCACATATCATTCCACACCTCATTACACACATCATTCCACACATCATTCCACACATCATTCCACACATCATTCCACACATCATTCCACACAACATTCCACACATCGTTCCACTCATCATTCCACACATCATTCCAAACCTCATTCCATACTTCATTCTACACCTCATTCCAAGCAGCATTCCACCCATCATTCCACACATCATTCCACGCATCATTCCACGCCTCATTCCACACATCATTCCAAACATCATTCCATGCATCAGTCCATGCCTCATTTCACACATCATTCCACACATCATACAACATATATTTCCACTCTTCATTCAAAGCATCATTCCACACACCATTCTAAACCTCATTCCACACATCATTCCACCCATCATTCCACACATCATTCCACACCTTATTCCACACATTATTCCACACATCATTCTACATATCATTCCACACATCATTCCACACATTATTCCACACATCATTCCACAGCTCATTCTAAACCTCATTCCACACCTCATTCCACTCATCATTCTACACATCATTCCACACATCATTCCACACATCATTCCACACATCTTTCCACAACTCATTCCACACATCATTCCACCCATCATTCCATACATCATTCCACACCTCATTCCACATAACATTTCACAAATCATTCCACACATCATTCCACACATCATTCCACACATCATTCCACACATCATTCCACCTTTCATTCTACACATCATTCCACACATCCTTCCACTCCTCATTCCACACCTCTTTCCACACATCATTCCAAACATCATTCCACACATCATTCCACACATCATTCCACACATCATTCCACACATCATTCCACACATCATTCCACACATCATTCCACACATCATTCCACAAATCGTTCCACTCATCATTCCACACATCATTCCACACCTCATTCCATACTTCATTCTACACCTCATTCCAAACAGCATTCCACCCATCATTCCACACATCATTCCACACGTCATTCCACGCATCATTCCACGCCTCATTCCACAACTCAATCAAACATCATTCCACACATCATTCCAAATATCATTCCACACATCATTCCACACATCATTGCACACATAATTCCACACATAATTCACACTTCATTCCACACAACTTTCCACACAGCATTCCACGCATCAGTCCACGCCTCAGTCCACACCTCATTAAACACATCATTTCACTCATCTTTCCAAACATCATTCCACACATCTTTCCAAACATCATTCCACACATCATTCCACACATCATTCCACACATCATACAACATATATTTCCACAATTCTTTCAAAGCATCATTCAACACATCATTCTACACATCATTCCACTCATCATTCCACACCTCATTCCACACATAATTCCACACATCATTCCACACATCAATCCACACCTCATTCCACACATCATTCCCTACATCATTCCACACATCATCACATACATCATTCCACACATCATTCCAAACATCATTCCACACCTCATTCCACACATCATTCCACATAGCATTCCAAACCTCATTCCACACATAATTCCACACATCATTCCACACATCATTCCACACCTCATTCCACACATCATTCCACCCATCACTCCACACATCATTCCACACCTTATTCCACACATCATTCCACACATCATTCCACATATCATGCCACACATCATCACACACATCATTCCACACATCATTCCACACATCATCCTGCACATCATTCCAAACATCATTCCACATATCATCCTGCACATCATTCCACACATCATTCCACACATCATTCCACGCATCATTCCACACCTTATTCCAAATAACATTCCACTCATCATTCCGCAAAGCATTCCATACCTCATTCCACACGTCATTCCACATATCATTCCACATCTCATTCCACACATAATTCTACACATCCTTGCACACCTCATTCCACACATCATTCCACACATCATTCCACATTTCATTCCACACATCATTCCACACATCCTTCCATACATTATTCCACACATCATTACACAGCTCATTCCACACCTCATTCCAAACCTCATTCCACACATCATTCCACAAATCATTCCAAACATCATTCCACACATCATTCCACACATCATTCTAGACATCATACAACATATATTTCGACAATTCTTTCAAAGCATCATTCAACACATCATTCTACACATCATTCCACTCATCATTCCACACCTCCTTCCACACATAATTCCACACATCATTCCACACATTATTCCACACCTCATTCCACACATCATTCCACGCATCACTCCACACATCATTCCACACCTTATTCCACACATCATTCCACACATCATTCCATACATCATTCCACACATCATCACATACATCATTCCACACATCATTCCACACATCATCCTGCACATCATTCCAAACATCATTCCACACATCATCCTGCACATCATTCCACACATCATTCCACACATCATTCCACGCATCATTCCAAACCTCATTCCACACCTCATTCCACTCATCATTCTACACATCATTCCCCACATCATTCCACACATCATTCCACACATCTTTCCACAACTCATTCCACACATCATTCCACCCATCATTCCATACATCATTCCACACCTCATTCCACATAACATTTCACAAATCATTCCACACATCATTCCACACATCATTCCACACATCATTCACACCTCATTCCACACATCATTCCACACTTCATTCCACACATCATTCCACACGTCATTCCACACATCATTCCACACATCATTCCACACAACATCCCACACATCATTCCACACATCATTCCACACAACATTCCACCTATCATTCTACACGTCATTCCAGACAACATTCCACGCATCATCCCACACATCACTCCACACATCATTCCACACATCATTCCACACCACATTCAACACATCATTCCACATATCATTCCACATCTCATTCCACAATTCATTCCACACTTCAGTCCACACATCATTCCACACATCATTCCATACATCATTCCACACCTCATTCCACATAACATTTCACAAATCATTCCACACATCATTCCACACATCATTCCACACATCATTCCACACATCATTCACACCTCATTCCACACATCATTCCACACTTCATTCCACACATCATTCCACACGTCATTCCACACATCATTCCACACATCATTCCACACAACATCCCACACATCATTCCACACATCATTCCACACAACATTCCACCTATCATTCTACACGTCATTCCAGACAACATTCCACGCTTCATCCCACACATCACTCCACACATCATTGCACACATCATTCCACACCACATTCAACACATCATTCCACATATCATTCCACATCTCATTCCACAATTCATTCCACACTTCAGTCCACACATCATTCCACACATCATTCCATTCATCATTCTACACAACATTCCACACATCAGTCCACACATCATTCCACACCACATTCCACACCTCATTCCACATCTCATTCCACACATCATTCCACAGCTCATTCCACATCTCATTCCACAATTCATTCCACACTTCAGTCCACACATCATTCCACACATCATTCCAAACATCATTCCACACGTCATGCCACACATCATTCAACACATCATTCCCCACATCATTTCACACCTCATTCGACACGTCATTCCACCCATCATTCCACACATCATTCCACACATCATTCCACGCATCATTTCACGCCTCATTCCACACCTCATTCCACACATCATTTCACTCATCTTTCCAAACATCGTTCCACACATCATTCCACACATCATTGCACACATCATTCCACACATCATACTACACCGCATTCCACACATCATTCCACACATCATTTCACTCATCTTTCCAAACATCGTTCCACACATCATTCCACACATCATTGCACACATCATTCCACACATCATACTAAACCGCATTAACACATCATTCCACACGTCATTCCACACGAAACACCGCACATCATTCCGCACATCATTCCACACCTCATTCCACACATCATTCCACACATCATTCCACAGATCATTCCACACCTCATTCCACAGATCATCCATAGATATCCACACATCATTCCACACATCTTTTGAAGCATCATTCTGCACATCATTCGACACATCATTCCATACAACATTCCACACATCATTCCACACCTCATTCCACACATCATTCCACACATCATTCACACCTTATTCCACACATCATTCCACACTTCATTCCACACATCATTCCACACGTCATTCCACACATCATTCCACACATCATTCCACACAACATTCCACACATCATTCCACACATCATTCCACACATCATTCCACACATCATTCCACCTTTCATTCTACACATCATTCCACACATCCTTCCACTCCTCATTCCACACCTCATTCCACACATCATTCCACACATCATTCCACACCTCATTCCACACATCATTCCACCCATCATTGCACACATCATTCCACACATCATTCCACACATCATTCCACACATCATTCCACACATCGTTCCACTCATCATTCCAAACATCATTCCACACCTCATTCCACACTTCATTCTACACCTCATTGCAAAAAGCATTCCACCCATCATTCCACACATCATTCCAAACATCATTCCACGCATCATTCCACGCCTCATTCCACAACTCATTCCAAACATCATTCCACACATCATTCCACACCTCATTCCACACATCATTCTACCCATCATGCCACACATCATTCCACACATCATTCCACACATCATTCCACACCTCATTCCACACTTCATTCTACACCTCATTCCAAACTGCATTCCACCCATCATTCCACACATCATTCCACACATCATTCCACGCATCATTCCACGCCTCATTCCACAACTCATTCCAAACATCATTCCACACATCATTCCACACCTCATTCCACACATCATTCCACACATCATTCCACACCTCATTCCACACATCATTCCTCACATCATTCCACACATCATTCCACACATCATTCCACACATCATTCCACCTTTCATTCTACACATCATTCCACACATCCTTCCACTCCTCATTCCACACCTCATTCCACACATCATTCCACACATCATACCACACATCATTCCACACATCATTCCACACAACATCCCACACATCATTCCACACATCATGCCACACATCATTCCACCTATCATTCTACACGTCATTCCACACAACATTGCACGCATCATACCACACATCATTCCACACATCATTCCACACATCATTCCACCTATCATTCCACACATCATTGCACACATAATTCCACACATAATTCACACTTCATTCCACACAACTTTCCACACAGCATTCCACGCATCAGTCCACGCCTCAGTCCACACCTCATTAAACACATCATTTCACTCATCTTTCCAAACATCATTCCACACATCTTTCCAAACATCATTCCACACATCATTCCACACATCATTCCACACATCATACAACATATATTTCCACAATTCTTTCAAAGCATCATTCAACACATCATTCTACACATCATTCCACTCATCATTCCACACCTCATTCCACACATAATTCCACACATCATTCCACACATCAATCCACACCTCATTCCACACATAATTTCCATCATCAATCCACACATCATCACATACATCATTCCACACATCATTCCAAACATCATTCCACACCTCATTCCACACATCATTCCACACAGCATTCCAAACCTCATTCCACACATAATTCCACACATCATTCCACACATCATTCCACACCTCATTCCACACATCATTCCACCCATCACTCCACACATCATTCCACACCTTATTCCACACATCATTCCACACATCATTCCACATATCTTGCCACACATCATCACACACATCATTCCACACATCATTCCACACATCATCCTGCACATCATTCCAAACATCATTCCACATATCATCCTGCACATCATTCCACACATCATTCCACACATCATTCCACGCATCATTCCACACATAATTCCACACCTCATTCCACACTTCATTCTACACCTCATTCCAAAAAGCATTCCACCCATCATTCCACACATCATTCCACACAGCATTCCACGCATCATTCCACGCCTCATTCCACAACTCATTCCAAACATCATTCCACACATCATTCCACACCTCATTCCACACATCATTCTACCCATCATGCCACACATCATTCCACACATCATTCCACACATCATTCCACACCTCATTCCACACTTCATTCTACACCTCATTCCAAACTGCATTCCACCCATCATTCCATACATCATTCCACACATCATTCCACGCATCATTCCACGCCTCATTCCACAACTCATTCCAAACATCATTCCACACATCATTCCACACCTCATTCCACACATCATTCCACACCTCATTCCATACTGCATTCTACACCTCATTCCAAACAGCATTCCACCCATCATTCCACACATCATTCCACACATCATTCCCGCATCAATCCACACCTCATTCCACATAACATTTCACAAATAATTCCACACATCATTCCACACCTCATTCCACACATCATTCCAAACATCATTCCATGCATCATTCCATGCCTCATTTCACACATCATTCCACACATCATACAACATATATTTCCACACTTCATTCAAAGCATCATTCCACACACCATTCTAAACCTCATTCCACACATTATTCCACACATCATTCCACACATCATTGCACACCTTATTCCACACATTATTCCACACATCATTCTACATATCATTCCACACATCATTCCACACATTATTCCACACATCATTCCACAGCTCATTCTAAACCTCATTCCACACCTCATTCCACTCATCATTCTACACATCATTCCACACATCATTCCACACATCATTCCACACATCATTCCACAACTCATTCCACACATCATTCCACCCATCATTCCATACATCATTCCACACCTCATTCCACATAACATTTCACAAATCATTCCACACATCATTCCACACATCATTCCACACATCATTCCACACATCATTCCAACTTTCATTCTACACATCATTCCACACATCCTTCCACTGCTCATTCCACACCTCATTCCACACATCATTCCACACATCATTCCACACATCATTCCACACATCATTCCACACATCATTCCACACATCATTCCACACATCATTCTAGACATCATACAACATATATTTCCACAATTCTTTCAAAGCATCATTCATAACATCATTCTACACATCATTCCACTCATCATTCCACACCTCATTCCACATAACATTTCACAAATCATTCCACACATCATTCCACACATCATTCCACACATCATTCCACACATCATTCCACACATCATTCCACCTTTCATTCTACACATCATTCCACACATCCTTCCACTGCTCATTCCACACCTCATTCCACACATCATTCCACACATCATTCCACACATCATTCCACACATCATTCCACACATCATTCCACACATCATTCCACACATCATTCTAGACATCATTCCACACATCATTCCACACATCATTCTAGACATCATACAACATATATTTCCACAATTCTTTCAAAGCATCATTCATAACATCATTCTACACATCATTCCACTCATCATTCCACACCTCATTCCACACATAATTCCACAGATCATTCCGCACATCATTCCACACCTCATTCCACACATCATTCCACGCATCACTCCACACATCATTCGACACCTTATTCCACACATCATTCCACACATCATTCCATACATCATTCCACACATCATCACATACATTATTCCACACATCATTCCACACATCATCCTGCACATCATTCCAAACATCATTCCACACATCATCCTGCACATCATTCCACACATCATTCCACACCTTATTCCAAATATCATTCCACTCATCATTCCACAAAGCATTCCATACCTCATTCGAGACGTCATTCCACATATCATTCCACATCTCATTCCACACGTAATTCTACAAATCCTGGCACACCTCATTCCGCACATCATTCCACACATTATTCCACATATCATTCCACACATCATTCCACACATCCTTCCATACATTATTCCACACATCATTCCACAGCTCATTCCAAACCTCATTCCAAACCTCATTCCACACATCATTCCACAAATCATTCCAAACATCATTCCACACATCATTCCACACATCCTTCCATACATTATTCCACACATCATTCCACAGCTCATTCCAAACCTCATCCCAAAACTCCTTCCACACATAATTCCACACATCATTCCACACATTATTCCACACCTCATTCCACACATCATTCCACGCATCACTCCACACATCATTCCCCACCTTATTCCACACATCATTCCACACATCATTCCATATATCATTCCACACATCATCACATACA
The DNA here is from genome assembly GCF_044704955.1 of Pristiophorus japonicus. Taxonomy (NCBI): domain Eukaryota; kingdom Metazoa; phylum Chordata; class Chondrichthyes; family Pristiophoridae; genus Pristiophorus; species Pristiophorus japonicus. The sequence continues at coordinate 739,887 of NW_027252090.1, read as the reverse complement.
TCATTCCACACATCATTCCACACATCATCCTGCACATCATTCCAAACATCCTTCCACACATCATCCTGCACATCATTCCAAACATCATTCCACACATCATTCCACAAAGCATTCCAAACCTCATTCCACACCTCATTCCACTCATCATTCTACACATCATTCCCCACATCATTCCACACATCATTCCACACATCTTTCCACACATCTTTCCACTCATCATTCCACACATCATTCCACCCATCATTCCATACATCATTCCACACATCTTTCCACTCATCATTCCACACATCATTCCACCCATCATTCCATACATCATTCCACACTTCATTCCACACATCATTCCGCACGTTATTCCACACATCATTCCACACATCATTCCACACTTCATTCCACACATCATTCCACACTTCATTCCACACATCATTCCACACATCGTTCCACACAACATCCCACACATCATTCCACACATCATTCCACATATCATTCCACCTATCATTCTACACGTCATTCCAGACAATATTCCACGCATCATCCCACACATCACTCCACACATCATTCCACACATCATTCCACACCACATTCAAAACATCATTCCACATATCATTCCACATCTCATTCCACAATTCATTCCACACTTCAGTCCACACATCATTCCACACATCATTCCATACATTATTCTACACAACATTCCACACATCAGTCCACACATCATTCCACACCACATTCCACACCTCATTCCACATCTCATTCCACACATCATTCCACACCTCATTCCACAACTCATTCCACACTTCAGTCCACACATCATTCCACACATCATTCCAAACATCATTCCACACGTCATGCCACACATCATTCAACACATCATTCCCCACATCATTTCACACCTCATTCGACACGTCATTCCACCCATCATTCCACACTTCATTCCACACATCATTCCACGCCTCATTCCACACCTCATTCCACACACCATTTCACTCATCTTTCCAAACATCGTTCCACACATCATTCCACACATCATTGCACACATCATTCCACACATCATACTACACCGCATTCCACACATCATTCCACACGTCATTCCGCACGAAACACCGCACATCATTCCGCACATCATTCCACACCTCATTCCACAAATCATTCCACACATCATTCCACAGATCATTCCACACCTCATTCCACAGATCATCCATAGATATCCACATATCATTCCACACATCTTTTGAAACATCATTCTGCACATCATTCGACACATCATTCCATACAACATTCCACACATCATTCCACACCTCATTCCACACATCATTCCACACATCATTCACACCTCATTCCACACATCATTCAACACTTCATTCCACAAATCATTCCACACGTCATTCCACACATCATTCCACACATCCATCCACACAACATTCCACACATCATTCCACACATCATTCCACACAGCATTCCACACATCATTCCACCTTTCATTCTACACATCATTCCACACATCCTTCCACACATCATTCCACACATCATTCCACACCTCATTCCACACCTCATTCCACGCATCATTCCACACATCATTCCACACCTCATTCCACACATCATTCCACCCATCATTCCACACATCATTCCACACTTCATTCCTCACATCATTCCACACATCATTCCACACATCATTCCACACATCGTTCCACTCATCATTCCACAGATAATTCCACACCTCATTCCACACTTCATTCCACACCTCATTCCAAAAAGCATTCCACCCATCATTCCACACATCATTCCACACATCATTCCACGCATCATTCCACGCCTCATTCCACAACTCATTCCAAACATCATTCCACACATCATTCCACACCTCATTCCACACATCATTCTACCCATCATGCCACACATCATTCCACACATCATTCCACACATCATTCCACACCTCATTCCACACTTCATTCTACACCTCATTCCAAACTGCATTCCACCCATCATTCCATACATCATTCCACACATCATTCCACGCATCATTCCACGCCTCATTCCACAACTCATTCCAAACATCATTCCACACATCATTCCACACCTCATTCCACACATCATTCCACATATCATTCCACACCTCATTACACACATCATTCCACACATCATTCCACACATCATTCCACACATCATTCCACACATCATTCCACACAACATTCCACACATCGTTCCACTCATCATTCCACACATCATTCCAAACCTCATTCCATACTTCATTCTACACCTCATTCCAAGCAGCATTCCACCCATCATTCCACACATCATTCCACGCATCATTCCACGCCTCATTCCACACATCATTCCAAACATCATTCCATGCATCAGTCCATGCCTCATTTCACACATCATTCCACACATCATACAACATATATTTCCACTCTTCATTCAAAGCATCATTCCACACACCATTCTAAACCTCATTCCACACATCATTCCACCCATCATTCCACACATCATTCCACACCTTATTCCACACATTATTCCACACATCATTCTACATATCATTCCACACATCATTCCACACATTATTCCACACATCATTCCACAGCTCATTCTAAACCTCATTCCACACCTCATTCCACTCATCATTCTACACATCATTCCACACATCATTCCACACATCATTCCACACATCTTTCCACAACTCATTCCACACATCATTCCACCCATCATTCCATACATCATTCCACACCTCATTCCACATAACATTTCACAAATCATTCCACACATCATTCCACACATCATTCCACACATCATTCCACACATCATTCCACCTTTCATTCTACACATCATTCCACACATCCTTCCACTCCTCATTCCACACCTCTTTCCACACATCATTCCAAACATCATTCCACACATCATTCCACACATCATTCCACACATCATTCCACACATCATTCCACACATCATTCCACACATCATTCCACACATCATTCCACAAATCGTTCCACTCATCATTCCACACATCATTCCACACCTCATTCCATACTTCATTCTACACCTCATTCCAAACAGCATTCCACCCATCATTCCACACATCATTCCACACGTCATTCCACGCATCATTCCACGCCTCATTCCACAACTCAATCAAACATCATTCCACACATCATTCCAAATATCATTCCACACATCATTCCACACATCATTGCACACATAATTCCACACATAATTCACACTTCATTCCACACAACTTTCCACACAGCATTCCACGCATCAGTCCACGCCTCAGTCCACACCTCATTAAACACATCATTTCACTCATCTTTCCAAACATCATTCCACACATCTTTCCAAACATCATTCCACACATCATTCCACACATCATTCCACACATCATACAACATATATTTCCACAATTCTTTCAAAGCATCATTCAACACATCATTCTACACATCATTCCACTCATCATTCCACACCTCATTCCACACATAATTCCACACATCATTCCACACATCAATCCACACCTCATTCCACACATCATTCCCTACATCATTCCACACATCATCACATACATCATTCCACACATCATTCCAAACATCATTCCACACCTCATTCCACACATCATTCCACATAGCATTCCAAACCTCATTCCACACATAATTCCACACATCATTCCACACATCATTCCACACCTCATTCCACACATCATTCCACCCATCACTCCACACATCATTCCACACCTTATTCCACACATCATTCCACACATCATTCCACATATCATGCCACACATCATCACACACATCATTCCACACATCATTCCACACATCATCCTGCACATCATTCCAAACATCATTCCACATATCATCCTGCACATCATTCCACACATCATTCCACACATCATTCCACGCATCATTCCACACCTTATTCCAAATAACATTCCACTCATCATTCCGCAAAGCATTCCATACCTCATTCCACACGTCATTCCACATATCATTCCACATCTCATTCCACACATAATTCTACACATCCTTGCACACCTCATTCCACACATCATTCCACACATCATTCCACATTTCATTCCACACATCATTCCACACATCCTTCCATACATTATTCCACACATCATTACACAGCTCATTCCACACCTCATTCCAAACCTCATTCCACACATCATTCCACAAATCATTCCAAACATCATTCCACACATCATTCCACACATCATTCTAGACATCATACAACATATTTTCGACAATTCTTTCAAAGCATCATTCAACACATCATTCTACACATCATTCCACTCATCATTCCACACCTCCGTCCACACATAATTCCACACATCATTCCACACATTATTCCACACCTCATTCCACACATCATTCCACGCATCACTCCACACATCATTCCACACCTTATTCCACACATCATTCCACACATCATTCCATACATCATTCCACACATCATCACATACATCATTCCACACATCATTCCACACATCATCCTGCACATCATTCCAAACATCATTCCACACATCATCCTGCACATCATTCCACACATCATTCCACACATCATTCCACGCATCATTCCAAACCTCATTCCACACCTCATTCCACTCATCATTCTACACATCATTCCCCACATCATTCCACACATCATTCCACACATCTTTCCACAACTCATTCCACACATCATTCCACCCATCATTCCATACATCATTCCACACCTCATTCCACATAACATTTCACAAATCATTCCACACATCATTCCACACATCATTCCACACATCATTCACACCTCATTCCACACATCATTCCACACTTCATTCCACACATCATTCCACACGTCATTCCACACATCATTCCACACATCATTCCACACAACATCCCACACATCATTCCACACATCATTCCACACAACATTCCACCTATCATTCTACACGTCATTCCAGACAACATTCCACGCATCATCCCACACATCACTCCACACATCATTCCACACATCATTCCACACCACATTCAACACATCATTCCACATATCATTCCACATCTCATTCCACAATTCATTCCACACTTCAGTCCACACATCATTCCACACATCATTCCATACATCATTCCACACCTCATTCCACATAACATTTCACAAATCATTCCACACATCATTCCACACATCATTCCACACATCATTCCACACATCATTCACACCTCATTCCACACATCATTCCACACTTCATTCCACACATCATTCCACACGTCATTCCACACATCATTCCACACATCATTCCACACAACATCCCACACATCATTCCACACATCATTCCACACAACATTCCACCTATCATTCTACACGTCATTCCAGACAACATTCCACGCTTCATCCCACACATCACTCCACACATCATTGCACACATCATTCCACACCACATTCAACACATCATTCCACATATCATTCCACATCTCATTCCACAATTCATTCCACACTTCAGTCCACACATCATTCCACACATCATTCCATTCATCATTCTACACAACATTCCACACATCAGTCCACACATCATTCCACACCACATTCCACACCTCATTCCACATCTCATTCCACACATCATTCCACAGCTCATTCCACATCTCATTCCACAATTCATTCCACACTTCAGTCCACACATCATTCCACACATCATTCCAAACATCATTCCACACGTCATGCCACACATCATTCAACACATCATTCCCCACATCATTTCACACCTCATTCGACACGTCATTCCACCCATCATTCCACACATCATTCCACACATCATTCCACGCATCATTTCACGCCTCATTCCACACCTCATTCCACACATCATTTCACTCATCTTTCCAAACATCGTTCCACACATCATTCCACACATCATTGCACACATCATTCCACACATCATACTACACCGCATTCCACACATCATTCCACACATCATTTCACTCATCTTTCCAAACATCGTTCCACACATCATTCCACACATCATTGCACACATCATTCCACACATCATACTAAACCGCATTAACACATCATTCCACACGTCATTCCACACGAAACACCGCACATCATTCCGCACATCATTCCACACCTCATTCCACACATCATTCCACACATCATTCCACAGATCATTCCACACCTCATTCCACAGATCATCCATAGATATCCACACATCATTCCACACATCTTTTGAAGCATCATTCTGCACATCATTCGACACATCATTCCATACAACATTCCACACATCATTCCACACCTCATTCCACACATCATTCCACACATCATTCACACCTTATTCCACACATCATTCCACACTTCATTCCACACATCATTCCACACGTCATTCCACACATCATTCCACACATCATTCCACACAACATTCCACACATCATTCCACACATCATTCCACACATCATTCCACACATCATTCCACCTTTCATTCTACACATCATTCCACACATCCTTCCACTCCTCATTCCACACCTCATTCCACACATCATTCCACACATCATTCCACACCTCATTCCACACATCATTCCACCCATCATTGCACACATCATTCCACACATCATTCCACACATCATTCCACACATCATTCCACACATCGTTCCACTCATCATTCCAAACATCATTCCACACCTCATTCCACACTTCATTCTACACCTCATTGCAAAAAGCATTCCACCCATCATTCCACACATCATTCCAAACATCATTCCACGCATCATTCCACGCCTCATTCCACAACTCATTCCAAACATCATTCCACACATCATTCCACACCTCATTCCACACATCATTCTACCCATCATGCCACACATCATTCCACACATCATTCCACACATCATTCCACACCTCATTCCACACTTCATTCTACACCTCATTCCAAACTGCATTCCACCCATCATTCCACACATCATTCCACACATCATTCCACGCATCATTCCACGCCTCATTCCACAACTCATTCCAAACATCATTCCACACATCATTCCACACCTCATTCCACACATCATTCCACACATCATTCCACACCTCATTCCACACATCATTCCACACATCATTCCACACATCATTCCACACATCATTCCACACATCATTCCACCTTTCATTCTACACATCATTCCACACATCCTTCCACTCCTCATTCCACACCTCATTCCACACATCATTCCACACATCATACCACACATCATTCCACACATCATTCCACACAACATCCCACACATCATTCCACACATCATGCCACACATCATTCCACCTATCATTCTACACGTCATTCCACACAACATTGCACGCATCATACCACACATCATTCCACACATCATTCCACACATCATTCCACCTATCATTCCACACATCATTGCACACATAATTCCACACATAATTCACACTTCATTCCACACAACTTTCCACACAGCATTCCACGCATCAGTCCACGCCTCAGTCCACACCTCATTAAACACATCATTTCACTCATCTTTCCAAACATCATTCCACACATCTTTCCAAACATCATTCCACACATCATTCCACACATCATTCCACACATCATACAACATATATTTCCACAATTCTTTCAAAGCATCATTCAACACATCATTCTACACATCATTCCACTCATCATTCCACACCTCATTCCACACATAATTCCACACATCATTCCACACATCAATCCACACCTCATTCCACACATAATTTCCAACATCAATCCACACATCATCACATACATCATTCCACACATCATTCCAAACATCATTCCACACCTCATTCCACACATCATTCCACACAGCATTCCAAACCTCATTCCACACATAATTCCACACATCATTCCACACATCATTCCACACCTCATTCCACACATCATTCCACCCATCACTCCACACATCATTCCACACCTTATTCCACACATCATTCCACACATCATTCCACATATCTTGCCACACATCATCACACACATCATTCCACACATCATTCCACACATCATCCTGCACATCATTCCAAACATCATTCCACATATCATCCTGCACATCATTCCACACATCATTCCACACATCATTCCACGCATCATTCCACACCTTATTCCAAATAACATTCCACTCATCATTCCGCAAAGCATTCCATACCTCATTCCACACGTCATTCCACATATCATTCCACATCTCATTCCACACATAATTCTACACATCCTTTCACACCTCATTCCACACATCATTCCACACATCATTCCACATATCATTCCACACATCATTCCACACATCCTTCCATACATTATTCCACACATCATTACACAGCACATTCCACACCTCATTCCAAACCTCATTCCACACATCATTCCACAAATCATTCCAAACATCATTCCACACATCATTCCACACATCATTCTAGACATCATACAACATATATTTCGACAATTCTTTCAAAGCATCATTCAACACATCATTCTACACATCATGCCACTCATCATTCCACACCTCCTTCCACACATAATTCCACACATCATTCCACACATTATTCCACACCTCATTCCACACATCATTCCACGCATCACTCCACACATCATTCCACACCTTATTCCACACATCATTCCACACATCATTCCATACATCATTCCACACATCATCACATACATCATTCCACACATCATTCCACACATCATCCTGCACATCATTCCAAACATCATTCCACACATCATCCTGCACATCATTCCACACATCATTCCACACATCATTCCACGCATCATTCCAAACCTCATTCCACACCTCATTCCACTCATCATTCTACACATCATTCCCCACATCATTCCACACATCATTCCACACATCTTTCCACAACTCATTCCACACATCATTCCATACATCATTCCACACCTCATTCCACATAACATTTCACAAATCATTCCACACATCATTCCACACATCATTCCACACATCATTCCACACATCATTCACACCTCATTCCACACATCATTCCACACTTCATTCCACACATCATTCCACACGTCATTCCACACATCATTCCACACATCATTCCACACAACATCCCACACATCATTCCACACATCATTCCACACAACATTCCACCTATCATTCTACACGTCATTCCAGACAACATTCCACGCATCATCCCACACATCACTCCACACATCATTCCACACATCATTCCACACCACATTCAACACATCATTCCACATATCATTCCACATCTCATTCCACAATTCATTCCACACTTCAGTCCACACATCATTCCACACATCATTCCATACATCATTCCACACCTCATTCCACATAACATTTCACAAATCATTCCACACATCATTCCACACATCATTCCACACATCATTCCACACATCATTCACACCTCATTCCACACATCATTCCACACTTCATTCCACACATCATTCCACACGTCATTCCACACATCATTCCACACATCATTCCACACAACATCCCACACATCATTCCACACATCATTCCACACAACATTCCACCTATCATTCTACACGTCATTCCAGACAACATTCCACGCTTCATCCCACACATCACTCCACACATCATTGCACACATCATTCCACACCACATTCAACACATCATTCCACATATCATTCCACATCTCATTCCACACCTCATTCCACATAACATTTCACAAATCATTCCACACATCATTCCACACATCATTCCACACATCATTCCACACATCATTCACACCTCATTCCACACATCATTCCACACTTCATTCCACACATCATTCCACACGTCATTCCACACATCATTCCACACATCATTCCACACAACATCCCACACATCATTCCACACATCATTCCACACAACATTCCACCTATCATTCTACACGTCATTCCAGACAACATTCCACGCTTCATCCCACACATCACTCCACACATCATTCCACACATCATTCCACACCACATTCAACACATCATTCCACATATCATTCCACATCTCATTCCACAATTCATTCCACACTTCAGTCCACACATCATTCCACACATCATTCCATACATCATTCCACACAACATTCCACACATCAGTCCACACATCATTCCACACCACATTCCACACCTCATTCCACATCTCATTCCACACATCATTCCACAGCTCATTCCACATCTCATTCCACAATTCATTCCACACTTCAGTCCACACATCATTCCACACATCATTCCATACATCATTCTACACAACATTCCACACTTCAGTCCACACATCATTCCACACATCATTCCAAACATCATTCCACACGTCATGCCACACATCATTCAACACATCATTCCCCACATCATTTCACACCTCATTCGACACGTCATTCCACCCATCATTCCACACATCATTCCACACATCATTCCACGCATCATTTCACGCCTCATTCCACACCTCATTCCACACATCATTTCACTCATCTTTCCAAACATCGTTCCACACATCATTCCACACATCATTGCACACATCATTCCACACATCATACTACACCGCATTCCACACATCATTCCACACATCATTTCACTCATCTTTCCAAACATCGTTCCACACATCATTCCACACATCATTGCACACATCATTCCACACATCATACTAAACCGCATTAACACATCATTCCACACGTCATTCCGCACGAAACACCGCACATCATTCCGCACATCATTCCACACCTCATTCCACACATCATTCCACACATCATTCCACAGATCATTCCACACCTCATTCCACAGATCATCCATAGATATCCACACATCATTCCACACATCTTTTGAAGCATCATTCTGCACATCATTCGACACATCATTCCATACAACATTCCACACATCATTCCACACCTCATTCCACACATCATTCCACACATCATTCACACCTCATTCCACACATCATTCCACACTTCATTCCACACATCATTCCACACGTCATTCCACACATCATTCCACACATCATTCCACACAACATTCCACACATCATTCCACACATCATTCCACACTTCATTCCACACATCATTCCACACGTCATTCCACACATCATTCCACACATCATTCCACACATCATTCACACCTCATTCCACACATCATTCCACACTTCATTCCACACATCCTTCCACTCCTCATTCCACACCTCATTCCACACATCATTCCACACATCATTCCACACCTCATTCCACACATCATTCCACCCATCATTGCACACATCATTCCACACATCATTCCACACATCATTCCACACATCATTCCACACATCGTTCCACTCATCATTCCAAACATCATTCCACACCTCATTCCACACTTCATTCTACACCTCATTCCAAAAAGCATTCCACCCATCATTCCACACATCATTCCAAACACCATTTCACGCATCATTCCACGCCTCATTCCACAACTCATTCCAAACATCATTCCACACATCATTCCTAACCTCATTCCACACATCATTCTACCCATCATGCCACAAATCATTCCACACATCATTCCACACATCATTCCACACCTCATTCCACACTTCATTCTACACCTCATTCCAAACTGCATTCCACCCATCATTCCACACATCATTCCACACATCATTCCACGCATCATTCCACGCCTCATTCCACAACTCATTCCAAACATCATTCCACACATCATTCCACACCTCATTCCACACATCATTCCACACATCATTCCACACCTCATTCCACACATCATTCCACACATCATTCCACACATCATTCCACACATCATTCCACACATCATTCCACCTTTCATTCTACACATCATTCCACACATCCTTCCACTCCTCATTCCACACCTCATTCCACACATCATTCCACACATCATACCACACATCATTCCACACATCTTTCCACACAACATCCCACACATCATTCCACACATCATGCCACACATCATTCCACCTATCATTCTACACGTCATTCCACACAACATTGCACGCATCATACCACACATCATTCCACACATCATTCCACACATCATTCCACCTATCATTCTACACATCATTCCACACATCATTCCACACTTCATTCCACACATCATTCCACACGACATTCCACACATCACTCCACACATCATTCCACACATCATTCCACACCACATTCAACACATCATTCCACATATCATTCCACATCTCATTCCACAATTCATTCCACACTTCAGTCCACACATCATTCCACACATCATTCCATACATCATTCTACACAACATTCCACACATCAGTCCAGACATCATTACACACCACATTCCAAACATCATTCCACGCATCATTCCACGCCTCATTCCACAACTCATTCCAAACATCATTCCACACATCATTCCACATCTCATTCCACACATCATTCTACCCATCATGCCACACATCATTCCACACATCATTCCACACATCATTCCACACCTCATTCCACACTTCATTCTACACCTCATTCCAAACTGCATTCCACCCATCATTCCACACATCATTCCACACATCATTCCACGCATCATTCCACGCCTCATTCCACAACTCATTCCAAACATCATTCCACACATCATTCAACACCTCATTCCACACATCATTCCACACATCATTCCACACCTCATTCCACACATCATTCCACACATCATTCCACACATCATTCCACCTTTCATTCTACACATCATTCCACACATCCTTCCACTCCTCATTCCACTCCTCATTCCACACATCATTCCACACATCATACCACACATCATTCCACACATCATTCCACACAACATCCCACACATCATTCCACACATCATGCCACACATCATTCCACCTATCATTCTACACGTCATTCCACACAACATTGCACGCATCATACCACACATCATTCCACACATCATTCCACACATCATTCCACCTATCATTCTACACATCATTCCACACATCATTCCACACTTCATTCCACACATCATTCCACACGACATTCCACACATCACTCCACACATCATTCCACACATCATTCCACACCACATTCAACACATCATTCCACATATCATTCCACATCTCATTCCACAATTCATTCCACACTTCAGTCCACACATCATTCCACACATCATTCCATACATCATTCTACACAACATTCCACACATCAGTCCAGACATCATTACACACCACATTCCACACCTCATTCCACACCTCATTCCACAACTCATTCCACATTTCAGTCCACAAATCATTCCACACATCATTCCAAACATCATTCCACACGTCATGCCACAAATCATTCAACACATCATTCCGCACATCATTTCCCACCTCATTCGACACGTCATTCCACCCATCATTCCACACATCATTCCACACATCATTCCACGCATCATTCCACGCCTCATTCCACACCTCATTCCAGACATCATTTCACTCATCTTTCCAAATATCATTCCACACATCATTCCACACATCATTCACACCTCATTCCACACATCATTCCACACTTCATTCCACACATCATTCCACACGTCATTCCACACATCATTCCACACATCATTCCACACAACATTCCAGACATCATTCCACACATCATTCCACACATCATTCCACACATCATTCCACCTTTCATTCTACACATCATTCCACACATCCTTCCACTCCTCATTCCACACCTCATTCCACACATCATTCCACACATCATTCCACACCTCATTCCGCACATCATTCCACCCATCATTCCACACTTCATTCCACACATCATTCCACACATCATTCCACACATCATTCCACACATCGTTCCACACATCGTTCCACTCATCATTCCACACACCATTCCACACCTCATTCCACACTTCATTCTACACCTCATTCCAAAAAGCATTCCACCCATCATTCCACACATCATTCCAAACATCATTCCACGCATCATTCCACGTCTCATTCCACAACTCATTTCAAACATCTTTCCACACATCATTCCACACCTCATTCCACACATCATTCTACTCATCATGCCACACATCATTCCACACATCATTCCACACATCATTCCATACCTCATTCCACACTTCATTCTACACCTCATTCCAAACTGCATTCGACCCATCATTCCACACATCATTCCACACATCATTCCACTCATCATTCCACGCCTCATTCCACAACTCATTCCAAACATCATTCCACACATCATTCCACACCTCATTCCACACATCATTCCACACATCATTCCACACCTCATTCCACACATCATTCCACACATCATTCCACACATCATTCCACACTTCATTCCACACATCATTCCACCTTTCATTCTACACATCATTCCACACATCCTTCCACTCTTCATTCCAAACTGCATTCGACCCATCATTCCACACATCATTCCACACATCATTCCACTCATCATTCCACGCCTCATTCCACAACTCATTCCAAACATCATTCCACACATCATTCCACACCTCATTCCACACATCATTCCACACATCATTCCACACCTCATTCCACACATCATTCCACACATCATACCACACATCATTCCACACATCATTCCACAAAACATCCCACACATCATTCCACACATAATTCCACAGATCATTCCACCTATCATTCTACACGTCATTCCACACAACATTCCACGCATCATACCACACATCATTCCACACATCATTCCACACATCATTCCACCTATTATTTTACACATCATTCCACACTTAATTCCACGCATCATTCCACACGACATTCCACACATCACTCCACACATCATTCCACACCTCATTCCACACCACATTCAACACATCATTCCACATATCATTCCACATCTCTTCCACAATTCATTCCACACATCATTCCACACATCATTCCATACATCATTCTACACAACATTCCACACATCAGTCCACACATCATTCCACACCACATTCCACACCTCATTCCACATCTCATTCCACACATCATTCCACACCTCATTCCACAACTCATTCCACACTTCAGTCCACACATCATTCCACACATCATTCCAAACATAATTCCACACGTCATGCCACACATCATTCAACACATCATTCCCCACATCATTTCACACGTCATTCGACACGTCATTCCACCCATCATTCCACACATCATTCCACGCATCATTCCACGCCTCATTCCACACCTCATTCCACACATCATTTCACTCATCTTTCCAAACATCGTTCCACACATCATTCCACACATCATTGCACACATCATTCCACACATCATACGACACCGCATTCCACCCATCATTCCACACATCATTCCAAACATCATTCCACGCATCATTCCACGCCTCATTCCACAACTCATTCCAAACATCATTCCACACATCATTCCACACCTCATTCCACACATCATTCTACCCATCATGCCACACATCATTCCACACATCATTCCACACATCATTCCACACCTCATTCCACACTTCATTCTACACCTCATTCCAAACTGCATTCCACCCATCATTCCACACATCATTCCACGCATCATTCCACGCCTCATTCCACAACTCATTCCAAACATCATTCCACACATCATTCCACACCTCATTCCACACATCATTCCACACATCATTCCACACATCATTCCATACATCATTCCACACATCATTCCACCTTTCATTCTACACATCATTCCACACATCCTTCCACTCCTCATTCCACACCTCATTCCACACATCATTCCACACATCATACCACACATCATTCCACACATCATTCCACACAACATCCCACACATCATTCCACACATCATGCCACACATCATTCCACCTATCATTCTACACGTCCTTCCACACAACATTGCACGCATCATACCACACATCATTCCACACATCATTCCACACATCATTCCACCTATCATTCTACACATCATTCCACACATCATTCCACACTTCATTCCACACATCATTCCACACGACATTCCACACATCACTCCACACATCATTCCACACATCATTCCACACCACATTCAACACATCATTCCTCATATCATTCCACATCTCATTCCACAATTCATTCCACACTTCAGTCCACACATCATTCCACACATCATTCCATACATCATTCTACACAACATTCCACACATCAGTCCAGACATCATTACACACCACATTCCACACCTCATTCCACATCTCATTCCACACATCATTCCACACCTCATTCCACAACTCATTCCACACTTCAGTCCACAAATCATTCCACACATCATTCCAAACATCATTCCACACGTCATGCCACACATCATTCAACACATCATTCCCCACATCATTTCAAACCTCATTCGACACGTCATTCCACCCATCATTCCACACATCATTCAACACATCATTCCACGCATCATTCCACGCCTCATTCCACACCTCATTCCACACATCATTTCACTCATCTTTCCAAATATCATTCCACACATCATTCCACACATCATTCACATCTCATTCCACACATCATTCCACACTTCATTCCACACATCATTCCACACGTCATTCCACACCTCATTCCACACATCATTCCACACAACATTCCACACATCATTCCACACATCATTCCACACATCATTCCACACATCATTCCACCTTTCATTCTACACATCATTTCACACATCCTTCCACTCCTCATTCCACACCTCATTCCACACATCATTCCACACATCATTCCACACCTCATTCCGCACATCATTCCACCCATCATTCCACACTTCATTCCACACATCATTCCACACATCATTCCACACATCATTCCACACATCATTCCACACATCGTTCTACCCATCATGCCACACATCATTCCACACATCATTCCACACATCATTCCACACCTCATTCCACACTTCATTCTACACCTCATTCCAAACTGCATTCCACCCATCATTCCACACATCATTCCACGCATCATTCCACGCCTCATTCCACAACTCATTCCAAACATCATTCCACACATCATTCCACACCTCATTCCACACATCATTCCACACATCATTCCACACATCATTCCACACATCATTCCACACATCATTCCACCTTTCATTCTACACATCATTCCACACATCCTTCCACTCCTCATTCCACACCTCATTCCACACATCATTCCACACATCATACCACACATCATTCCACACATCATTCCACACAACATCCCACACATCATTCCACACATCATGCCACACATCATTCCACCTATCATTCTACACGTCCTTCCACACAACATTGCACGCATCATACCACACATCATTCCACACATCATTCCACACATCATTCCACCTATCATTCTACACATCATTCCACACATCATTCCACACTTCATTCCACACATCATTCCACACATTCCACACATCACTCCACACATCATTCCACACATCATTCCACACCACATTCAACACATCATTCCACATATCATTCCACATCTCATTCCACAATTCATTCCACACTTCAGTCCACACATCATTCCACACATCATTCCATACATCATTCTACACAACATTCCACACATCAGTCCAGACATCATTACACACCACATTCCACACCTCATTCCACATCTCATTCCACACATCATTCCACACCTCATTCCACAACTCATTCCACACTTCAGTCCACAAATCATTCCACACATCATTCCAAACATCATTCCACACGTCATGCCACACATCATTCAACACATCATTCCCCACATCATTTCAAACCTCATTCGACACGTCATTCCACCCATCATTCCACACATCATTCAACACATCATTCCACGCATCATTCCACGCCTCATTCCACACCTCATTCCACACATCATTTCACTCATCTTTCCAAATATCATTCCACACATCATTCCACACATCATTCACATCTCATTCCACACATCATTCCACACTTCATTCCACACATCATTCCACACGTCATTCCACACATCATTCCACACATCATTCCACACAACATTCCACACATCATTCCACACATCATTCCACACATCATTCCACACATCATTCCACCTTTCATTCTACACATCATTTCACACATCCTTCCACTCCTCATTCCACACCTCATTCCACACATCATTCCACACATCATTCCACACCTCATTCCGCACATCATTCCACCCATCATTCCACACTTCATTCCACACATCATTCCACACATCATTCCACACATCATTCCACACATCATTCCACACATCGTTCCACTCATCATTCCACACATCATTCCACACCTCATTCCACACTTCATTCTACACCTCATTCCAAAAAGCATTCCACCCATCATTCCACACATCATTCCAAACATCATTCCACGCATCATTCCACGCCTCATTCCACATCTCATTCCAAACATCTTTCCACACATCATTCCACACCTCATTCCATACATCATTCTACTCATCATGCCACACATCATTCCACACATCATTCCACACATCATTCCACACCTCATTCCACACTTCATTCTACACCTCATTCCAAACTGCATTCCACCCATCATTCCACACATCATTCCACACATCATTCCACGCATCATTCCACGCCTCATTCCACAACTCATTCCAAACATCATTCCACACATCATTCCACACCTCATTCCACACATCATTCCACACATCATTCCACACCTCATTCCACACATCATTCCACACAGCCTTCCACACCTAATTCCACACATCATTCCACTCAACATTGCACACTTCATTCACCCCATCATTCCACTCCTCATTACCACACATCATTCCACGCATCATACTACCCCTCATTCCGCACCTCATTCCACACCTCATTCAACGCATCTTTCCATACATCATTCCTCACATCATTCCGCACATCATTCCACACATCATTCTACACATCATTCCACACATCATTCCACCCATCATTCCACATTTCATTCCCCATATCATTCCACACATCATTCCACACATCGTTTCGCACATCTTTCCACACCTTATTCCACACATCATTCCACACATCATTCCACACCACATTTTACATCTCATTCCACACACCATTCCACACATCATTCCGCATGTCATTCCACATATCATTCTACAGCTCATCCCACACATCATACTACACCTCATTCCACACGACATTCCACACCTCATTCCACACGACATTCCACACGTCATTCCGCACGTAATTCCGCACATCATTCCGCACATCATTCCACACATCCTTCCACATTTCATTCCTCATATCATTCCACAACTCATTCCACACATCATTCCACACATCATTCCACACCTTAATCCACACATCATTCCACACATCATTCCACACCTCATTCTACATCGCATTCCAAACACCATTCCACACATCATTCCGCATGTCATTCCACATATCATTCCACACCTCATCCCACACATTATTCCACACCTCATTCCACACGTAATACCACTCGTATTTCCGCACATAATTCCGCACATCATTCTGCACATCATTCCACACCTCATCCCACACATCATTCCACACCTCATTCCACACATCATCCCACACATCATTCCACACCTGATTCCACACATCATTCCACACAACATTCCACACATCATTTCACACAGCATTCCACACCTAATTCCACACATCATTCCACACAACATTGCACACTTCATTCACCCCATCATTCCACTCCTCATTACCACACATCATTGCACGCGTCATACTACGCCTCATTCCGCACCTCATTCCACACCTCATTCAACACATCTTTCCACACATCATTCCTCACATCATTTCGCACATCATTCCTCACATCATTCTACACATCATTCCACACATCATTCCACACATCATTCCACATTTCATTCCCCATATCATTCCACACATCATTCCACACATCGTTTCGCAAATCTTTCCACACCTTATCCCACACATCATTCCACACATCATTCCACACCTCATTTTACATCTCATTCCACACACCATTCCACACATCATTCCGCATGTCATTCATCATATCATTCCACACCTCATCCCACACATCATTCCACACATCATTCCACACATAATTCCACATTTCATTCCCCATATCATTCCACACATCATTCGACACATCGTTTCGCACATCTTTCCACACCTTATCCCACACATCATTCCACACATCATTCCACACCTCATTTTGCATCTCATTCCACACACCATTCCACACATCATTCTGCATGTCATTCCATATATCATTCCACACCTCGTCCCACACATCATTCCACACAACATTCCACACATCATTCCACATTTCGTTCCCCATATCATTCCACACATCATTCCACACATCGTTTCGCACATCTTTCCACACCTTATTCCACACATCATTCCACACCTCATTTTACATCTCATTCCACATACCATTCCACACATCATTCCGCATGTCATTCCACATATCATTCCACACCTCATCCCACACATCATACTACACCTCACTCCACACGACATTCCACACCTCATTCCACACGAAATTCCACACGTCATTCCGCACGTAATTCCGCACATCATTCCGCACATCATTCCACACCTCATTCCAGACCTCATTCCACACATCATTCCACACATCATTCCACATATCATTCGACATCTCATTCCACACATCATTCCACACATCATTCCACACTTCATTCCACACCTCATTCAACACCTCATTCCACACCTCATTCCACACAACATTTCACACATCATTCCGCATATCATTCCACACGTCGTTCAACACATCATTCCACACAACTTCCACACATCATTCCACACAGCATTCCACACCTAATTCCACACATCATTCCACGCATCATACTGCGTCTCATTCCGCACCTCAAACCAATACCTCATTCAACACATCTTTCTACACATCATTCCACACATCTTTCCGCACATCATTCCACACATCATTCCACACATCATTCCACACATCATTCTGCACCTCATTCCACACATCATTCCACGCATCCTTCCAAATTTCATTCCTCATATCATTCCACAACTCATTCCACACATCATTCCACACATCATTCCACACATCATTCCAAACCTCATTCTACATCGCATTCCAAACACCATTCCACACATCATTCCGCATGTCATTCCACATATCATTACACACCTCATTCCACACATTATTCCACACCTCATTCCACACGTAATACCACTCGTATTTCCGAACATAATTCCGCACATCATTCTGCACATCATTCCACACCTCATCCCACACATCATTCCATTCCTCATTCCACACATCATCCCACACATCATTCCACACCTCATTCCACACATCATTCTACACAACATTCCAAACATCATTCCACACAGCATTCCACACCTAATTCCACACATCATTCCACACAACATTGCACACTTCATTCACCCCATCATTCCACTCCTCATTGCCACACATCATTCCACGCATCATACCACGCCTCATTCCGCACCTCATTCCACACCTCATTCAACGCATCTTTCCACACATCATTCCTCACATCATTCCGCACATCATTCCACACATCATTCTACACATCATTCCACACATCATTCCACCCATCATTCCACATTTAATTCCTCATATCATTCCACACATCATTCCACACATCGTTTCGCACATCTTTCCACACCTTATTCCACACATCATTCCACACCACATTTTACATCTCATTCCACACACCATTCCACACATCATTCCGCATGTCATTCCACATATCATTCTACAGCTCATCCCACACATCATACTACACCTCATTCCACACGACATTCCACACCTCATTCCACACGACATTCCACACGTCATTCCGCACGTAATTCCGCACATCATTCCGCACATAATTCCACACTTCCGTCCACATTTCATTCCTCATATCATTCCACAACTCATTCCACACATCATTCCACACATCATTCCACACCTTAATGCACACATCAATCCACACATCATTCCACACCTCATTCTACATCGCATTCCAAACACCATTCCACACATCATTCCGCATGTCATTCCACATATCATTCCACACCTCATCCTACACATTATTCCACACCTCATTCCACACGTAATACCACTCGTATTTCCGCACATAATTCCGCACATCATTCTGCACATCATTCCACACCTCATGCCACACATCATTCCACACCTCATTCCACACATCATCCCACACATCTTTCCACACCTGATTCCACACATCATTCCACGCAACATTCCATACATCATTTCACACAGCATTCGACACCTAATTCCACACATCATTCCACACAACATTGCACACTTCATTCACCCCATCATTCCACTCCTCATTACCACACATCATTGCACGCATCATACTATGCCTCATTCCGCACCTCATTCCACACCTCATTCAACACATCTTTCCACACAGCATTCCTCACATCATTTCGCACATCATTCCTCACATCATTCTACACATCATTCCACACATCATTCCACACATCATTCCACATTTCATTCCCCATATCAGTCCACACATCATTCCACACATCGTTTCGCACATCTTTCCACACCTTATCCCACACATCATTCCACACATCATTCCACACCTCATTTTAAATCTCATTCCACACATCATTCCACACATCATTCCGCATGTCATTCCACATATCATTCCACACCTCATCCCACACATCATTCCACACATCATTCCACACATCATTCCACATTTCATTCCCCATATCATTCCACACATCATTCCACACATCGTTTCGCACATCTTTCCACACCTTTTCCCACACATCATTCCACACATCATTCCACACCTCATTTTGCATCTCATTCCACACACCATTCCACACATCATTCCGCATGTCATTCCATATATCATTCCACACCTCGTCCCACACATCATTCCACACAACATTCCACACATCATTCCACATTTCGTTCCCCATATCATTCCACACATCATTCCACACATCGTTTCGCACATCTTTCCACACCTTATTCCACACATCATTCCACACATCATTCCACACCTCATTTTACATCTCATTCCACATACCATTCCACACATCATTCCGCATGTCATTCCACATATCATTCCACACCTCATCCCACACATCATACTACACCTCACTCCACACGACATTCCACACCTCATTCCACACGAAATTCCACACGTCATTCCGCACGTAATTCCGCACATCATTCCGCACATCATTCCACACCTCATTCCAGACCTCATTCCACACATCATTCCACACATCATTCCACACATCATTCGACATCTCATTCCACACATCATTCCACACATCATTCCACACTTCATTCCACACCTCATTCAACACCTGATTCCACACCTCATTCCACACAACATTTCACACATCATTCCGCATATCATTCCACACGTCGTTCAACACATCATTCCACACAACTTCCACACATCATTCCACACAGCATTCCACACCTAATTCCACACATCATTCCACGCATCATACTGCGTCTCATTCCGCACCTCATACCACACCTCATTCAACACATCTTTCTACACATCATTCCACACATCTTTCCGCACATCATTCCACACATCATTCCACACATCATTCCACACATCATTCTGCACCTCATTTCAAACATCATTCCACGCATCCTTCCAAATTTCATTCCTCATATCATTCCACAACTCATTCCACACATCATTCCACACATCATTCCACACATCATTCCACACCTCATTCTACATCGCATTCCAAACACCATTCCACACATCATTCCGCATGTCATTCCACATATCATTACACACCTCATTCCACACATTATTCCACACCTCATTCCACACGTAATACCACTCGTATTTCCGCACATAATTCCGCACATCATTCTGCACATCATTCCACACCTCATCCCACACATCATTCCATTCCTCATTCCACACATCATACCACACATCATTCCACACCTCATTCCACACATCATTCCACACAACATTCCACACATCATTTCACACAGCATTCCACACCTAATTCCACACATCATTCCACACAACATTGCACACTTCATTCACCCCATCATTCCACTCCTCATTACCACACATCATTGCACGCATCATACTACGCCTCATTCCGCACCTCATTCCACACCTCATTCAACACATCTTTCCACACAGCATTCCTCACATCATTTCGCACATCATTCCTCACATCATTCTACACATCATTCCACACATCATTCCACACATCATTCCACATTTCATTCCCCATATCATTCCACACATCATTCCACACATCGTTTCGCACATCTTTCCACACCTTATCCCACACATCATTCCACAATTCATTCCACACCTCATTTTGCATCTCATTCCACACACCATTCCACACATCATTCCGCATGTCATTCCATATATCATTCCACACCTCGTCCCACACATCATTCCACCCAACATTCCACACATCATTCCACATTTCGTTCCCCATATCATTCCACACATCATTCCACACATCGTTTCGCACATCTTTCCACACCTTATTCCACACATCATTCCAAACATCATTCCACACCTCATTTTACATCTCATTCCACATACCATTCCACACATCATTCCGCATGTCATTCCACATATCATTCCACACCTCATCCCACACATCATACTAAACCTCACTCCACACGACATTCCACACCTCATTCCACACGAAATTCCACACGTCATTCCGCACGTAATTCCGCACATCATTCCGCACATCATTCCGCACATCATTCCACACCTCATTCCATACCTCATTCCACACATCATTCCACACATCATTCCACACATCATTCGACATCTCATTCCACACATCATTCCACACATCATTCCACACTTCATTCCACACCTCATTCAACACCTCATTCCACACCTCATTCCACACAACATTTCACACATCATTCCGCCTATCATTCCACACGTCGTTCAACACATCATTCCACACAACTTCCACACATCATTCCACACAGCATTCCACACCTAATTCCACACATCATTCCACGCATCATACTGCGTCTCATTCCGCACCTCATACCACACCTCATTCAACACATCTTTCTACACATCATTCCACACATCTTTCCGCACATCATTCCACACATCATTCCACACATCATTCCACACATCATTCTGCACCTCATTCCACACATCATTCCACGCATCCTTCCAAATTTCATTCCTCATATCATTCCACAACTCATTCCACACATTATTCCACACATCATTCCACACATCATTCCAAACATCATTCTACATCGCATTCCAAACACCATTCCACACATCATTCCGCATGTCATTCCACATATCATTACACACCTCATTCCACACATTATTCCACACCTCATTCCACACGTAATACCACTCGTATTTCCGCACATAATTCCGCACATCATTCTGCACATCATTCCACACCTCATCCCACACATCATTCCATTCCTCATTCCACACATCATCCCACACATCATTCCACACCTCATTCCACACATCATTCCACACAACATTCCACACATCATTCCACACAGCATTCCACACCTAATTCCACACATCATTCCACTCAACATTGCACACTTCATTCACCCCATCATTCCACTCCTCATTACCACACATCATTCCACGCATCATACTACGCCTCATTCCGCACCTCTTTCCACACCTCATTCAACGCATCTTTCCACACATCATTCCTCACATCATTCCGCACATCATTCCACACATCATTCTACACATCATTCCACACATCATTCCACCCATCATTCCACATTTCATTCCCCATATCATTCCACACATCATTCCACACATCGTTTCGCACATCTTTCCACACCTTATTCCACACATCATTCCACACATCATTCCACACCACATTTTACATCTCATTCCACACACCATTCCACACATCATTCCGCATGTCATTCCACATATCATTCTACAGCTCATCCCACACATCATTATACACCTCATTCCACACGACATTCCACACCTCATTCCACACGACATTCCACACGTCATTCCGCACGTAATTCCGCACATCATTCCGCACATCATTCCACACATCCTTCCACATTTCATTCCTCATATCATTCCACAACTCATTCCACACATCATTCCACACATCATTCCACACCTTAATCCACACATCATTCCACACATCATTCCACACCTCATTCTACATCGCATTCCAAACACCATTCCACACATCATTCCGCATGTCATTCCACATATCATTCCACACCTCATCCCACACATTATTCCACACCTCATTCCACACGTAATACCACTCGTATTTCCGCACATAATTCCGCACATCATTCTGCACATCATTCCACACCTCATCCCACACATCATTCCACACCTCATTCCACACATCATCCCACACATCATTCCACACCTGATTCCACACATCATTCCACACAACATTCCACACATCATTCCACACAGCATTCCACACCTAATTCCACACATCATTCCACACAACATTGCACACTTCATTCACCCCATCATTCCACTCCTCATTACCACACATCATTGCACGCCTCATACTACGCCTCATTCCGCACCTCATTCCACACCTCATTCAACACATCTTTCCACACATCATTCCTCACATCATTTTGCACATCATTCCTCACATCATTCTACACATCATTCCACACATCATTCCACACATCATTCCACATTTCATTCCCCATATCATTCCACACATCATTCCATACATCGTTTCGCACATCTTTCCACACCTTATCCCACACATCATTCCACACATCATTCCACACCTCATTTTACATCTCATTAAGTTGGCTCGTTGGTCTAGGGGTATGATTCTCGCTTTGGGGTTATTGCTTGAAATTTGCGAGAGGTTCCGGGTTCAAATCCCCGACGAGTTTTCAATTTACCCAAAAATTTTGCAGCGAAGGTTCACCAGACTGATTCCCGGGATGGCGGGACTGACCTATCAAGAAAGATTGGATCAACTGGGCTTGTATTCACTGGAGTTCAGAAGAATGAGAGGGGACCTCATAGAAACGTTTAAAATTCTGACGGGTTTAGACAGGTTAGATGCAGAAAGAATGTTCCCAATGTTGGGGAAGTCCAGAACCAGGGTTCACAGTCTGAGGATAAGGGGTAAGCCATTTAGGACCGAGATGAGGAGGAACTTCTTCACCCAGAGAGTGGTGAACCTGGGGAATTCTCTACCACAGAAAGTAGTTGAGGCCAATTCACTAAATATATTCAAAAGGGAGTTAGATGAAGTCCTTACTACTCGGGGGATCAAGGGTTATGGCGAGAAAGCAGGAAGGGGGTACTGAAGTTTCATGTTCAGCCATGAACTCATTGAATGGCGGTGCAGGTTAGAAGGGCTGAATGGCCTGCTCCTGCACCTATTTTCTATGTTTCTATGTTTCTATTCCACACACCATTCCACACATCATTCCGCATGTCATTCCACATATCATTCCACACCTCATTCCACACATCATTCCACACGTCATTCCACATTGCATTCCCCATTTCATTCCACACATCATTCCACACATCGTTTCGCACATCTTTCCACACCTTATCCCACACATCATTCCACACATCATTCCACACCTCATTTTGCATCTCATTCCACACACCATCCCACACATCATTCCGCATGTCATTCCATATATCATTCCACACCTCGTCCCACATATCATTCCACACAACATTCCACACATCATTCCACATTTCATTCCCCATATCATTCCACACATCATTCCACACATCGTTTCGCACATCTTTCCACACCTTATTCCACACATCATTCCAAACATCATTCCACACCTCATTTTACATCTCATTCCACACACCATGCCACACATCATTCCGCATGTCATTCCACATATCATTCCACACCTCATCCCACACATCATACTACACCTCACTCCACACGACATTCCACACCTCATTCCACACGAAATTCCACACGTCATTCCGCACGTAATTCCGCACATCATTCCGCACATCATTCCACACCTCATTCCAGACCTCATTCCACACATCATTCCAAACATCATTCCACACATCATTCGACATCTCATTCCACACATCATTCCACACATCATTCCACACTTCATTCCACACCTCATTCAACACCTCATTCCACACCTCATTCCACACAACATTCCACACATCATTCCGCATATCATTCCACACGTCGTTCAACACATCATTCCACACAACTTCCACACATCATTCCACACAGCATTCCACACCTAATTCCACACATCATTCCACGCATCATACTGCGTCTCATTCCGCACCTCATACCACACCTCATTCAACACATCTTTCTACACATCATTACACACATCTTTCCGCACATCATTCCACATATTATTCCACACATCATTCCACACATCATTCTGCACCTCATTCCACACATCCTTCCACATTTCATTCCTCATATCATTCCACAACTCATTCCACACATCATTCCACACATCATTCCACACCTTATTCCACACATCATTCCACACATCATTCCACACCTCATTCTACATCGCATTCCAAACACCATTCCACACATTATTCCGCATTTCATTCCACATATCATTACACACCTCATTCCACACATTATTCCACACCTCATTCCACACGTAATACCACTCGTATTTCCGCACATAATTCCGCACATCATTCTGCACATCATTCCAAACCTCATCCCACACATCATTCCATTCCTCATTCCACACATCATCCCACACATCATTCCACACCTCATTCCACACATCATTCCACACAACATTCCAATCATCATTCCACACAGCATTCCACACATAATTCCACACATCATTCCACACAACATTGCACACTTCATTCACCCCATCATTCCACTCCTCATTACCACACATCAGTTCACGCATCATACTACGCCTCATTCCGCACCTCATTCCAAACCTCATTCAACGCATCTTTCCACACATCATTCCTCACATCATTCCACCCATTATTCCACATTTCATTCCCCATATCATTCCACACATCATTCCACACATCGTTTCGCACATCTTTCCACACCTTATTCCACACATCATTCCACACATCATTCCACACCTCATTTTACATCTCATTCCACACACCATTCCACACATCATTCCGCATGTCATTCCACATATCATTCTACACCTCATCCCACACATCATACTACACCTCATTCCACACGACATTCCACACCTCATTCCAAACGACATTCCACACGTCATTCCGCACGTAATTCCGCACATCATTCCGCACATCATTCCACACCTCATTCCAGACCTCATTCCACACATCATTCCACACATCATTCCACACATCATTCGACATCTCATTCCACACATCATTCCACACTTCATTCCACACCTCATTCAACACCTCATTCCACACCTCATTCCACACAACATTTCACACATCATTCCGCATATCATTCCACACGTCGTTCAACACATCATTCCACACAACATTCCACATATCATTCCACACAGCATTCCACACCTAATTCCACCCCTCATTCCACACAACATTGCATACTTCATTCACCCCATCATTCCACTCCTCATTACCACACATCATTCCACGCATCATACTGCGCCTCATTCCGCACCTCATTCCACACCTCATTCAACACATCTTTCCACACATCATTCCACACATCTTTCCGCACATCATTCCACACATCATTCCACACATCATTCCACACATCATCCTGCACATCATTCCACACATCATTCCACACATCCTTCCACATTTCATTCCTCATATCATTCCACAACTCATTCCACACATCATTCCACACATCATTCCACACCTTATTCCACACATCATTCCACACATCATTCCACACCTCATTCTACATCGCATTCCAAACACCATTCCAAACATCATTCCGCATGTCATTCCACATATCATTACACACCTCATCCCAAACATTATTCCACACCTCATTCCACACGTAATAGCACTCGTATTTCCGCACATAATTGCGCACATCATTCTGCACATCATTCCACACCTCATCCCACACATCATTCCACACCTCATTCCACACATCATCCCACACATCATTCCACACCTCATTCCAGACATCATTCCACACAACATTCCACACATCATTCCACACGGCAGTCCACACCTAATTCCACATATCATTCCACACAACATTGCACACTTCATTCACCCCATCATTCCACTCCTCATTACCACACATCATTCCACGCATCATTCTACACATCATTCCACACATCATTCCACACATCATTCCTCATGTCATTCCACATATCATTCCATACCTCATCCCACACATCATTCCACACCTCATTCCACACGTCATTCCACACGTCATTCCGCACATCATTCCACACATCATTCCACACCTCATTCCACACATCATTCCACACATCATTCCACACATCATTCCACACGTCATTCCACACCTCATTCCAAACCTCATTCCACACATCATTCCGCACATCGTTCCGCATATCATTCCACACATCATTCCACACATCATTCCGCACATCATTCCACACATCATTCCTCACATCATTCCGCACATCATTCCACACATCATTCCACACATCATTCCTCACATCATTCCGCACATCATTCCTCACATCATTCCGCACATCATTCCACACATCATTCCGCACATCATTCCACACATCATTCCACACATCATTCCACACATCATTCAACACATTATTCCACACCTCATTCCACTCACCATTCCACACAATCCACATCTCATTCCACACCTCATTCCACACATCATTCCACACATCATTCTACACATGAGAGAGTCTCCAATGCTTCCTTGTGCAGAGATTTCAACGTATTCACAACCCTCTGGGAGAAGAAATTCCTTCTCAACTCCGCTTTTTTATTGGCTCTCCCGTAATTTGAGGCTGTGCCCCCTAGTTCTAGTCTCCCCGACCAGTGCAAACAACCTCTCTGAATCTATCTTGTCTATCCCTTTCATGATTTTAATGTTTCTATAAGATCACCCCGCATCCTTCTGAACTCCAATGAGTAAAGACCCAGTCTTCTCAATCTATCATCATAAGGTAACCCCCTCATCTCCGGAATCAGCCTAGTGAATCGTCTCTGTACCCCCTCCAAAGCCAGTATATCCGTCCTTAAGTAAGGTGAACAGAACTGCACACAGTACTCCAGGTGCGGCCTTACCAATACCGTATAAGTTGCAGCAGGACCTCCCTGCTTTTATACTCCATCCCTCTCGCAATGACGGCCAATATTCCATTCGCCGACCTGATTACCTGCTGCACTTGTAAACTAACTTTTTGGGATTCATGCACAAGGACCCCCAGGTCCCTCTGCACCTCAGCATGTTGTAATTTCTCCACTTTCAAATAATATTCCCTCTTACTGTTTTTATTTCCCATGGTGGATGACCTCACACTTTCTGACATTGTATTCCATCTGCCAAACCTTTGCCTATTCGCTTAACCTATCCAAATATCTGCGTCCTCTAAACAACCCGCTTTCCCAGTAATCTTAGTGTCATCTGCAAATTTTGCTACACGACACTCTGTCCCCTCTTCCAGATAATCTGTGTATATTGTAAACATTTGTGGTCCCAGCACCGATCCCTGTGGCACACCACTAACCACCGATTTCCAACCCGAAAAGGACCCATTTATCCCGAATCTCTGCTTTCTGTTTGCCAGCCAATTCTCTATCCATGCTAATACTTTTCCTCTGACTCCGCGTGCCTCTATCTTCAGCAGTAACCCTTTTTGTGGCACCTTATCGAATGCCTTTTGGAAATCAAAATACACCACATCCATCGGTACACCTCTATCCACCATGCTCGTTATATCCTCAAAGAATTCCAGTAAATTAGTTAAACATGATTTCCCCTTCATGAATCCATGCTGCGTCTGCTTGATTGCACTATTCCTCTCTAGTTGTCCCGCTATTTCTTCCTTAATGATAGTTTCAAGCATTTTCCCCACTGCAGATGTTAAACTAACCGGCCTAAAGTTACCTGCCTTTTGTCTGCACCTTTTCTAAACAGAATCGTTGCATTAGCTGCTTTCCAATCCGCTGGTACCTCCCCAGATTTAGAGAATTTTGGTAGATTATAACGAATGCATCTGCTATAACTCCCGCCATCTCTTTTAAAAAGCTGGGCTGCATTCCATCAGGACCAGGGGACTTGTCTACCTTGAGTCCCTTTAGCCTGTCCAGCACTACCACCCTAGTGATAGTGATTGTCTACAGGTCCTCCCTTCCCACATTCCTGCGACCAGCAATTTCTGGCATGGTTTCTGTGTCTTCGACTGTGAAGGCAGAAGAAAATAATTGTTTAAGATCTCAGTCATTTCCACATTTTCCATTATCAATGCTCCATTCTCATCTTCTCAGGGTACAACATTTACTTTCGTCAGTCTTTTTACTTTTATATATCTGTAAAAGCTTTTACCATCCGTTTTTATGCTTTGCGCAACTTTACCTTCATAATCTATCTTTTCTTTCTTTATTGCTTTCTTAGTCATTCTTTGCTGTCGTTTAAAATTTTCCCAATCTTCTATTTTCGCACTAACCTTGGCCACCTTATACGCATTGGTTTTTAATTTGATGCTCTCCTTTATTTCCTTGGTTATCCATGGCTGGTAATCACTTCTCTTACCGCCATTCTTTTTCAATGGAATATATTTTTGTTGAGCACTATGAAAGAGCTCCTTAAAAGTCCTTCACTGTTATTCAATTGTGCCACCGTTTAGTCTGTGTTTCCAGTCTACTTTAGCCAACTCTGCCCTCATCCCACTGTAGTCCCCTTTGTGTAAGCATAGCACGCTCGTTTGAGACGCAACTTCCTCACTCTCAATCTGTATTACAAATTCAACCATACTGTGATCACTCATTCCGAGAGGATCTTTTACTCGGAGATCGTTTACTATTCCTGCCTCATTACACAGGACCAGATCTAAGACAGCTTGCTCCCTTTTAGGTTATGTAATATACTGTTCTAAGAAACAATCCTGTATGCATTCTATGAATTCCTCCTCCAGGCTACCCCGTGCGATTTGATTTGACCAATCGATATGTAGTTTAAAATTCCCTATGATTACTGCCGTTCCTTTTTCACATGCCTCCATTATTCCCTTGATTATTGCCCGCCCCACCGTGAATTTATTATTTGGGGGCCTATAAACTACGCCCACCAGTGACTTTTTCAACTTGGTGTCTCTAATCTCCACCCACAATGAGTCAACATTTTGTTCATTAGAGCCAATATCGTCTTTCAAAACTCCCCTGATATCATCCGTTATTAACAGAGTTACCCCACCTCCTTTCCTTTCTTGTCTATCTTTCCGAATCGTCAGATACCCCTGCATGTTTAATTCCCAGTCTTGGCCACCCTGCAACCACGTTTCTGTAATGGCCACCAAATCATACCCATTTGTAATGATTCGTGCCGTCAACTCATTTACTTTATTTCGAATGCTGCGTGCGTTTTGGTCGAGTGTTTTAATACTAGTTTTTAAACCATGATTTTCAGTTATGACCGCTCCTGCAGCCCCTTGACATTCTATGGCCATTTTCTTTTGCCTTGGGTTTCTCTGCCTACCACTTTTACTCATCTCCTTTCTGTCTTTTGCTTTTGTCTCCTTTTTGTTTCCCTCTGTCTCCCTGCATTGGTTCCCATCCCCCTGCCATAAGAGTTTAACTCCTCCCCAACAGCACTAGCAAACACTCCCCCTTGGACATTGGTTCCTGTTCTGCCTAGGTGTAGACCTTCCGGTTTGTACTGGTCCCACCTCCTCCAGAACCGGTTCCAATGCCCCAGGAAATTGAATACCTCTCTGCTGCACCACAGCTCAAGCCACGTATTCATCTGAGCTATCCTGCGATTCCTACTCTAACTAGCACGTGGCACTGGTAGCAATCCTGAGAATACTACTTTTGAGGTCCGACATTTTAATTTAGCTCCTAGCTCCTTAAATTCGTCTCGGAGGACCTCATCCCTTTTTTTTTAACTGTATCGTTGGTACCAATGTGCACCACGACAACTGGCTGTTCATCCTCCCTTTTCAGAATGTCCTGCACCTGCACCGAGACATCCTTGACCCTTGCACCAGGGAGGCAACATACCATCCTGGAGTCTTGGTTGCGGCCGCAGAAACGCCTATCTATTCCCCTTACAATCGGATCCCCTATCAATATCGCTCTCCCACTCTTTTTCCTGCCCTCCTGTGCAGCAGAACCAGCCACGGCGCCATGAACTTGGCTACTGCTGCCCTCCCCTGATGAGTTATCCCCTCAAAAGTAATCCAAACGGTGTATCTGTTTTGCAGGGGGATTACCGCAGGGGACCCCTGCACTACGTTCCTTTCACTGCTCTTGCTGCTGGTCTTCAATTCCCTAGCTGGCTGTGGACCATTCCGCTGCGGTAAGACCAACTCACTAAACGTGCTATTCACGTCATTCTCAGCATCGTGGATGCTCCAGAGTGCATTCACCCTCAGCTCAAATTCCGCAACGCCGTCTGTCAGGAGCTGGAGGCAGATGCAATTCCCACACACATAGTCGTCAGGGACACCTGAGTTCCCACATGGTACAGGAGGAGCATATCACGTGTCCAAGATCTCCTGCCATGACTTAACCCTTAGATACACTTAAATTGGAAACAACAATGCTAATGTTTATTCACTGTTATAGAAGAGAAAAAAGAAAAACAGCTCACCAATCACCAGCCAATCACTTACACCCTTGGCTGTGACGTCATCTTTCTGTTTATTTCTACTTCTTATGTGCCTTCTCCCTGTAGCTGCATGGATCGCCTTTTGTCGGCCTCACTCCGACCCCGGAACTCACGCCTCTCCACACACCTCCTCGACGCTGCTGACTTAGCGACGTACTCCTCAGGCTGCTCCCAGCTGCCGCCGCATTGGGCCTTTTGTCGGCCTCTCACCGACCCCGGAATGCACGCCTCTTCACGCACCTCCTCGACGCAGCTGCCGACTGAGCGACACACATTCTCACACTGCTTACAATTCATAAAATTTGAGACGAGTCAACCGCAATAACAGGTCCTTCTGCCACGGCAGTTAACCACGCTGATCAATCATTTATTTTCTCGAACATTCAAACACTTTCGAGCAGAATGCATTGCACACTGATCAGCATCAGCCCCAAGGTGATTACACCATCATATCCCAGCATCTCTGATCAGGACCAGGATACAGGAGATTAGCCGCAACACATCCCCGTGTCACTGATCCGGAGCAGGACACAGAAGATTGCCCCAATATTTACGAGCATTACTGATCAGGAGCAGGACCCAGTGGATTGCCCCAATATATACCAGCATCACTGATCAGGAGCAGGACCCAGGGGATTGCCCCAATATATACCAGGATCACTGATCAGGAGCAGGACCCAGGCGATTGCCCCAATATATCCCAGCATCACTGATTAGGAGCAAGACTGAAGGGATCACCCCAATATATACCAGCATCACTGATCAGAGAAGGACCCAGCGGAATACCCCAAGATATACCACCATCACTGATCAGGAGCTGGACCCAGGGGATTGTCCCAATATATACCAGCATCCCTGATCTGGAGCAGGACACAGACAACAGAGATTTTCGTTGTTACAAACAAATTAAAATACTTGCACCCTCCAACGGCAGTTTGTTAAATTTGAAATTTGAGAGCCGCAACAGACAGCACATCCCTTTCAAACAGACACAGAATGATCTGGGTCAGAAAACACGACATTTTAAATAGACAGAGATTTTACCCGGGCAGACAGAATTGTACTTTAAAGAGATACGAAAGCAAAATGAATAAAAACACAAAATTCTGTCAAACTCAGCAGGTCATGCAGATTCTGTGGAGGAAGAACGCGATTTCACCGACAGTCGGATGATCATTCCGATCGTTTAGGAAAAAGTTACAGATTACAGACTTTGTCAACAAGGACAGGAACTGAAAGAAATAGACAGCGAGCAAGGACAAAGTTGTAGGTCTGTGATGCAGTGGAGTGTTGGATTAATTCAATATGAAATGGGTAACGGTAGCGTGGTGCTAATAGGGCAACAAATGGTCAAAGTAGGGTCCAGAGGAGGTGTTACTGGACCACCTAACATCCATGTTTGTGGAGTTAATTCCAATGTTTTGGGAGCTAATTACCCTGTTTCTGGAATTCATTCCTGTATTTATGGAGATCCCATTCCCCCTATTTCTGGAGCTAAACCAATTCTTCTGGGGCTATTTCTCTAATGGTGCGCTGTCCTAATTGCCCTGCCACAGGAACAGCTAATTTGCCTGTGTATATGACAATTCTTCTCTTGTTAAAACTAATTCCTCTGTTTCTGGAGCCAGTTCCTGTTTGTGGAGCTATTACTTCAGTTTCCGGAGCTAATTCACTGTTCATTGCGCTGCTAATTGCCCAATCTGTGGAACTCCTAATTCCGCTGTTTCTGGAGCAACTTCCCCTGTTCATGGAGCTAATCGCCTTGTTTCTGTTACTGCAAATTCCTCTGTTTTTGGAGCAACTCTTTCTCCCTCCTTCTCGTGCTAATCACCATATTTCTGGACCTATTTCCCGTCTTTCTGGAGCTCCGAATTCTGCTGTTTCTCGAGCATTTAATTCCCCAGTTTGGCGAGTTAACTGCAATATTTCTGGAGCTAATACCCCAGTTTCTGGAATTCTTTCCTGTAATTAAGGATATCCCATTACCCCTGTTTTACTGGAGCAAATACCTTTGTTTCTTAACTAATTCTAGTATTCCTGGAACTCCTAATCTCCCTCTTTGCATCATCTAATTCCTCTGTTCTTGGAGATAAATCCGTTGTTTCTGGAGCTTATCTTTTTTCTCGAGTATCTAATATCTCAGCTTGTGGATCTCGTAATGCATCTGTTTCTGGAGGTAGCTCGCCTAATTCTGTTGCTCATTCACTGTTTATGGAGCTAATATACTTTTTCTGGGGAAATTTCCTGTGGACTTCCTAATTTCTCTTTTTTTGTCGCTCCAAATTTTGCGGTTTATGAAGGACATTCATGGCGTTTTTACGAATCAATAGTTTGCCGATATATATATGGCTCGGAATTGTCCTGTTTATGGTGCGCTCTCCAAATTTCCCTGCATCATGAACAGAAATGTCATTTTTTTCTGGATATAACCCTCCTGTTTCTAAATGCAATTTCCCTGTTTCTGGAGGTAATTGGGCTGTACTGTGAATATTCCTGTGTTCCTGGAGCTCGCTTCCCCTGTTTCTGCAGATCCACATTGCCCTGTTTCCGAAGCGAATTCCACTGTTTACTGGAGCTGCTAATTTAGCAGTTTCTGTAAATCCTACTGTTGTTCTTTCAAGACCCATTTCCACAGTTTCTTGATCTAATTCCCGTGTTTCAGCGCGAATTCCCGTGATCCTGGAGCTCGAACTTTCCCACTTTCTGTGACTCCTAATTTCCCATTTCCTGGAGGGAATTCCCATGTTTCATTCGCAACTGTTTCTGGAGCTACAAAAGGAGGGAGAGAGAAAACAGGTAATAATAGACCGGTTAGCCTGTCATCGGTAGTGGGGAAAATGTTGGAATCAATTATTAAAAATGAAATAGCAGCGCATTTCGAAAGCAGTGAGAGGATCGCTCCAATCAGCATGGATTTATGAAGGGGGAATCAAACTTGACAAATCTTCTAGAATTATTTGATGAAGTAACTAGTAGAGTGCACAAGGGATAACCAGTGGATGTGGTGTATTTGGACTTTCAAATGGCTTTTGACAAGGTGCCACACAAGTGATTGGTGTGCAAAATTAAAACACATGGTATTGGGGCTAATGTACTGACGTGGATAGAGAACATGTTGGCAGACAGAAAGACGAGAGTCGGGATAAACGGGTCCTTTTCGGAATGGCAGGCAGTGACTAGTGGAGTGTCGCAGGGCTCAATGCTGGTACCCTAGCTCTTTATAATCTATCTTAATGATTTAGAAAAAAGAATTGAGTGAAATATCTTCAAGTTTGCAGATGACACTAAACTGGGTGATGGTGTGAGCTGTGAGGAGGACGCTAAGAGGCTGCAGGGTGACTTGGACAGGTTAGGTGAGTGGGCAAATGCATGGCAGATGCCGTATAGAAACATAGAAACATAGAAAATAGGTGCAGGAGTTGGCCATTCGGCCCTTCTAGCCTGCAACGCCTTTCAATTAGTTAATGGCTGAACATGCTACATCAGTATCCCATTCCTGATTTTCGCCATACCCCTTGATCCCCCTGGTAGTAAGGACATTATCCAACAACTTTTTGAATATATTCAGTGAAGTATAAAGTGGATAATTGTGAGGTTATCCACTTTGGTGGCAAAAACTCAAATGCAGAATATTACCTGAATGGTGGCAGATTCGGAAAAGAGATGGCGCAACGAGAACTGGGTGTTATGGTATATCAGTATTTGAAAGTTGGCATGCAGATAAAGCTGGCTGTGAATAAGCAAATTGTATGTTGGCCTTCATAGCTCACGGATTTGATTAAAGGAGCAGGGAAGTTTTACTGCAGTTGTACAGAGCCTTGATGAGGCCTCACCTGGAATATTATGTTCAGTTTTTGTCTCCTAATCTGAAGAAGGACGTTCCTGCTATTGAGGGAGTGCAGTGAAGGTTCACCAGACTGATTCCTGGACTGACAGGACTGACATATGAGGAGAGACTGGATCGGCTGGACCTGTATTCACTGGAGTTTAGAAGGATGAGAGGGGATCTCAAAGAAACATATAAGATGCTGATGGAACTGGACAGGTTAGATGCAGGAAAAATATTCCCGATGTTGACAAAGTCCAGAACCAGGGAACACAGTCTAAGGAAAAGGGGTAGGACATTTAGGACTGAGATAAGGGGAAACTTTTTCCCTCAGAGGGTTGTTATCGCAGAGAGTTGTTGAAGCCAGTTGTTTGGATATATTCAAGAGGGAGTTAGATATGGCCTTTACGGTGAGAGGAATCATGGGGTATGGAGAGAAAGCAGTAAAGGGGTACGGAGGTGAAAGATTAGGCATTAGCTTATTAAATGGTGGTGCAGGCTCGAAGAGCCGAATGGC
This sequence comes from Pristiophorus japonicus, assembly GCF_044704955.1. Classification (NCBI taxonomy): domain Eukaryota; kingdom Metazoa; phylum Chordata; class Chondrichthyes; family Pristiophoridae; genus Pristiophorus; species Pristiophorus japonicus. The sequence continues at coordinate 700,970 of NW_027252090.1, read as the reverse complement.
TTACTCCTGCACCTATTTTCTATGTTCCTATGTTTCGAATACATTTGTTTCCGTAGAAAAATCAATAGCTTCTGGAAGTCCTAGTTCCCCTCTTTCTGGAGATTCTGAGTTATTTGTGGATCTCCTAATTGCCCTTTTTCTGGAGCTCCAAATTGCATTGTTTATGAAACACATAATTGTCCTATTTAACTGTCTACTAGGTTTATATATATATATCTCCGAAATGTCCTGTTTATGGTGCGCTCTCCTAAGTCCCGCGCTGCAGGTGACAGCTAAGTCACCTCTTTCTAGACCTAACTCTGCTCTTTCTAAATACAATTCCCCTGTTTCTGGAGCTAATTATGCTGTTTCCGGAGCTAATTCTACTGTTTCTGGAGCTGCTAATTTTCCATTCTTTGGAGCTCTTAATTCCTCTGTTTCTGGAGCAACTTCCCCTGTTCCCAGAGCAAACCGCCTTGTATCTGTAGCTGAAAAGTCCTCTGTTTTTGGAGCAACTGATACACCCTCTTTATTGAGCTAATCGCGATATTTCTGGACATAATTCCTCTCTTTCTGGAGCTCCTAATTCCGGTATTTCTGGAGTACTTAATTCTCCAATTTGTGGAGTTTATCCCAATAGTTCTGGAGCTAATTCCCCGGTATATTGAATTAATTCCTGTATTTAAGGATATTCCATTTGCCCTGTTCCCTGAGCTATTTCCCTTGTTCCGGGGTTAGTATCAATGTTCTTGGAGCTGCTAAATCTCATCTTGCCGCTGTTGCTGGAGCTCCTGCTACCCCAGGTTATGCAGGTCCTCGTTCCCCTGTTTCTGGAGCTATTAAAGTTGTTTGTGGAGATCCTAATTCCCCTGTTTCTGGACCTTCAAATTGTGCTGTTTATATTGCGCCATATTGTGCTTTTTATTCAGGCTAAAATTTGAACCGTTATATGTAACTCCGAATTATTCCGCTTATGGTGCACTCTCCTAATTCCCCTGCTCTAGGAATACCTTGCTTACCTGTTTCTTGAGCCAACTATTCTCTTGATAAATGTAAATACCTTTTCTGGAGCTACTTCCGCTGTACTGAACAAATTCCTGTGTCTCTGGAGCTCCTAATTCCCCACCGTCTGCAGCGCACAATTCGGCAGTTTCTGTAACTTCTAATTCCCCTGTTCGTGGAGCTAATTTCTGCAGCTCATATTTTTTCTGGAGTTCCTAATACTCCAGATTGTGGATCTCCTAATATACCTGTTTCTGCAGGTAACTCCCCTGTTTCTGTTGTTATTCAACTGTTGCTGGAGCTAATACCTTTTTTTCTGGGGAACATTCCTGTGGAGCTCCTATATTCCCTTTATCTGTTGCTCCAAATTGTGCGGTTTATGAAACACATAATTGTGCTTTTCACCTGCTGGTAGACGACGAGATATATGGCTGCGAATTGTCCTGTTTATGGTGCGCTCTCCTAATTACCCTGCAACATGAACAGAATATTCTCCTTTTCTGGAGGTAACTCTCCTCTCTCGAAAAGTAATCCCGTGTTTCTGGAGATAATTACACTGCACTGTGATTATTCCTGTGTTCCTGGAGCTCCTTCCCAAGATTCTAGAGCTAATTCCTCTGTTTCTGGGGCTGCTAATTTACCAGTTTCTGTAACTCCTACTTTTCACCTTTCAAAACCTAACTCCACAGTTTCGAGATTTAAGTCCCCTGTTTCTGGCGCTAGTTCCCCTGTTTCTGGCGCTAATTCCCTTGATTCTGCGCTAATTGCCGTTTTCCTGAAGCTCATACTTCCCCTCTTTCTGTGACTCCTAATTTCCCTGTTTCTGGATGGAAATTTCATGTTCCTGTAGCTAATTCAGCTGTTTGTTGAACTAATAGCTTTGTTTCAGGAGAAAAATACATCCTTTGTGGAAGTTCAAGTTCCCCTCTTTCTGGACATTCTGAGTTGTTTGAGGAACTCCTAATTGTTCTTTTTCTGGAGCTCCAAATTGTGCTGTTTATGAAGCACCTAATTGTCATATTTAAGTATCTGCTAGTTATATATATCTCCGAAATGTCCTGTTTATGGTGCGCTCTCCTAAATCCCCTGCTGCAGGGACAGCCACGTCACCAATTTCTAGAGCTAACTCTGCTCTTTCTATCCCCAATTCCCCTGTTTCTGTAACAAATTGCGCTGTTTCTTAACATAATTCCAATATTCCTGGGGCTGTTAATTTCCCAGTCTGTGGAGCTCCTAATTCCTCTGTTACTGGATCAAATTCCCCTGTTCCTGGAGCTGATCATCTTGTATATGTAGCTGAAATGCACTCTGCTTCTGGAGCAACTAATTCTCCATAATTGTCTAAATAAGCGCAATATTTCTGGACATAATTCCCCTCTTTCTGGAGTTCAGGTGTTTCTGGAGCACTTAATTCCACAGTTTGTGGAGTTTGTCCCAATATTTCTGGAGCTAGTTCCCCGGTTTATGGAATTAATTCCTGTAATTAAGGATATCGCATTCGCCCCGTTCCTGGAGCTATTTCTCTTGTTCAGGGGTTAGTTTCAATGTTATTGGAGCTGCTATATCCCATCTTATGGGAGCTCCCAAAGCTGCTGTTGCTGGTGCTCCAACTACCCCAGGTTAAGCACGTCCTAGTTCCCCTGTACCTTGAACTAATGCCCCTGTTTCTGAGTTCATATTTTTTCTGGAGTTCTTTATATCCAGATTGTGGATCTCCGAATGCATCTGTTTCTGGAGGTAACTCCACTGTTGCTCTCGCTAATTTATCTATTTCTGGAGGAAACCTTTTCTCCTGAAAAAAATTCATGCGGAGCTCCTAATTTCCCTTTTTCTGGAGCTCCATGTTTTGCTCTTTATGAAGCACATAATTGTCTTTTTAGTGTGTCTCGTGGACGACGATATATATGGCTCCGAATTGTCCTGTATATGGTGCGCTCTCCTAATTACTCTGCAACATGAACAGAAAATTCACCTTTACTGGAAGTAACTCTCCACTTTCTAAACGTAATTCGCCTGTTTCTGGAGCTAATTGCGATGTACTGTGATTATTCCTCTGTTCCTGTAGCTCGCTTCCCCTGTTTCTGCAGATCAACATTGCCCTGTTTCTGGAGCGAATTATGCTGTTTCTGGAGCTTCTAATTTACCAATTTCTGTAACTCCTACTTTTCATCTTTCCAGAGCTATTTACATATCTATTAGACCTCATTCCCCAGTCTCTGGCGCTAATTCCCTTGTTTCTGCGTTAATTCCCGTGTTCCTGGAGCAAATAATTAACCTTTTTCTGCGACTCCTAATTTCCCTGTTTCTGGAAGGAATTCCACTGTTTCTGGAGCTAACGCAGCTGTTTCTGGAGCTAATACTTTGATTCTGGAGAAGTTGGCATAGTTTCTAGAGCTCCTCTTTCTGTAGATGTTCCAGTTCTTTGTGGAGCTCTGAATTCCCCTGTTTCGGGAGCTCCAATTTGCACTGTTTATGAAGCAACTAATTGTCCTTTTTTCCAGTCTACTCATTTGTCGATATATATAGCTCCGAATGGTCCTATTTATAGTGCGCTCTCATAATTTCCCTGCTACAGGAAGATCTAATGAAACTGTTTCCGGATGTAACTCTCCTATTTCTAAACACAACTCCGTGTTCCTGGAGCTCCTACTTGCCCTCTTTCTGCAACTCCTAATTTCCCTTTTTCCAGATGGAAATGTCATATTTCTGTCGCTAATTCAGTTGTTTGTGGAGCTAATACCTTTGTTTCAGGAGAAAAATCTATCGTTTCTGGAAATTCAAGTTCCGCACTTTCTGGAGATTCTGAGTTGTTTGTGGAGCTCATAATTCTCCTTTTGCATGAGTTCCAAATTGTGCTGTTTATGAAGCACCTAATTGTCATATTTAAGTATCTACTAGTTATGTATATATCTCCGAAATGTCCTGTTTATGTTGCGATCTCCTAAATCCCCTGCTGCAGGGACAGCCACGTCTCCAATTTCTAGAGTTAAATCTGCTCTTTCTAACCCCAATTTCCCTGTTTCTGGAGCTAATTGCGCTGTTTCTTGACCTAATTCCAATATTCCTGGTGCTGCTAATTACCCAGATTGTGGAGCTCCTAATTCCTCTTTTACTCGATCAAATTCCCCTGTTCCTGGAGCTGATCACCTTGTATATGTAGCTGAAATGTACTCTGCTTCTGGAGCACCTAATTCTCTATATTTGTCTGTATAATCGCATTATTTCTGGACATAATTCCCTTCTTTCTTGAGATCTTAGTTCGGGTGATTCTGGAACACTTAATTCCATGGTTTGTGGAGTTTATATCAATATTTAAGGAGCTAATTCCTGGGTTTTCTGGAATTAATTCCTGTAATTAAGGATATCCCATTCGCACTGTTCGTGGAGCGATTTCCCTTGATCCGGGGTTAGTTTCAATGTTATTGGAGCTGCTATATCTCATCTTATGGGAGCTCCCAAAGCCGCTGTTGCTGGAGCTCCAACTACCCCAGGTTAAGCACGTCCTAGTATCCCTGTATATGAAGTTATTTCAGTTCTTTGTTGAGATCCTAATTCCCCTCTTTCTGGTGATTATAATCGTGCTGTTTGTGAAGCACCTATTTTTGCTTTTTATGTTGCTACAATTTCCCCCATATATTTAGCTCCGAATTATTCTGCTTATGGCGCGCTCTCCTAATTCCCCTGCGACAGGAATAGCTAGCTTACCTTTTTCTTGAGCCAACAATTCTTTTTCTAAATGTAATTCCTTTGTTCCGGAGCTACTTCCAGTGTACTGAACAAATTCCCATGTCTCTGGAGATCCTAATTCACCAGTTCTTCCTGTGCCCAATTCGGCAGTTTCTGTAACTGCTAATTCTCATCTTTCTTGACCTAATACTCCTGTTTCTCCAGCAAATACCCATTTTCCTGAACTAATTCCGTATTCCTGTCATTCCTAATTCCCCTCTCTGCTGATCCTAATTTCCCTGCTCCTGGAGCTAATTCCCCTGTTTCTGGAGCTCATGTTTTTCTGAAGTTCCTTATATCACAGATTATGGATCTACTAATGCATCTGTTTCAGATGGCACCTCATGTTTCTGTTGCTAATTTATCTATTTCTGGAGTTAACCTTTTCTTCTGAGGAAAATTACTGCGGAGCTCCTAATTTCCCTTTTTTCTGGAGCTCCAAATTGTGCAGATTATGAAGCACATAATTGTCCTTTTCTTTTTAGTGTCTAGTCGACGACGATATATATCGCTCCGAATTATCCTGTTTATGGTGCGCTCTCCTAATTACCCCGCAACATGAACAGAAAATTCACCTTTTCTGGAGGTAACTCTCATCTTCCTAAACGTAATTCCCCTGTTTCTGGAGGTAATTGCTCTGTACTGTTAATATTCCTGTGTTCATAGAGCTTGCTTAAACTTTTTCTGCAGATCCACATTGTCCTGTTTCTGGAGCTACAAATTTACCAATTTCTATAACTCCTACTGCTCATCTTTCCAGACCTATTTACATAGATTTTAGACGCAATTCCCCTGTTTCTGGCGCTAATTCCCTTGTTTCTGTGCTAATTCCCGTGATCCATGAACTTTTACTTCACCTTTTTCTGCGACTCCTAATTTCCTGTTCCTGGACGGAATTCCCCTGTTTCTGGAGCTAATTCAGCTGTTTCTGGAGCGAATACTTTGATTCTGGAGAAGCTTGCATAGTTTCTGGAGCTCCTCTTGCTGGAGATGTTCCAGTTCTTTGTGGAGCTCTGTTTATGAAGCAACTAATTGTCCTTTTTACCAGTCTACTCGTTTGTCGATATATATAGCTCCGAATGGTCCTGTTTATAGTGCGCTCTCCTAATTCTCCTGCTACAGGAAGATCTAGTGAAACTGTTTCCGGATGTAACTCTCCTATATCTAAACACAACTCCAGGTTTCTGGATCTAATTGCTCCACACTGTGATTATTCCAGTGCTCCTGGAGCTCCTGCTTCCCCTGTGTAGGCCTCTCCGCAGTGCCCTGTTTTTGGAGCGAATTCCACTATATCTGGAGCTAATAATTCACCAATTGTTGTAACTCTTATTTTCATCTTTCTAGAGCTAATTCCACTGTTTCTGGAGTCAATGGCTCGATTGCGGGAGCTAATTCCCTTGTTTCTGCGGTAATTGCCGAGTTCAGGGAGCTCCAACTTTCCATCTTTCTGCGGCTCCAAATTCCCCTGCTCCTAAAGTTAATTCCCTTGTATCTGTGGCTAATTCAACTGTTTCTGGAACTAACTCAACATTTTCTGGAGCTACTACCAATGTTTCTGGATCTAATTCCCTAATCTCTGAAGAGCCTAGTTCACCTGTTCCTGAAGCTCCTAATTCCTCTGCTTCTGGGCTTTAAATTTCCGTTTATATTGCATCTAATTGCATTTTTCATGCACCCTATAATTCCACGAAATCTAGAGCTCCAAATTGTACTGTTTATGGTGCGCTCTCCTCATTAACCGACTACAGGATTAGCTAATTCACTTGTTTCTGGAGCTGGCTCCAAATTTCCCAGTTTCTAGAGCCCGCTCCAAAGTACTACTTTGATATTGCCCTCTCCTAATTACCCTGTATCAGGATCTCCTAAATCACCTGTTTGTTTTGCTCCAAATTAATTTTTTTGTGGATCCATACTTCCCTCGTTTCTGGATCGTATACTTCCCCTGTTTTTGAGCTAATTCCCCTGATTTTGCAGATGATTGCACTGTTTCTGGAGTTGAGCCCCTGTTTGTGGAGCTAATTTCCTTGTTTATGAGCCAATTCCAGTGTTCCTGGTGCTAATTCCCATGTTTCCGGAGCTAATTCCTCTTTTTTCTCCACATCCTAATATCCCAGTTTGTGACGCTCTGAAGTCCTCAATTTCTGGGGGAACCCCCCCTGTTTCTGTATCATTATGAACTGTTTCTGGAGCTAATAATTCTGCCTCTTGAGCTAAGTCCCTCGACTCTGCAAGTACTAGTTCCCGATTGCTGGAGACGTTTCAGTTGTTTGTGAAGCTCCGAAAACCCGCCTTTCTGGAGCTCAAAATTGTGCTGTTTATAGAGCACGTAATTGTGTTCTTACGTGATTACTAGTTCCCATATACATATATATATTGCTTCGAATGTTGCTATTTATAGTGCACACTCCAAATTTCCTGACACAGGAACAGCGAATACACCTGTTTCTGGAGCTGTCTCCAAATGTCCCACTTTCTGGAGCCTGCTCCTAAGTTCTAGTTGATGGAGCCCTCTCCTAATCGCCCTGTATCTCGATCTCCAAAATCTCCTGTATCTTTTTCTCCAACTTACTTTGTTTATGGAACCACACTTCCCTTGTTTCTCGATCTTATATTTCCCCAGTTTCAGGGTATAATTCCATTTTTTCTGCAGTATATTGCCCTGTTTCTCAAGCTAATGCCTTTATTATTGAGTTCATTCCCGGGTTTCTGGAGCTCCTCGATCAGCAGCTCAGAATTTGCCTGATTCTGAATCTCATACCTGTGGTTGTGGATGTAATTGATATTTTTCTGGAGCTCCTAATATCCCAGTTTGAGGAGATCCTAATTCCTCTGTTTCTGAACTTAACTCCTCTGTTTCTGCAGCTAATTCTACTATTTCAGAAGGTAATACTTCTGATTTTGGTGCTAATTCACAATTTCTGGACGTCCTTATCCGTCTGGTTCTGGAAATGTTTCAATTGTTTGTGGACTTCCTAATATCCCCGACACTGGAGCTCCAAATTGCGGAGTTTATGGAGCACATCATAGTAGTTTTCATGTGGCGACGAGTCTCCCGAAAGCTCCCAATTGTCCTGTTAATGGTGCGCTCTCCTATTTCCCCTGCTGCAGGAACAACTAATTCGCCTTTTTTCGAACTGTCTCCAAATTTCCCACTTGCTTGTGCATTCTCCTCTGTTACATGTGATACTGCCCTCTCCTCATTCCCCTCTACATGGATCTTAGAAATATCCTGTTCATTTTGCTCCACATTAATTTGTTGTGGAACCAAACTTCCCTTGTTTCTGGATCACACGATTTCCCTGTTCCTGCAGTCGAAATGTCCTCCATTTCTGGCGCACCCTATTCTCCCTCTTTCTGGAGTTAATTACCGTATTTCAGGATATAACTCCTCTCTATCCCCCAAGGTCTCTTCCACCCACGAAGCGCTCTTCTACCACGCAAGCTCTCTTATCCGCAACCAAACTATCTCATACGCTGCAAGCTTTCCAAACTCACAACTTCTCCTACTCCCCCCAGCTCTCTTACCCCGAAAGTTCTCCTACAACCCAGGCTCTCCTAGCGCCCAAGTCGCCCGACTCCCCAGGATTATCCATAAAATCTGCTTCCACGCCAAAGCTCCTACCACCATGCTCTCCTACCCTCAAGATCTCCCAGCAACCCCACACCACCCCCACACCAAGCTCTCCTACTCAATAAGCTCTGCCTTCACCGCCACTCACGCTCTCCCTTCCCCCCAAGCTATCTCCACCCCCAAGATCTCTCTTCGCTCAACAAGCACCCTCTTCTTGCCCCCAAGCTCTCTTCCCCGCACCCCCGAGCTTTCTTCTTCTCCCCCATGCTATCTTCTAGCCCCCAAAACTCTCCTACCCCCATGATCTCCTACCTCCACACGCTCTCCTAACAGCCGTGAGCTCTCCTACAAACCAAGCTCTCATTCCCCCGCAAGATCTCCTAACCCCATGCTCTCCTTCCCCACAAAGCACTCCTGCACGCGCAGCTCACCTTCCCCACAATCACTCCTACACCCCAAGCTTGCCGAGCACCCAAGCTATCTTACTACCCCCCCAAGCTCTCCTAATCGAAAGCTCTCCCACCGCCCCTAAGCACTCCTACCCCCAAGTTCTTCTACCACGCCCAAGCTCTTCTATCACCCTCCAAGCACGTCTATCCCACCAATCTCTCCTACACTCCGTGCTCTCCTACCTCCCCAAGCTCTTTTACAACCCAAGCTCTCCTACCCACCGAAACTCTACTACTGTCCCCAAGCTCTCCTGCACCCAAGCTCACCTACACCCGCCAAGCTCTCCGACCCGGCAAGTTCTCTCCCCCAAAGCTCTCACTCACACCCAAGTTCTCTCTCAAACCCTCAAGCTCTCTCTTCCCCCCAAGCTCTCCTTTCTCTCCCAAGCTCTCCAACCCCCAAGCTCTCCTACACTCTATTACCCAGCAAAAGTTCTGCTACCCGCCAACCTCTCCTAGCAACTCCACCTCTCCTACCCACCTTCCTTTCCTACCCCAAAGCTCTCCTACCCCGCAAGATCTCCCACACGCAAAAGATCTCCTACCCTCTCAAGTTCTGCTGCCCCCCAATTCTCCTAATCCTCCCCCAAGAGCTCCTACCCGCCCAAGCTCTGCTACCTCCCAAGCTCTCCCGCACCAATCTCTCTCCCTCAAGCTCTCTTAGCCCACAAGCTTCAACCGCACCCCCAAGCTCTCATCCACCCAACAAACTACTTTCTACCCCTGAGCTCCCTGCTACATGCAAAGCTCTCTTCTACCCCCAAAGCTCTCTTCTACCCACCCAAGTACCCTTCTACCCCCTCCAAGCTCACCTAATCCTCAAGCTCTCCCATGCCACAAGCTCTCCTACCATCAAAACCTTCGTTCCCGCAAATGCTCTCATATACTCCCTCAGGCTCTCCAAACCCCAAGCTCTCCTTCGCCAGCAAGCTCTCCTAACCCCCAAACGTTCCTACCCCCCAAGCTCTCCTACGTACCAAACGCTCGTACCCCCCAAACACTCGTACCCCCAAAAGCTTTCCTTCCCCAACAAGCTCTCCTAAGTCCCCAAATTCTCCTAACACCCAAGCTCTACTAACTCCCCAAGCTCTCCTTTCCCACCAAGCTCTCCTACCCACCACCCCTCCCCCACACCCAAGCTCTCCTAACGATGTATGCAGGAGCTGTCTGCAGATTCAACTGCTTGAACTCAGCGTTTTGCAACTAGAACAATGGGTGGAGAAAATAAGATGCTATCGTCGATAGCACGATTCAAGAGGTTATCACGCTTGCAGCTTAAATGCGTGCAGGTTGTGGGGACGTCGTTGACCACCAGACATAGTAATTGTGCTAGGCAGGTAGCGGAGGAGTACCCCGTGAGTCCAGCTCTCTTTCCAACCGATATCCAATTCCCAGTATCGGGAGGACGATGGTGCCTCTGGGGAGGGCAGCCAGAGACAATTCCAGCGCACCACGTGTGGTTCAGCTGCACAGGGGGGAGGGACGAAGAACGAAAGAGCCGTAATAATAAGGGATTCTATAGTTAGAGGAACAGACAGGCGTTTCTGCGGACGCAGACATGATTCCCGAATGGTTTTCTGCCTCCCTGATGCCTTGGTCAAGGAAATCACAGAGCGGACACAGGGCACCCTGGGGGATAAATAAATAGCTAGAGGTCGTGGTTCACATCGGGACCAACGACATAGGTAAAATGTGGGATGCAGTCATACAGGCAGAATTTAGGGAGGTAGGAAGAAAATTTAAGGTTAGGACCTCAAAGGTAGTAATCTCCGTGTTACTACTGGTGCCACGTGCTAATGAGTACAAAAATTGAAGAGTAGAGAGATTGAACACGTGGCTGAAAAATCGGTGTTGTTGGGAGGGCTTTACATTCTTGAGACATTGGGATTGCTTCTGGTTGGGATGGGATCTGTACAAATCGGACTGATTGCACCTCAACAGCGCCTGGGATTAATATCCTCGCGGGGAGTTTTGCTCGTGCTGTTGGGGAGAGTGTAAACTAGCTTGGCAGCGGGGTGGGAACTTGAGAACGAATTCAAAACGGAAGGAAGTAACGCAGAAATTGGACAGCAAGAATACAGAAATCGAATCTGCAAGACAGAGGAAACAGGGCTTAGTATTTCATTAGCAAGGAAGTCGTCCTGTGCTGAATGGGATATACATGAATGCAAGGAGTAGAGCGAATAAGGCGCAGGAGAAAAGAGCACAGGTTGTAACTTGGGAGTATGACATTATAGCCATTGCAGAATCATGGCTGAGAGGGGCAGGTTTGACAGCTCAATATTCCTGGTTATAGGATTTTTTGACAAGACAGAGAGGGGGGTGAAAAGGGCGGGGAAGTGCGGTACTTATTAAATAAACTATTACTGTGGTGAGTACGGAAGATATGATAGAAGGATCCTTAACTGAGGCCATGTGGGACGAAAGGAAAAACAAAAACTGGTGATCACACTGCTGGGAGTGTATTATAGACCCCCAAATTTTAGGAGAGCGATCGAGGAGCAAATATGAAGGCAAAATGTTGTGAAACTAAAAACCATCGGGTCGTAATAGTAGTGGATTTTAACTATGCAAATATTGATTGGGACATATTAAGGTTGAAGGATGAAGAGGGTGCAGAATTCTTCAAGTGCATACAACAGAACTTCTTTCGTCAGTATGTCGCAAGCTCAACATGAGAGGGATTTAATCTTGGGTAATGAAGCTGGGCAAGTTGAAGGCTGGCAGCTCACCGTCAAGTACTGTGCGGAAAATAACGCCTTTAGCAGACAGAAATGTACATGGCAGAGCCTACACGCCTGCAGAGGTCAGACTAGGATGAGAGAGTTGCCATGGGGTGTGAATGCGAATCCATTTATAAAATGTTGGCGTTGCAGGGGTAATCAGCGAGCCCATCAATGTCGGTTCAAGCACTGCATATGCAAAGGCTGTGATACAATGGGGCACCTCCAGCGAATGTGCAGAGCCAGCAGAAGTTGAGCGATCCGGCGCGGATCACAATGAACGAGTAAGAGAGGCAACTCGACCTGAGGCTGAAAAGGAAATGTATGGGGTACACACCTTCACCACCAAAATCCTCCGATAATGATGAGAGTCAAATTAAACGGCATTCCAATTTCCATGGCATTGGACACGGGGGCGAGTCAGTCAATTATGAGCCAGAAGGCTTTTGAGAAACTGTGGCAAGAAGGCACAAAGGCCGAAACTAAGCCCTATTCACACAAAGCTGCGCACTTACACCAAAGAGCTCATACCTGTCATTGGCATTACGGCAGTGCATTTATCGTACGATGGAACTGTGCATGATTTATTACTATGGATTGAACCAGGCGATGGGCCAACGCTGTGCAGCAGAAGCTGGTTAGGAAGGATCCAATGGAACTGGGACGCCATCAAAGCACTGTCTTCTGTGGATAATGCCTCGCTGCAAGACGCCTCGTGCGCCCAAGTGCTAAACAAATACCCGTAGTTATTTGAGCCAGGCATCGGCAACTTCACAGCCGCCAAAGTTCAGATCCATCTCGTCTCTGATACACAGCCCGTTCATCACAAGGCCCGAGCGGTACCGTATATGATGCGAAAGAATGTGTCGATATCGAGCTCGACAGACTTCAACGAGAGGGATCATATCGCCACTCGAGTGCAATGAGTGAGCGTGTCCAATTGTTCCGGTGTTGAAAAGAGATGCGACGGTCAGAATCTGCGGTAAATACCAAGTAACGATCAATCGAGTCTCGTTACAGGACCAGTACCCACTACCCAAATCGGATGACCTGTTCGTAACATTCGCAGGGGAGCAGCCTTTCGCCAAGTTGGAATGAGCCTCTGCTTACATGAAACATGAGGTGCCTGAATCTTTGAAAACTTTGAATTGCATCAATACGCACAAAGGACTGTTCATATACCACAGGTGCGTTTTTGGGATTCGCTCAGCTGTGACCATCTTCCAGCGGAAGAAGGAGAGTCTGCTGAATTCGGCTCCGCACACCGTGGTGTTTCAAGACGACATCCTTATCTTCGGTCGCATCAGCGCTGAACACTTGCACAACCAGGAAGAGGTTCTAATTCGATTGGACAGAGTATGATTCAGGCTGAAATGCTCCAAGTGGGTTCTCTTGGCGCCAGAGGTGGAATTTTTGTCGAGAATGATTGCGGTGGATGGTATCAGTCCCACGGACTCTATGACAGAGGCCGTCAATAATGCACCCAGACCAATGAATATGACGGAACTGCGTTCGTTCCTGGGATTCCTCAACTATTTTGTTAACTTTCTACTGGGGTTGAGCACTTTGCTGGAATATTTGCATTTATTGCTATGCAAAGCTGATGATTGGGTCTGGGGTAAATCGAAAGACACAGCATTTACGAAGGCAGAAGCCTGCTGTGTTCAAACAATGTGAACTGGATCTTGCGAATGTTGGTCCAAATCACTTCAGGTCGATGCTGTTTACTGCCCCATCGAAATACCTGGCGAGGAAAGTCAGCACTTCAATGACTGGTGTGGGGGTTGTTCATATGCACTGTGATAGTGCATTTCCTCTGCGGTGGGAGGGTCATCAGTGATTCCGAAGTCAGCATTGACCATAGTTGTTCACTCGCCTCCTTCAATCCCTTCAGGAATTTCAGGCATTCGGTGATGTTTCTGAAGGTTACATCAAAGGTTACATGCAGTTGCATATCCCACATTTGAAGACATCGCAAGAGTCAGCACACCCGAAATGCAACGGGCTAGCCAGATCCTAGGAGAACAACCTTCTTGATCATGGTTACTCCACTGCCAGACAATTATGCTTTGCTTTCGCCCAAACTGCCCGCCAACATCATCCGCTGACTCTTCACGTCACAATGACTCACGTCTAAAAATTACCATGTCCCTTCATTCACAAAGTGCTGCTGCTTTGACAGGTCCATTCTGTTAATATATAGCAAAATTGAATGATATGTCCTTGGGAAAACACTGCAGCAACATGGAATATCCCCTCCTCATTTGCATATTGCGCTTAAAAGGAAATCAAAAATCCCTCACCAACATGCATTCATGCGCGGTTATGTTTTCTGGAAATAAATCCCAGTATATATGTATCGCATCTGAGGTAAATATTTGTCATATCATCATTTGAAAAATAATTCAGAATCTGATGTGTTTGAAAAAACAACGTTCAAGTTGTGCAAATAGGAACATCAATAGGGTCGTCGTGAGCTTGTGGCTGTCCGAGTCTTCGTCACAACAACAGCAATAACAAAAAACAATATTTATATAGCGCCTTTAACGCAGTGAATCGTCCCAATGCATTTCCCAGTAATAACACCTGTGAGATTCAGCCCCTGTGGAGGAACCATTTCACCAGTTTTCCATAGCTCATCTCCGCTACCTTCTTTTGTTTAAGTGGGTTTGCTATTTTTTGCTTAGCCCCCATTAGCGGGGGTGCTTTCGGCTATCTAGGCCCTGAACTCTGGAATTCCCTGCCGAAAGCTCTCCGCCTTTAAGACGCTACTTGAAACCTACCTCTTTGACGAAACTTCAGGTCACCTGTCCTAAATATCTCCTTTTGTGGCTCGCAATCAAATGTTGTTTGATAACACTCCTGTGAAGTGCCTTGGAATATTTTGCGATGTGAAAGGCGCTATATAAATTACAAATTGACAAGTAAATAAGGATAAACTGTTTCTAGTGTCAGAAATATAATCCAAGGAACAGAGAATGAAGAAAATTTGCCAAAGAACCAGAGGCGACAGAAGGATATTCCGCCACCCAAAGTCGGCGTGAAACGATTTAGGTCAAAACAACATTATGCAGCAAATTGTTGTGAGCTTTGTGAAAAGATGTGAAAAGCAAATTAAATACGAATGTTGAGAAGTTAATCTGGAACATACTTGAAAGAAAAAATAATGTCCTGGATTTGGAGAAAGAAGAGAGGAGCAGGAGTAATTCGATAGCCCATTAATAGAGCTTTGAGAGGCAAGATATGTCGAATGGCCTCGTTCTGAGCTGTTTCGCTGCAAAAGATTGAAAATTTGTGCAAAAAGAAAGACGTGCATTTATAGAGTGAATTAACGAACGCAGAACAATCAAAGTAGTAATGAGGTAAAGTTCAATTATGGCATGCTGCATTCAAAATGTTGTTAGATGTGCTGTGACTTGCAAGTGTGAATAATTTTTGATTTTCTGTGCAAAATATGGAACTTGGTAGTTGTCGAGATGAATATAAATGTGAGAGTGGAGAGGAAATGAATGTGAGCGCCCCTATGACTTATGGGGCCATTTCAAGAGACTGGTGATTTGCTTTAAAGTTGGTGCATGTGATCACGCTTTGGTGTGATGAGTGACGTTGCAAGTTATATTAGTCTGCAGTGAATTGATGGTGGACTCCGAGGTCTGTGGAAGCCTGAGGATGATGTTGAGTGATTTTGAAGAAAGACGTTTTTGTAGGTCCCTCTGCTGGAAATAATGTAGAGCTGGAATTGAAGCAAACCGTGAGATTGATGAGAAAATATTTGGTTTGCAAACGGACGCGTTTGAAATTCTTATTTTATTTGTAAAGCCAGCGGAGAGCGCGAACGCAGTCCCCCACTACCATAAATTTTGCAGTCGGGTATCGCACATTTGAGGACATCGCAGCCGTCCCCCAACCCGAAGTGTAATGGGCCAGTCTCGTACTAGGAGAACGACTTTTTTTACAAAATGTAACTTATTCATTTAAAATTTGCACAATACATTGGAAAGCAGTTCAGTGCATTTGGATGCGGTCAGCAGTTCCATTCAATACAGTTGCTTGCTTTACATTTCGAGGTCCAATTCAGTACAATCCAGAATACAGTCGTCAATTTAAGTTCCATGTGGCATTGTCCGGGACATGGAATGAGTGAGGGTATAGGTACATTTCTTTGGAACATGTATTACTAAACAGAACTTACATTATACATGGCACTACATAGATGTTTTAAGATCAAGGTGATCTACGTGTACAAAAAGTTTATAAGTGCAGCCCGAAGGAAGTTTTATACTGATTCCAGCACCTGGGATTACCGTGGCAGAAGGGCTTTAAGCTGTGGCTCTTCAACATCGTGCCTTTTCGGCGACTGCACCAATTTCTAGTGCGTCCCTCAGCACGTACTCCTGAATCTTAGAATGAGCCAGTCTGCAACACACCTGTCTCGGTGTGTGTCCCTGCGAAAGCTCGTACAGCACCTGGAATGCTGCCTGGAATGGAGAATCTTAGTTATGAGGACAAATTGGATAGGTTGGGTTTGTTCTCACTGGAACAGAGGAAATTGAGAGGAGACCTCATTGAAGTGTACAAAATATAGAGGGGCCTGGACATAGTGGATAGTAAGGGTCTAATTCCATTGGTGGAGGGTTCTATTATGAGGGGACATAGTTTCAAGGTGGTTGGTGGAAAGTTTAGAGGGGATTCGATTCGGGGGGGACGGGTTCTTTACATAGAGGGTTGTGGGGATCTGTAACTCGTTGCCTGGAAGAGTGGTGGATGCAGAAACCCTCACCACAATCAATAAATGGTTGGATGGGCACTTAAAGTGCAGTAACCTGCAGGGTTACGGAACGAGAGCTGGTAATTGGGATTAGACTGGGTAACCTTTTTTTGGACGTAGCTGATATAATGGCAAGTACTGCACGGAATAGAATACGGCCAGGGTGACCTCCTGGACTAGTTTCGATCGCCTGGATGGATTGGAGAGGAATTCGCTCAGATGTTGTCTCCCGAAATTGGCCAGGGTTTTTATCTGTTTTTTGCCATGGCTTCGGTTGGGATGGACTGTCGAATGTTTCAGTATGAGCGGTGTCGCAGTTGTGGTGAGGCGGATTGGTTGGTCTGGGTGCTCTTTGCCTTTCCGTCATGGTTCATAGGTTTATATGTAACCTTTAGGGCTGCTGACCGAGGGCCGTGTGGCTCTTTATCGGCCGGCGCGGACACGATGGGCCGAAATGGCCTCCTTCTGCGCTGTAAATTTCTAGCACAGAGTCTTGTGTTATGGTGCTGCTCGGGATGAACCACTGCATCTCCTTCCAGACCTGTCCTGCAAAGGGGCAGTCGCAAAAGAGATGGATGACAGACTCGGTCATACCACAGCCAACTCGTGGGCAGAGTGCCGTCTCTCTGAAACCATAGCTCTGCAAGAATGATCTGACGGGTAGGGCCCTCCTCACCTCCAACCAAGCTACATCTTGTTGCTTGTGTGAAAAATCTGGCGCTGAGACGTCCTGCCAAACGAGTTCGACAGTCTGCTCGGGGAACCATCCGAAAGGGCCAACCATCTCCTTCTTTCGTAGGGCGTCCAGGACATTACGTGCCGACCACTCCTTTTTGGCCTTGTGGTTAAAGGATTTTTTTCTGAAAAACTTTTCCACAAAGGACAGGTGGAGAGGTATGTTCCAACTGGAGGGGGTACGTTTCGCTGCAACGTGGCCACACCCATCCTCCTCAACACCGGGGTCAGATAGAACCTAAACGTAGTGAAACTTGGTATTTGTGTACCAGGGGTCTGTGCACAGCTTGATGCAGCCGAACACAAAGGTGGCCATCAGGATAAGGGGCAGGTTCGAAACACGCTTTCCTCCACTGTCCAGACATTTGTACATCGTGTCTCTGTGGACACGGTCCATTTTGGACCTCCAGAGCATGTGGAAGACGGCCCGGGTGACTGATGCGGCACAGAAACATGAGACGGGCCAGACCTGCGCCACATACAGCAACACTGAGAGCACCTCCCTGCTGATGACTATGTTCTTTCCTGCAATGGAGTGGGAGCGCAGCTTCCACCATCGCAGTTTTTGCTTCAATTTGGCGATACGCTCTTCACAGATTTTGGCGCACACCCTATCCCCTCCGAACTATATTACCAACACCTTCAGGCAATCTGGCTTAACGGTGAAAGGAATAAAGGCTCGGTCGTCCCAGTTGCCAAACAACATGGCCCCGCTTTTGCAGCGATTGATCTTCGCTCCCGAAGCCAGTGAACAATCTGCGAACCGATTGCGGATCCGAGCAAAAGGTGGCGACATATTCCATGTACAGGCGTCTTGAACTGAACGCCACCGCTACCTGGGATCGTCACCCCTCTAATGCCCAAATCCTTCCTGATGGGCCCGGCAATGGGCTGGATACAACACACAAACAAGACAGACGAGAGAGGGAAGCCTCCAGATCTGATCGAAATGTTCTCAGTTTTCCACCCGTTGCTTAGAATGCGCTACTGATGTCTGTGCGAAGCAGTTAGATCCAATTGCGGATACCCTCCCCGAACCCCATTTCGGAGAGCACGTCAATTAGGTACGTGTGCGATATCCTGTAAGAGGCCTTCTCCTGGTCCAAGCTGATTAAACAGGTATCAAGCCTCCTGTCCATCACGAAGGCGATCGTATCCCTGAGTAGCACGAAGCTATCAGAGAACGTCCTGACGGGGACAGCGCAGGTCTGGTCCGGCTGGGTCACCAGCTCCAGAGCAGACTTGTCCCTGTTTGCAATAACGTTTGACAGGATCTTGTCGTCCACATTGAGCAGCGAGATGGACCGGCAGTTTTTGATTTCCTCCCTATCCCCCTTCTGCTTGTAGATGAGGGTGATGATGCCTTTCCTCATTCATTCTGAAATACTGCCAGCTGGAAGCATACCATCGTACAGTTCCAGCAGGTCTGGGCCCATACAGTCGCAAAGAGCCGAATACAACTCGACTGGTCAGCTGTCGCTTCCAGGAGTTTTACTTGTTGCAAGGGATCAGACGGCCTTTGTCAGCTCGTCCAAAGTTAGCTGGTGGCCCAGACTCTCCCGCTCGCTCTCCTCTAAGACCTCTGAGATAGACGACAGGAAAGACAGAGCGGCCGCGCGGCATGTGGGCTTGACGTCGTACAGCCTGCCATAGAAGGATTTGCTGAACCTCAGCATGTCGGGCTGTGAAGACGTCACAGAACTATTTTCATCCTTTAGGCTGCTGATCGCAGATCTCCCCCTGTGTACCTTTTGGAAGAAGAAACGCAAACACGTCTCATCCTGCTCGACGGACCGGACTCTGGAGGGAAAATGATTTTGGAGGACTCTAAGGCAAAGAGCGAGGCTTGCTGGCCCTTCACCTTTTGGAGTTTTTCTGTGACATCGACCCCCATCGGCTGCAGCAGGAGCAGGTTTTGCCGACTCTTCTGGAGTTGTGATAATTTCCTCTGTCACCCTCTCGCCTCCTGAACAGCTTTGAGGATGAAGAACCTCTTGATGTTTGTATTGATTGTTTCCCACCAGTGCCTCGGGGAATCACAGGGGGACTTTACGATTCTCCAACCTTTGTAATCCCTGTTGAGTTCCTCAACGTTTTCCGGGTTAAACAGTTTCACGTTGAGCTTCCATGTCCCTCTGCCAACTTTCTGGTCTTCCTGTGGGAGGCAGTCGGCTAGTAGGAGGCAGTGGTCAGCGAAAAACACCGGCGTGACGTCGGTGGATCTGACCTGGAGGGTGTGGGACAGAAAAAAGAAGTCTATTCTGGAACGGACTTACCCGTCTGGTCTCGACCAGGTGTATCTGTGCGGTGCACCATCTGCAGAGTTGCTGAAGACATCTCACAGCTTGGCATCTTGTACCACGTCCATCAGGAGTCTGGACGTGGTGCCCAGTTGCTGGATCGTCCAGCCGCATCGATGATGCAGTTGAATTCACCGCCCAGAACGACCGGTCTGGATGTCGCCTGCAGCAGTGGGAGCTGCTGGAAGAGGGCCAGCCGCTCGCTTCTGAGACGCGAGGCATGCACGTTAATTAGTCTTACAGGAACATTTTTACACAATACATCTGCTACGAGGAGGCAGACGTGGATATCTGAAGGGAGGACGAGACTGTTAATCATCTCCTTTAGGATTGCGCCTTTGCAAGTCAGGTCTGGAAAGAGATGCAGTGGTTGCTGTCGAGTTTCATCCCAAGTAGCTCTGTAACACAGGAATCTTTGCCCTATGGGCTGTTCCCAGGGACACACACCGAGACAGAGATCATCTGCTGCTGGTTGGCATTCACCTCGGTCAAAGACGTTCTTTGGTCTTGCCGAAACTTGCTGGTCTTCCAGAGCAAGGAGATGTCCACGTCTGCATGTTGCAGAATGCAATCCAAGATCCAGGATTACGTGCTGAGGGACGCACTAAAAATTGGTGCAGTCGCCGCAAATGCACGGTGGGGAAGAGCCACAGTTTAAAGTCCTACCGACACGGTAAACCCAGGGGTTGGAATCAGTATAAAACTCCCCTCGGGCTGTACTTGTAAATTTTTGTATACATAGAGCACCATGATCTGAAAAAACCTATGTAGTGCCATGTATAATGCAAGTTCTGTTTCGTAATGTATGTTGCAACGAAACGTACCTGTACCCTCACCCATTCCATGTACCGTATAGTGCCACTTGTAACGTAATTTGATGACTGTATTACAGTGTATCCTGGATTGTACAAAATTTTACCTCGAAATGTCTAGCAAGCAAATGTATTTAACGACACTGCCGTTAGCATCCAAATTTATTGTATGGAATTGCTGACCGCATCCAAATGTACTGAACTGCTTTCCAATGTATTGTGCAAATTTTTAAATGAATGAATTATATTTTGAAATAAAAAAAGGTCGTTCTCCCAGGGCGAGGCTGGCCCATTGCACTTCAGGATTGCTGACGCCTGCGATCGCCTCAAATGTGGGATACTCGACTGCAACATTTGTGGTAGTGGGCCACTGCGTCGCGCTCTCCCCTGGCTTTACAAATAAATCAACATTTCAAACGCATCCATTTGCAAGCTAAATATTTGCTCATCAATTTCGCGGTTTGCTTCAATTCTAGCTCTACGTTATTTCCAGCAGAAGAACCTACAAAACCGGCTTTCTTTAAAACCACCCACAGACGCCGGAGTCCACCATCACTTCATTGCAGACTTATATCACTTCCAACATCACTCTTCACACCAAAGCGTGATCACATGCATCACTTTTAAAGCAACTCACCAGTCATTCTATTGAAATGGTCCCATTAGTCATACGAACGCTCACATTCATTTCCTCTCCACTCTCACATTTATATTCATCTCTGCAACTACTAAATTCCACACTTTGCACAATAAATCAACAATTATTCACACTTGCAAGTCACACCACATCTAACAACATTTTCGAAGCTGCATGCAAAAAACTGAACTTTACCTCATTACTAGTTTCATGGCTTTGCGCTCGTCAAACGCGCTATATAAATGCACGTGTTTCTTTTTGACCAACGTTTTCAATCTTATAGAGCGACACAGCTCAGAACGAGGCCATTCGGAGCATTCTGCCTCTCACAGCTCTTGAAAGGGCGATCCAATTAATCTTGCTTCTCTCTTCTTTCTCCAAATCAAGGACATTATTTTTACTTCAAGTATGTACCAAATTAACTTCTCAACATTAGTATTTACTTTACTTTCAACATTTTTTCACAAAGTTCACAACAATTTGGTGCATAATGTTGTTTTAACCTCAATCGTTTCGTGCCACCTTTGGGTGGCGGAATATCCTTCTGTCGCCCCTGGTTCTTTGGCAAATTTCTTCAATCTCTTTTCCTTGGTTTATATTTCTGACACTAGAAACAGTTTATCCTTATTTACTTATTGATTTGTAATTTATAAAGCGCCTTTCACATCGTAAAACATTCCAAGGAACTTCACAGGAGTGTTATCAAACAAAATTGGCCTGTGAGCCACATAAGGAGATATTTAGGACAGGTGACCTGAAGTTTCGTCAAAGAGGTAGGTTTCAATGTCTCAAGAATTTAAAGCAGTCCCTCCGACACCAATTTTGCAGCCACGTGCTCATCCTCTCTACCCTTCTATTCTTGTAGTCTTTAGCACGTGGCACCAGTAGTAACACGGAGATTACTACTTTGAGGTGCTAACCTTAAATTCTCTTCCTACCTCCCTAAATTCTGCCTGTAAGATCTCATCTCACAGTTTACCAATGTCGTTGGTCCCAATATGAACCACGACCTCTAGCTATTTACATTATCCCCCAGGATTCCCTCCGGCCGCTCTGTGACATGCTTGACCAAGGCATCAGGGAGGCACAAAACCATTCGGGAATCACGGCTACGGCCGCAGAAACGCCTGTCTGTTCCCCCAACTATAGAATCCCCTATCACTAGGGCTCTTTTGTTCTTCGGCCCTCTCCCCTGTGCAGCTGTGCCAGGCGTTCCAAGGCACCATCGTCCTAACCGATACTCGGAATTGAATATCATTTGGAAAGCGTGTTGGACTCACGGGGGGACTCCTGCGCTATTTGCCGAGCACAATTACTATGTCTGGTGGTCATCACCATCCCCTCCACCTCTTTAAGATGCAATGGTGATAACCTCCTGAAACGTGCTAACCACGTAGTTGTCAGCATCTCATTGACTCCATCCGCTGTTCCTGTTCCAAAACGCGGAGTTCCAGCAGTTGAAGCTAGAGACAGCTCCTGCACACATCGTGAGGAGAGCTTGGAGGGGGTGGGGGGAGGTGGGGGGGTAGGAGAGCTTGGGGAGGTAGGAGAGTTTGGGGGGAGGTTTAGTGTAGCATGTGGGGGTACGTGAATTTGGGTGTGTAGGAGTGCTTGGGGGGTAGGAGAGCTTGGTGTGGAAGGAGAGCTTAGGGGTCGGAGAGCTTGTGGGGCGTTAGAAGAGCATGTGGGGGTCCGAGTGTTTGGGGGGTAGGAGCGCATGGGGGGTCGGAGATTTTGAGGGGATGAAAGCTGGATGGAAGGAGTGCTTGGGAAGATCTAGGAAAGCTTTGACAGGGGAAAGGAGAGCTTTTTTAGGTAGGAGAGCTTGGGGGTGGAGAGCTAGGGGGAGAAAGGAGAGCATGGGGAAGAAGAGAGAGCTTGGGGGGAAGAGTTAGCTTGAGGGGGGAGAGATTGCTTGGGGAAGAAAGAGCATGAGCAGGGAGAGAATGCTTGGGGGGAAGAGAGACCTTGCGGAGGAGGCAAGAAAGAGCTTGGAGGGGGAGAGCAAGAGCTTGGCGAGGTAGAGAGAGCTTGCGGGGGAGAGAGAGCCTCGTCGGGAGAAAGAGCTTGGGTGTAGAGAGAGCTTTGTGGGAGAGAGAGCTTTAGGGGAGGTGGCGATAGAGCTTGGGGGGAGAGAGAGCTTGGGGGAGAATGAGCTTTGGAGGGAAGAATGAGCTTGTTTTGGAGGAATTGTGTGGGAGAGACCTTGTGGGGTTGGAGAGTTTCGGTGTGTAGGAGAGCTGCGGGTGTTTAGGAAAGCTCGTGGGGTAGGAGAGCTGGGCTGAGTTAGGTGAGCTTGGCGGGTAGAAGTGCTTGGGTGTGTTAGAAGTGCTTGCGAGTGATGGATGAGACGCTTGAGGGGGAAGAGAGCTTGGTAGAGGGGCAGAAGAGCTGGGGGGATAGAAGAGCAGGTAGGGTAGTAATGCTTCGGGGTTAAAGAGCTTGAGGTGTAGAAGAGAGCTGGCGTCTGCTGTGGAAGAGTGCTTGTGGTGGGGCATTGAAGCGAGCTTGAGGCGTGGGTAGGAGAGAACATACGTGGTGGAGAAAAGTGAGTTTGGGAGGGGAAAGAGAGCTTATGGAGGGGGAAGAGAGCTTGGGGGACGAGAGCCTGGCGGCGGGAGAGAGCTTATGGAGGAAGAGAGCTTGTGGGGAGAGAAGAGAGCTTGGTGCTTCGGGGGAGAGAGCAGAGACAGGTTGAGGGGAGAGAGAAGATGGAGCTTGTTTTGGAGGTGGGCGGGGAAGAAAGTGTGGGGAGGAGAGCTTTGGGGTGTAGAAGAGCTTTGGGGGCTAGGAGAGCTTATTTAGGTGGGAGAACCGTGGGGCGAGGAGAGCTTGGGCAGGTTGAAGAGCTTTGGCTGATAGGAGAGCTTGGCAGTTAGGAGAGGCCGGGGGGAAGTAGAGCTTTGCGGCTGGGAGAGCTTGGGAGGTACGAGAGCTTGGCGGGTGCGAATGATTGTGGGAGGGGTGTAAGAGAGCTTGGAGAGGTCGGATATCTTGGGGGTTAGGAGAGCTTGGACGGGGTAGGAGAGCTTGGTGGTGTAGGAGAGTTTCTAGGTGCCATATGAGCGCTTGGTGGGGAAGCAGAACTTGCGGGGAAGGAGAGCTTGGGGGAGATGGATAGCATGTGGGAGTAGGAGTGTTTGGAGGGGAATGACAGCTGGGGCTCGGAGTGCTTGCGAGGTATGAGAGCTTGAGAGGTAGAAGAGCTTTCGGGGGCTGAAGGAGAGATTGCCGGGTGTAGAAGAGCCTGTGGGAGGAGGAGGGATTGGGTGTGAGGGTAAAAGAGCTTGTCGGGGTGTAGAGGAGAGCTGGGGGTGGATGAGGTAGATGAGAGCTGGGCTTGTGCTGCGAGAGTGCTTGGGTGGGATGAAGAGAGCTTTGGGGGTAGAAGGAAGCTTGGAGGGGTTGAAGTGGGCCTGGAGGGGGAAGAGAGCTTGGGGAGAATGAGAGCTGGGGTTGGGGTAGAAGCTTGTGGAGGAAGAGAGCTTGAGCGGTAAGGAGAGAGCTTGTGGGGAGAGAGCTTGGGTGCTGGGGGAGAGAGTTTGCGGGCTGGAGGGAGCTTGGGGGGAGAGAGAGCTTGGTGCGGAGTGAGGTTGGAAGTTTGCAGAGTTTGCGGGTGCAGGAGATCTTGAGGAAGGTTTAGGAGAGCTTGGGGGCAGAACAGTTTAAGGGGATAGGAGATACTTTGGATGTAGGAGACCTTGCGGGGTAAGGAGAGATTGCGGGGGTAGGAGATCTTGGGGTTTTAGGAGAGCTTGGGGGGAAGAATGTTGGGTGGGCAGGAGAGCTTGAGTGGCTAGGAGAGCTTGGGGGGTGTACAAGAACTTGTGGGGTATTTAGAAATGATCGGGTGGTAGGAAAGCTTTGTGTGTCGGAGAGATTTCGGGGTAGGTGCGCTGCGGGGATAGCAGTGCTCGGGTGGGAAGGAGAGCTGCGAGGCTCTCGGAAAGCTTGGAGGGTAGGAGAGCTTGGGGAAAAAGAGAGTTTGCGAGGAAGGAGAGAGCTTGCTGTGGGGGAGAGAGCTTGGGAGGTTCAACAGAGAGCTTGCGGAGGGGGCAAGAGAGAGAGAGCTTGGGGAGTGTAAGAGACAGAGCTTGGGGCAAAGAGAGCTTGGCGGTGTAGGAGAGCTTGGGGCGGTCTGGCAAAGCATGGGGAGTAGGAGAGATTAGGGGTTTGGAGAGCTTGGGGCATAGGAGGGCTTGGGGTACTTTAGGAGAGCTTCAGTGGGAAGGTGAGCTTGTGAGGTTAGAAGAGTTTGGGGGTGATAGAAGAGCTTGGGGTGGGTAGAATTGCTCGGGGGGGCTAAGAAAGCTTGGTGTGTAGGAAAGATTGGGGGTAGGTGAGCTGCGGTTTTAGGAGTGCTAGTGTGGGAAGGATAGCCAGGAGCGCATAGCAGATTACGGGGGTGTTAGGAGAGCTTGTGGGGTCGGAGATCTTGAGGGTAGGAGAGATTTCGGGATAGGTGAGTTTGGGAGACGTAGAAGTAAGCTCAGTTGTGCGGGTAGAAGAAAGCTTGCGGGAAGATAAGATAGATTTTTGGGGGGAAGAGAGAGCTTGCGGGGTGAGAGATAGCTAGTGGGGGAAGTGACAGCTTGGGGGGCGGTGAAGATAGAGCTTGGTGATTGGAGAGTGTTGGAGCGGATTTTTGGGCATATATCTGATTGTATACGGGACCAAACATTTGTTTTATTTTCCCGTTTAAATGAATTTTGCAAGGGACAATACTGATGCTTTAATCAGTTAGACTTTAATGCATGCTGGCCTTGAGTTAATGCAGATTGGAAAGTGAGATAATGAACACTGGAGAATTAAGTGCTAGGTATGTTTATTTAAACCGGTGTCAAAAGCCTGCACTTGTTTATACTGCCCAGTCACAGTGCAGGATGGGTTCTTTATCAAAAGCTTAGTCTTCGATAGTAACAGCTTTGTAGTGCTAAAGCATGTGTTGTAAAGTGACGTAATTTGTGAGATAAAAGGACTTCACTGCATATACCAATTTGAGAAGATGGTTCAAAGACAGGGGTCTTTAACACTTCTCCCAAAGCTTTGTCTCCGATTTAATAAACCTCTATTTATATATATTGTACAGTCTCGGAAATAGTTTTCCACAACAAAATGGCGTCACGACAAGATACTGTCTGATCAGACGTGAACAGTTAAGACAGTATCTGAAATCTGGTGTTAGAGACTGAAAAGAGAGGTGTACGGGCGCGACGGGATAGTGTATAAGATACGAGTAAACAGATAGATGGAAGAGGCTGACTAACC